>NC_140248.1:22224224-22296724 GCF_949987555.1 Borostomias antarcticus
CCCTCCTCTACCTGAAGCCTGGTGTAAAAGTCCCTCCTCTAAGGTAGGGAGGATGTGGGGGGTGCCACCTCTTAGTTCAAACAGCAGACTGAGGTAACCAATTATGTGGAGAGTTCCCCTTCAGAAACATAAACTATACAAAATATTCCCCATATTAGTGCATTTTAGCATTGCAGTTGGTCATTTTAGCCACAGTTGGACTGTATGTAGATTATCTTTAGTGTTTAGGTGTTTAGGTATTGTGTTGCCTCTGGGTATGAAATGCGCTATACAAATAAAGCTTTGATTGATTGATTGATCTTTAGGGACCTCTAAAAATAAAGAGTGCTCAGGCATTTTTATTATGACAAAACATAAAAATAAAAAAAAAGTAGTTGTATCTCTATGGTTATTACCTTGTTATAGACGTTGAACCATTCTGGATGGTGGTTCATCTTCTCCGCCTGCAGAGCGACCCGAGACATGAAGCCGAAGGCCTGCAGGAGAAGGAAACACAGAACCGTCACTCACTGCAAAAGCCAGCGCAGATGATGACAGTCATCCAGCTGTAATAAGAGGGGGCTCTGACGCTCACGCCTGCTCAGAACGAGCTGGGGAACTGCATCAACAGCTTGGACTGGTGTTTGTCTGAGTTGGGTGGTGGAGTTGGACCAACTTATATGAAACAGTGAGCACCACTGCCACCTGACACATGAGCGCATGCGTGCACACACACTCTCTCTCTCGCTCTCTCTCTCTCTCACACACACTTCTCTCTCTCACACACACACACACAAACATACACTTTATCTCTCACACACACGTCTCTCTCACTCACACACACACTTCTCTCTATCTCTCTATCTCTCTCTCACACACACACACACACACACACACACACTTCTCTCTCACACACACACTTATCTCTCTCACACACACACACACACACACACACACTTATCGCTCTCCCTCTCTCTCTCACACACACACACACTTATCGCTCTCTCTCTCACTCACACACACACACACACACACACACACACACACACACACACACACACACACATACTTCATATTTCTGCTTGCATGTGTGTGCTCCAATCAGTCAGGCCAGGGAGTGGTTATGGCTGTACTAATTATCTACAGAGGACAGCGCGCCTTCACACACCGTGCCACAGTGAAAAAAATCAGCTAGGGCTATTTCAGAGCTATTTCCCACTGCAATCTCAATTAAGCCTCTAAATACTTCCCCTTGCCTAATTAAATCAACTGAAACAGCATTGTTTATAGGCCATCTATGCAGCGAAGTCTGCAGCTCTGTCCACCTTCTGACATGACCAAACAGAATTACTCCAGAGAGGAAATTGTGTTTAGCTTTTAGTGCGTTGTAACCAATTTAGAGAGCTCCTTTTTCTGGCCCCACATGATGTAACACGACCGGCGGCACGATCAAATTGGTTATCAAGGAAGCCATCTCCTGATCAATTTAAGTAATTGGCATATTCCTGCAACTTGACCCCCTGGCACCAATTGAAGACGGGCATGTCTGCTTTTCCTCAACTTTCATTGACTATAATAGAGATTGTTAAATGACCGACCATGTCAGGTGTTGTCCAAACATGTCTCTGTCTCTCAGCTAACTTGAACTAATACATCTCTCTCTCTCTCTCTCTCTCTCTCTCCCTCTCTCTCTCTCTCTCTCTCTCTCTGCTAACCTGAACTAATCCATCTCTCTCTCCCTCAACCTGAACTAATTAGTTCAGGTTAGCTGAGAGACAGATTAATCTGTCTTTCTCTCTCAGCTAACCTGAACTAATCTGTAGTTACAAGAATGACAGATAGATACAGTAGGTGAACAACACTAAAACTTTTTTTTCTTGTGTCTATTTTTTAATTTGACTTTTATTTCCTATATTTTAGCATTTTGACCAGCTGCTCCATAACTGTAGTGCTTTCTTTCAATTCATGTTCCTGATTTCCTCACAGCAGCATAGCCAGCACATTCAACTTCCCAAAACATGCGAAAGATGACGATAAATACAGGTCGTGTTTAGACGACTACGGCTGGAACAGAAGTGGGGCTCTACGCACATCTGCAGCGGAGAAATCAATCACAGTATATTAGAATAGATGGATGGAGGACACAGACAGCTGAGTGCTTTGACCACCGACACCCAGAGGTCATTTGAACACCCTCCACTTTGGCCAGAGGAAAGCAAAAGCGCCCCCCCTAACCTCTACCTGAGACCAAACGTCAACACAGGTCAAGGACTTTCTCTCTGTGGCCCTGGTGTTTGGCTAGTACACGTCTGGGGCCTCTCTCCTTCTGCCTCCATCCCACCGGCTGGCTACGCCGGGCCTACGAGCCAGAGCTGTCAGACTCCGCTAATTTGACATGACATTTCACAGACCCCCATCTCCAATAATCAGGAACACCCTACAGACAGGCCAACATAACCCCCCCCCCCTGCCTCCACCGTGCCCCCCCCCCCCCCCACTCAAACGCGTGCTCTGCTCCGAGAGGCAGTTTGGCGCTATTACCGCCGTGATTGTCATAAAACACTGGATGAGAGCGTTTGACGTCGGAGCGGAGCGGCGTTGTCGGGGCTGCGGCCGGAGCTGAAACACGGCCCCGGTTTCAAACACATGTGTCAGTTATTTACAGATTGGTTTTCCACCGCCGAGCCGGCCAGGGGCTTAGGGACGCCTGCTCTCTCTGCCAGCTGTAAGTGCATGCAGACTGTGCCACTCAGAACCCCCTCCTCTCTCTCTCTCTCTCTCTCTCCAGCACCCTCCCTCCCTCCCCCATCCTCCTCATCTTCATACTCCCCTCTCTCCGTCCACCTCATCCTCTCTCTCTCTCTCATCCCTCGGTTTCTCTACCCTACACAACTCTCCCTTCACCAGCTCTCCGACCTCCTCGGTCTCTCTCTTCTTCCTTCACTCCATCCATCCCCCCCCCCCCCTCCTCTCTCCAACCCCCTCTCCCATCTCCCTCTCTCTACTGCCAACCCCATGATCCTGGTCCAACCGCCCATCATCACCAGCGCTGGCGTCAGAATCCTCACCCCTCCAAAGAGGTGGAGGAATAGCATAGTGGTGATGATGATGATGATAATGATGACCGCACCTCTTACATTTCATCTCTCTCTTTCAGGCGGCAGATGCTTCCAATTGATTCCCGAAAGGTCTCTGATGTACATGTAACTTAAGGCAAACTACCAGATAATGTTCTAGTGAGCTGTACTGGGCCAACATTCCTAGTGGTGGTAAGGACATTCACAGAGTCTGTCACATGATCCAGACAAATCCTCGGGAATCAACATTCACAACATTGAGACTTTTTCTTCATTGAAAAGTACAATCTGATACCCCGACAACGGTGATGTGGTGTATCTATAACCCTGTGAAAAACACCACTGTAAATAATATCACACGGAGCTAATTTTCACAAACGTCAACTCCTATTTATGCGAGGGGTGTCATGTAATTCCTAAGCATGGCGTTAAGGCGCTCTTATGCAAAGCCGTCTTTCTAACGACAGGGTTACCAGCGACAGCTCTTTAACAACAAGCCACCGGGCTCCTCAATAGACAGTGGACGTCACCGCCATCTTGGTTTACCCAACACTGATAGCCAGATTATCTAACCTGCTCCGTTTGGGCGCCACACCTCGCACATCCCCTCCGGCCATTTCGCAAGACCAGACCTATGAGGGGGTTCCTGGAGTTTCCAGGGAAAGTGCCATTTTAGTGATGGCGGGGCGGGGGGGGGGGGGGAACAGTACACCACTGAGCCGATTAACAGACTCTCTGACTCTGAGGAGACCGATGGAGTCTGGTTTCTCAAGGAGCTGCTGTAGTTGTCTGATGGAGTCTGGTTTCTCAAGGGGCTGCTGTAGTTGTCTGATGGAGTCTGGTTTCTCAAGGAGCTGCTGTAGTTGTTCAACAACTCATTCAACTTACTGTACAGAACACAAAGCTGAGCAAGGCCCCGGATGAGAGGGAGCGGCTTGCGAGAGCTTTGCTGGAGAGAGAGACGCTGACGGAATATAAACAGGGGATCTGCCGTGGCCAGCGGACCTGGGGGACCGCAGAGCGGCGAGGGCAAATGGAAATGTCCACCGAGCGCGTCCCCAGGACGTGACCTGAACACGGCTCCTCCAGCATCAGCCGGGGCTGGTGTTCAGCTAGCCAACACAGTCCTGTAGCAACAAACACAGTCCTGTTGAACAAACACAGTTCAAACTGCGCATCTGTCTCTATGGGTTAAATACCACCAATCAAGCCCTTCCTGACCTTACACACAAGCGTCCAGACCAGAGATGGGACGATAACCGATTACGATAACCAATTATGACGATAACCGGTATGATGATAAACCGCGATAATTTGATTACATTTACCACGAAAAAAATTGAAATCGTGTTTGATTTCTGCGCTTTTAAAAACTCACTGTAAATACTGTCCAGCATCAACCAAAGTTAGCAACAGTCACCAAGACACATTATTTTTTTGTTTAAAAAGTTCAAAAAGTGCATAGTGCTGCTAATTTTATTTGTGGTTTTCAATATAAAACTTGGTGAAATGATTTAAGTGTATCAGTAGTTTTAGAAAAGTTTCTCTGATAACCGTGATAATTTGAGTCACTATAATCGTGACCATAATCGTGATTTATCACAATTATAATCAGAGTTTTCATTGAGTTACATCTCTCGTCTAGACATTCCAGTGATTTAGCCCACTTCACCAACGGCCCACTGGCCTTGCCTTGTTGACCAGCTAAAGAAAACACTTTGTGAACTTTGAACATCTCCTAAGTAAACAGTGCAGATTTCTCATTCCCCTGCGCCTTAGTGAGAGCTTCTCCTGATCTATGCATCTTCAGATACAGGCTAGAGAAACAGGACAGGGGTGGTATAACCTTACATGTCTGAAACCCCATCCGTTTAACTTTCATATGCGCTGCGTATGGTGCATCTGAGATGACTTGTTTCCAGAGTGGATGAAGGAATGTGAACAGGACAGTGGTACGTGTTGCAGACAACCTCAGGTAATGGAACACAAATACTTGGCTACCGAACAAACAGCCTCTCTTAAATGCAGCCATTATAATTGTGTCACACATCAATCTGCCTCACCCACCACCAATGCAAAGCAGATGGCCTTTCACAACATACGTTTTCAAGTTACTCGAAACCATCAAATCAAGGAGATTTTAAAATATCAATGACTACTATTTAGAGAAATATCCACTAACTCAACAAACATTTACATCAGAGAGGAAATACAACACAGATATAGTACCACATGAGACTGTTTGGAGGCAACTCAACAAAATTATGCTCAGAAAAAGGATTTCAACATTCAAATCTGATTAGAGATCTCAGCCCTGGATGAGGAAAATAACTCACTTTCCTTAGAGACTATTTCATATAAAGAATGTAGATAAATGACTACTGGTTTGGTTATAGCATTGTGAAAACATTTCCTCTTGGTACAATCAAAATAATAAACACAAAAATAAGCCCAGCTGTCACATCTTTTTTTGTCTTAATTGGCAGCTTGGAGTGGCAGACAGTCTTCACTGTCCTCACAGATACAGGCTAGAGCACCATGAAGCTCTAGCTCCCCCTACAGGCTGAGAGGGGTAGGGACATTTTCTCTGAGGGGGGATTTGGGACTCCCATTATAAACTCATGCGGATCTGATTTCTCCAAGCCCATCACTTGGAGATAAGTGGCAAATGGAAATCAGCCAGCGTGTCACTCTCCATCTCCATTCCCCTCTGGTACGAGGACGAGAACAGCCGTGTAAAACAAGCCACACTAACAGGGAAAATACAGACAGAGAGAGAGACAGAAAGAAAGAAAGAAAGAAAGAAAGAAAGAAAGAAAGAAAGAAAGAAAGAAAGAAAGACAGAGAGGTGGGATAGAGAGAGGGAGAGAGCAAATGAGAAAGAGGGAGAGAATAAAAGAAAATGGCCGAGAAGTGAAATTGGAACAAGGTGAACTTGTCCCTGCTACAGAGCGGCAGTAACAGGGACCAGAGAGAGAGAGAGAGAAAGAGAGAGAGAACCAGGATAAAAAGCAACAATCCAACAGGGAGGAATGATGGGATTGTTAGTGGTTTCTTGAAGCAGATGAAACATTTTAACCAATTTGATTGTTTGTGAAAGAAATCATTCTGATCGAAACCTCAATTGTTGCCAAATGGCGGTCTGGTGTGTCTCAGGGTAATGTGCGCTGACGGGCAGGGGTAAGAGGAGAGGCGCAGAGCCCGACGACCAGACCAGGAGGTCACAACGCTGCCCGAGACTTCAAACGCGGGGGAAGTGTAAAAACAGAGTATGTTAGGGGCTCAAACAGCTAACCGCTGGATTAGAGGATGTCCACTAAGTGCCCTTGAGATTCTGCAGTGAGATCAGCTCAGCAAACCTCCAGAAGAAAGCCCAGACGCCACGCCCGCATGTCGGTTACACAGCCTTGTCAAAACACGCTGGTACAGTTTGTGGATTTGTCCGTTTCTAATGTTGGATTCTCTAAATGCACTTCTCATTTGTAAAAAAGTGAAATAGACGGGATTTACAAAACCATCCTTCTACTACGAGAAGGTTGGGGAATGAAGAGTTTAATCACTAGAAAGGTAGCCTACTGAACACCTGACGATCTCCGACGGAGACGCCGAGGTCCTGAACACCTGACGATCTCCGACGGAGACGCTGAGGGCGTGCTCCCTCCCTCGGTGCACCTGCAACCAATCAGCTAACAGACATGAATTTGTCTGTTTCCGATGGTAACAGCGCCAGCTGCGTCTACTGATCCTCATGTAACAAATCTAACATCCACAGACCCCTAAAGACCGGGATATAAAAGCAGACTTTGGACCGCCAGCTCGAACCCTGAGGGATAAATCACTGAAGCTTTTCTGTGGGGTTAGATCCCCCAAAACACGTCTGTCTGAGCAGCCTACAGGAGGAACAGGTGTCTCCTGCAATATGATGCGCACGGATACTCCCATGGCTAGGAGACTCAACCACTCATGTACAAAGACTTGAGGTTGTGCGTGTGTGTGTGTGTGTGTGTGTGTGTGTGTGTGTGTGCGCGAGTGAGAGAGAGATGCAGAGTATCGGAGTTCATGTTTGTTTGTGCTGCATGTGTACCTGCACAGAGATCAGGAGTTATCAGGACACACACACACATAGACACGCAGTCACGCACACACCGATATATATATATACACACACACACACACACACACACACACACACATACACACATACACACAAATACACAAATACACACACACAGACACACATTCCCCCCCCCCCCCCCCCCCCACACACACACACACACACAGACACACACACACACACACCTGGTTGAAGGTCTTGAAGTGCAGCTCTTTGTAGAGGGCGTCTCGTTCCTCCACCTCCACCCAGCCTGTGGCCTTCAGCTCCAGGAGGGAATGTTCTCTGTCTGCTGGGGACAGCCAGTGCGAGTCTGAGGCCTGGAGGAACAACACACACACACACACACGCACACACGCACACACACACACACACACACACACACACACACACACACACACACACACACAAACACACGCACACACACACATCCTGTTCACCAAACTGTGCAACAACACACAATAATGACAATATGGGCGTGGAGTCTTGAACACGGACACAATGGTTAAAACAAAAAAAATTTGAATAAGATAATTTCTTCTCTTATGAAACTTTCAGATGCAGCAGTTATTAAATTAGCTTGCATATTTTGGAACCATATGTTGATTTACACAGACGCACGTCAGGATTGTGGTTCTGTATATCTGCACCATCTGCTGGAGAAATGCATTCATTCGGCGTCTTTGAGATGGAAAGTCCCGTCCACTCTCCCGGTAGGATACTCGGTTAACAGTATCCACCTTCCACGACGTGTCCATTGAGATGTTGTGTTCGGTGCAGTACCGTTATGCTGACTAAATAAGGGCTGTCGTGTTTATAAACACTTCATATCTCAAGCTGCTCTTATAAGATGTTCACTAATGTCCGCTCGTAGCTTCACAGCTCACCCGTGACCGAGCACTTACCATTCTGGAGGGATATCTAGGCAGCAGGTTGGTCAGCCTGGAGAAGCACGGCCATAGAGCACCGCTTACACAGGGAGTAAACATTAATCCAGAATAACCCTCTGGTCAACCAGGTCCATGGGTCCCTCTCCTCTCCCCTACAGGATGTCTACAAATCCCATGGCTGGCCAGGAAATTGCCTGACGAATATTGTTCTGTATTCTATTACTTTCCCATGACCTCATTTGATTCATTCAGTCTATAAATAGTATAATAGTACAGTTATATACTCGTACCTACGGCTGGGATTTACAGTGCTCACATTCATATAGACTTGATTAAAAACTCATGTTGGGTTCCTATACACCGCAGACTTCACAATCAACTGTTATATCCTGGTTCACACTTCCAATTTTATTCAATCATAACACAAAAGAGATGCTAATAAACTATTTATGTTACACATTCATTCATTCATTCATTCAGCAAATAATTATGTACATCAAAAGCACATCACATTTCACAGAAGGCAATATCACATTACCACCAGCCATAGGGTCAGAGCTGGCATCAGGTCCTTCTTTAATGAGTGCACGAAATATATAAAGAGTTATAATGTATAAGATCTTTACACATCCCTTGAGTTTGAGTCCCAAATAAGATTAATTTTACTGTCAGCTCAAAACATCCCTATGACAGAGAAACACCATTCAAAGTGCTAACAGTCATAGCTGGTGTATTCCCACATTTCCCCTCTTGAGGGATCATTCAAGTTATATCTTCTGGACAAGATGTTTAGTTCAGAACCCCCCTCCCTTGGAAAGAGCTCAGGCAGAGGCCCAAATATTGTCAATTCAATTCAATAGAAACCAAAACATCTACAGCAGAGCGTGGCACCTCTACAGGTGGGACAGGGGAACACTAGTCCTGGTGCTCGTGCTCCTGTCCAGGGATGAGCCAGCGGATGCTGTCCGCCCTCAGGATGGCGTAAATGGTGAAGCTGGAGATGAACAGGATGGAGAACACCAGTAGCCAATCGATGCTCTTCATCGGAACACTGGGGAGGGGCCCGTCACGGTCCGCATCGGTGACGTTACGATCCGGCCCGGCTTCAAAGCCTGGAGAGACAGGTGGACTTATCAGAACACAGGATCAGACAGGTGGACCTATCAGAACACAGGATCAGACAGGTGGACTTATCAGAACACAGGATCAGACAGGTGGACCTATCAGAACACAGGATCAGACAGGTGGACCTATCAGAACATAGGATCAGACAGGTGGACTTATCAGAACACAGGATCAGACAGGTGGACCTATCAGAACACAGGATCAGACAGGTGGACCTATCAGAACACGGGATCAGACAGGTGGACCTATCAGAACACAGGATCAGACAGGTGGACCTATCAGAACATAGGATCAGACAGGTGGACCTATCAGAACACAGGATCAGACAGGTGGACCTATCAGAACACAGGATCAGACAGGTGGACTTATCAGAACATAGGATCAGACAGGTGGACTTATCAGAACACAGGATCAGACAGGTGGACCTATCAGAACACAGGATCAGACAGGTGGACCTATCAGAACACAGGATCAGACAGGTGGACCTATCAGAACACAGGATCAGACAGGTGGATGGATAGACCAGTCTCTCACTCCCACCCCCTGCCCTCGCATATACCCCCCCCCCCTCAACACCTATTGGCCCATTGACTCTGCACAACTGTATACTTAAACTTGAATAATTGTTCCGCCTATATTACGGTCATAGTCACAGTCATCCATTATTGGATGGAATAAGTAGATGAAGGTCAATTTGATAGACTTCTAGACTACAGATAGTAAATTGCCAGATTGGGACCCTCATAATGTCTAGCTGTACCTAGGAACTGGAATGAGGAATTGATTAGTGCTGATAAGATATTGTAAGGACAAGCGACAACAAGAATTCCAATGTACCTGTACTGGTTATATATGGCGATTTAACTTTCTATTCTATTCTAGGTGGAGATATAAGCAGGTTCAGATAGATTAACATTATGATGGAGAACATTTTCATTTACTTAACTGTGTTTCATTGTTGTTACCTGGCACAATGTTCACCCCCACCCACCTGGCCCTCCAGGCAGTCTCAAGCAAGCGCTCAAGTATTTGATAAGAGATCTAGTAGTAGGCCTGGAACTAATACAGCAAACTGGTTGTGGGTAAAATGGGGAGTGGAGGTAGGAGAAGCTTTAGTGTCTTCTAAAACCACGTGATCTCTCTAGCACAACAAAGGGCTGGAGCAGGCGGAGATGATGGAAACACCAGCTGTAGTTCTTGTACATGGCCTACAGACCTGTCTGGTTGACTACGAAGGACGTCAGGACACCTACAGACCTGTCTGGTTGACTACGAAGGACGTCAGGACACCTACAGACCTGTCTGGTTGACTACGAAGGACGTCGGGACACCTACAGACCTGTCTGGTTGACTACGAAGGACATCAGGACACATACAGACCTGTCTGGTTGACTACGAAGGACGTCGGGACACCTACAGTCCTGTCTGGTTGACTACGAAGGACGTCGGGACACCTACAGTCCTGTCTGGTTGACTACGAAGGACATCAGGACACCTACAGACCTGTTTGGTTGGCTACGAAGGACGTCAGGGTGTCCAGGGTTCTATCCGTTTGGTTGAATCTGGCCATGGGTTTGACCCCCTGGAACAACAGGATGTTGGGGACGGCCACCGTTCCGAACCTGGTGGACAGGCTGGACAGACGCACCAGACAGACATTGTGTGTTATAACGCAGGAAGGAAACATTTAGGATCTCTCTAATGAATATCTATATGATGACGTGTGATGCTTTTTTAGCCTCTCTTACTCTGAAATGTAATTTAATGTTATTTATTGCTTTATAAATGTTCTTAGCCGGTAGACAAACATACTCCTGGAGCTTGCTCGATCGCCTTGTTGAGAGGGGTCAGGGAAGAATTTTTACAGCTCACTTATCTGGCCCCCGGGTGATTACTGTTTTATGCTTCCCTCTGGAATATGTAGGGGTGGGTCGTATGCCCACCTCCCTTGTTCTCTGTAAAGCCTATTGTGTTGCCTCTGGGTATGAAATGCGCTATACAAATAAAGCTTTGATTGATTGATTGATTGCTTCATCACTACATCCCATCCTAGAGCAGACGACCTGGCCGTGTCCTCAGTGCCACGCTACGACCATCTCCTACCTCAGACGGCTGCTCTATGGGTCTAGTCTGTGGTGTAGTGTTGCGCAAGGCTATGAGATGTGATCATGCACCTCAGAGAGATGGCATATCGCTTATATCGTTATGATGTACCTGCAGCGTAAGGAAGGCTGTGCCATGTGTGGTTATGGTGTGATGGTATGTTCCCTGCTGTGTAAGGTTATGTTATGTGGTTATGATGTGATGATATGAAGAGTTCATTTGCAAAAACAGATATGTGCATTTTGATAAATTTTGATAAATCATTTTTTCAATCAAATGTCAACATTAAATATCAATTAAATTACAGTTGGGTTGTTTTGATTAAATAAAGAAGACTCTTCTTTACGTAATCAGAACCATCAAACTGTAATTTAATTGATATTTAATGTTGACATTTGATTGAAAAAATTATTTATCAAAATGTATCAAAATGCACATATCTGTTTTTGCAAATGAACTCTTCATATGTTCTCTGCTGTGTAAGGTTATGTTATGCGGTTATGATGTGATGGTATGTTCTCTGCTGTGTAAGGTTATGTTATGCGGTTATGATGTGATGGTATGGTATGTTATGCTATGTTAGGTTATGTTATGTTAGCATATGCTCTGTGGTCTGTGTCATCATGTCATGTAGGTATGTTACCTGCTGTGTAAGGTTATGTTATGTTAGCATATGCTCTGTGGTCTGTGTCATCATGTCATGTTGTGTAAGGCTATGTTATGTGGTTCTGATGTGTTATGTTATGCTATGTGGTCTGTGTTTTCATGTCATGTAAGTAAGTTACCTGCTGTGCTGGGAGGCGTCCAGGGCGAGGAAGTGCATGCTGGGAAAGACGCGAGGCAGGGCATTGAAGTGGGGTGCCAGGTTGGCAGAGAACTGGCACCAGGTGGTGAAGAACAACACCAGGGAGCACTCGGAGCTGCTGCCGTTCAGGAACTCCATCAGATCCTGGAGGACACAATCCATGAGTCAAAACTACAGACAGACAATACTACAGACAATACTACAGACAGAGTAAATACTACAGACAATACTACAGTCAATACTACAGATAATACTACAGACAATACTACAGTCAATACTACAGACAATACTACAGACAATACTACAGACAATACTACAGACAACAGTCAAAACTACAGACAATACTACAGACAATACTACAGACAACAGTCAATACTACAGACAATACTACAGACAATACTACAGTCAATACTACAGTCAATACTACAGACAATACTACAGACAGAGTCAATACTACAGTGAGACAAAGTCAATACTAGACACACAAAGTCAATACTAGACACACAGAGTCAATACTAGACACACAGAGTCAATACTACAGACAGGCAGAGTCAATACTACAGACAGACTGAGTCAATACTACAGACAGACAGAGTCAATGCTACCGACAGAGTCAATGCCACAGACAGTCAATGCTACAGAGGGACAGTTGAGATGAGATCATGTGCTTCTTAATAACACAGGCACCTGCTGTTTCCGTCAGGCCAGATCAAGTGAGGATCTGTTTGAGTCAGGCCAGATCAAGTGAGGATCTGTTTCAGTCAGGCCAGATCAAGTGAGGATCTGTTTCAGTCAGGCCAGATCAAGTGAGGATCTGTTTGAGTCAGGCCAGATCAAGTGAGGATCTGTTTCAGTCAGGCCAGATCAAGTGAGGATCTGTTTGAGTCAGGCCAGATCAAGTGAGGATCTGTTTCAGTCAGGCCAGATCAAGTGAGGATCTGTTTCAGTCAGGCCAGATCAAGTGTGGATCTGTTTGAGTCAGGCCAGATCAAGTGAGGATCTGTTTCAGTCAGGCCAGATCAAGTGAGGATCTGTTTCAGTCAGGCCAGATCAAGTGAGGATCTGCCCATGTAACCAGGGCACCAGCTCCCCTAGCTACATAAAGGTCAAATTTAAATAAAATCAATAAAAATCACTGCCTAAAGTGAGGCGCAGCCAAGTGTTGATGCCTGATGGGGATGACTAAGACTAGGTGATATCAAGACACCTCGGCCGCGTCTCAAAAGTATTTCCTCAGTTTCTCACATCCTGTCTCCTTGCCTAAAAGGCAAAGGAGGGGTGGAGGATCTAGGCCTCATGTCTGGAGTTAAGACCAACCTACCTGCGAGGAGGGATGGAGGATCTAGGCCTCATGTCTGGAGTTAAGACCAACCTACCTGCGAGGAGGGATGGAGGATCTAGGCCTCATGTCTGGAGTTAAGACCAACCTACCTGCGAGGAGGGATGGAGGATCTAGGCCTCATGTCTGGAGTTAAGACCAACCTACCTGCGAGGAGGGATGGAGGATCTAGGCCTCATGTCTGGAGTTAAGACCGACCTACCTGCGATGCGTTGAGGACCTGAACACTAAGCTCCTCCATCCCTGTGATGTTTCTTTTGTCACAGTTCACTTTGTAGGTCTTTGCAATCTCTGTGGAATTCTGTTCCTCCGTTGCCATGGAATCCACATGGACCAATGCCAGGGTGACTGGCTGTGAGGGTTCCACGTTCTCCTCGGAGGGTTCCCCGGGGGTCGGAGTTAAAGCGCACTGTGCGTCGTCGTCGCAGGGTGGAGAGAAGCCAGTGTGGAAGTCTTTAACGTTCTTGGGGATCAGTGACACCATGGCTGACGGGTCGGCGGGGAGCTCCGTTCCCATCACGGCGTCTGCCATCTCTGCCGTCTTGAACTGCCTCTTCGGCTGCGACTTCGGCTCCTCCGCCCCCACAAACTTGGGGCTGTTCTCTGTTTCTGAACCCACGTCCTCTGAGAACTTGAATTCCGGAAGCTCATCATTCTCTGTGATGGAAATAGGAGAATAATTATTTACAGGGATCAGACAGAGGCGTGTGATCCCCACCGATCATGAAGTGGCTGGAAAGCTTCAATGATCCTCGATGGTCACTGCTTTTCTCTGAATAGCTGTAACTATCAATAATAGGCCTATAACTAGTTCTTACTCTTTTTATGCTTACTACTCTCCATCTTGTGTTTTATTTTCCAACCTTGCTGTTATTCCACTGCTGTGTGTGTGTGTGTGTGTGTGTGTGTGTGTGTCTGTCTGTCTGTCTGTGTGTGTGTGTGTCTGTCTGTCTGTCTGTCTGTGTGTGTCTGTCTGTGTGTGTGTGTGTGTGTGTCTGTCTGTCTGTCTGTGTGTGTGTGTGTCTGTGTGTCTGTGTGTCTGTCTGTCTGTCTGTCAATCAATATATGGCCATCGTACATGCCACATAGAGAACCAACGTCCAAGATAATTTCGCTTTACTCTCGTCTACACTAATGTATCTAGCTAGCTAGTACTAGCTAGCTTAGCCTCAATACCGTAGCTGGCTACAAGACAGTCACTTACCCTGTGCTGTCACTGACGGCACATTTCCTAAATCAGACACATACAACGAAAAAAACAAAACACACGGAAATACGCAACTTAATGAGGCCATAATAATGTTCAAATAGAAATAGTACAGATACTTTCAGGACCTCTAGCTATTTGGAATTCATTTCCATAACATGATAGGAACCAACAGTCGGAAGAAAAGTCGGAAGAAAGATTATCCGTACTGCAATACATTTCAACTTCCGGGTCAAACTATTCAAAGCTCCGCCCTTCTGTAGTCTACCGGTATTTGTGATTGAATGTTTCTTATTTTCTAGTTTTTTTAATGAATAAAGTAGGATCAAATGGTGAAGGAGATATCACAGTAATAAAATACAAATTAAGAGATCTCAGTCAAGACATTAATTCAAATTTATTAAACATCTTCAACACCTGACAATCATGCGAGGATAATAAAATAATAATACAAGTTCATGTCATAGGCCTACAGTATACTGAATACATACGGTTCACATAAGGCCTATATACTGAATACATACGGTTCACATAAAGGAAGAATCTCTGTGTGATCATGTGTAAAAGATTGAGGCTCACAGAGAGACTGTAGTGAGGAAAGATAGCACCTAAGCAAATGAGACAGATCATAATCAATTACAATATCTTTCGGAGGAAAAATGCTTTAACAACTTTAAAACCAGCACTTAGCATGCACATCTCTGAGAGATCCTCACAAGATCTGGAAGTATTCAGCTTCACAATCTCAGTGCAGATCAGGTAACTGTGTTAGTGAGTTACAAAATGAGTTAAGTAGTCATACCGTTTATATAATACCTCCATGACTCATAACCACATCAAACTGGTGTTCACAAACAGTCCTGGTGAATGTGGTGAGGTGCTTCAATGTGAAAATGTATAATCTATATTCTGTGAGAAGTTTGAAAATTCACAAATATCACCAAAACAGAAAGTACATTGATAACCATATAGAAACAAAAAGGTGAACTCAATATAAGTAATGTCTTATGTCCAATGTGTTGGTTTTTGTGTTTTTATTTTTATTTTTTACAATGTATATCAAGCACTGGACTGTAGTTGTAAATGGGACGGATAGAAATGTTTTCCATGTAGTGAATGGACAGTGTTGAACATTGCTACACAGGCACCACTTAAAAGGCACTATGTGTTGCAATGTAACATTACAGAGAAAGACTGTAAGCTTTTTCAATAGTTTTACATTACTACCATTGTTTTATAGGGAATCCAATAGGTCTGGGTGTACAATGAGCATTAACAAGAGCTTAAAATTCAATACACTTGTATTATCAATTTATATATGGATATAAATGACAACAGTTTTATATTTTCTGTTGTAAAGACTGTTGTTAGAGGCAATATGTTTGTTCATATACAGTTATAAAGAGTTGTGTTAGGGGACAGTTCAAAATCCACTCAAATGATCTGAATGGTTAACTATGCTAGCATGCACAGATTCAAAACCTACAGGCAGAAAACATCCAATTCTTTGGTAAAGGTTGATGAAGGTGACATGAACAGAATTTAAATCACCTGTCGTCGCTCATTACTGTGTCGTGTTGCCTGGTGAAGCTCTAATGTTTCCATGCCAGATCTCTTGGTGCAGCAAAGTGAACACAAACATCCATATAAAACACAGTTAGAATGAAAGGGATAGTATCAAAGATGAAGACAGAAGATAGTATACTAACAATTCATAGAACAGATTATTGCACTGCAAATGACACACAGGACAGCCCCTGTAACCACTAGCATGTTCTAAGAGTGTTTATTCATCCTCTTCTTACTAAAGATATTTTAGCCTCATTTGTGACGTGAAAAACCTGTCTTTCACACATGTAAACACTCAGCAACTAGAGTTCTACATTACTTGCAGATTTGATTGTCTATTACTTAGATCAAACACCATGGATGCTATTTGGTTTGGTACTACGGGGAGCTTGCTGTAGCTGGATTGAGTGAATTTTCCTGTGAATGTGGGCGTATTTGATACCATAGACCCAACCACAACATACTGTCATCTTTTTCAGGCAGGCTACTTTAGCAACACAGTCATTTGTGTTGATTAACATCAGTCTTTTCGCTCTGTTTGCTCCCAGACTGCTCTAAAACACAGGCCAGTACGTTCAGGGACACACGCCGTCAGCCCGTACAGATCTATTGACATGAAGCTTCTGCCAGGATCAAACAAGATACAAAGACATTGCAGGATGTCCCAATACATTGCAGGATGTCCCCATCCACTCCATTCCTATGCTGAGGCAGATGTGCTACCAACGTCTTTGTTTGCTAGTTCTCTTATCTCTTGCAAGTTAAGTTATACTCAACGGTTGAATTCAAATAAACATGTAGCTGTGACAACATCAAACTATTGATGTGCTTTTCTGTGAACATCAGCATGCAGCTGATTATGCTCTCATGTGAGACAAAACAGCAAAACATAAAGGGTGATATAACAGAATGTAAATGATGTTGGCTCTGTGAGGCTTGTGGAGCATGATATTTATCCGTGTCAAATAATAACACAATTGAATGTGTGATGTACTGTCGTTCTGTTAGATCATGCGCATCACTGAAGAACGAACTGGATAGTGTCTGTATCAGGTAGGTCAGGTGACAGCAATGCTATTGAACATAGGTGTTGTATTGGCATCTCCTGCTGGCTAGCTGGGAGACTTTACCAACCCAGTATTGTTAATGTTAACAGCCCATTTGAGAGCAACCATCCAGTCATCTTGAGTGCCTAACAACAGGACAATGGACATCCCTGGTCCAACAACGATGTCCCACGATGCAGACGACATCTACGGAGTTCATAAGACATCACACTGTAATCCACGGCCTCGACTAGACGCCGCTCAGAACATGTATCCCCACGCTCCTCCAGACGGAGTCACATCAGGAGCGTCACTCGTTGGCCTCCTTCTCAGCGCAGGACGTCTGACAGAGGTCTTTGTGCGTCACGGCGTAGGGGAAGGCGGCGGCACTGCTACAGGCGCCGTAGCCCAGTTTGGTGAGGCGGGACAGGGTCTTTATGCTGCCGGGGGGGCGACCGGGACTGACCTTGTAGCCTGCGGCCTTGGTGGTCCCCAGCGGCCGGCCGGGGCTCGTCTTGAACCCGGCTGCCTTGGTGGTCCCCAGCGGCCGGCCCGTGCTGGTCCTGTAGCCGGCCAGCTTGGTGGTCCCCGACGGCCGGCCCCTCCTCCCAGACCGCCCCGCCGTCTTCTTCTTCTTGGGGTCGTCCGTTTTGTCGCTGCTCTTGATGCCCGGCGCCTGCTGGCAGGGAGCGGGGGGCTTGTTATGGGGGCTGTTCTGGGGGGGCAGGGCCATGGGAGCGAGGGTCATCTGCAGCGAGGGCGGGGGGGGAGGTGGGTAGAACTTGTTGGACTGGGCAGAGCAGATATCGAAGTGACTGGGAGGGGGGTGACCGTCCTCGGCCAGACAGGAGGACCTGCCACTCATGCAGTAATCATTCCCGTTGTTGGCGACCTGGCGCATCATCTTCTGCTGCGGGAAACAAAAAGATGATTGTATTGATAGAAAGATTGTATTGTCATTGCAAAATGTCGTCACACAAAATAACTCAAAAGAAATTAACCCAAACAAAGGACAACACGTCTGTATAAAGGCAGGGCCTTTGTCAGACTCGTGAAGGGAACACCTTGTGAAGGGAAAAGAAACACGTCAAACCTATTTAGGTTTCTGTGCGGGGAACAAACATAGTCTATTAGACGCTAGTCTCTCCAGCATCGCCTGAGAGCTGATTGATTCTGTTTTCACAACTAGACTAATGTTTTCACCAACAACTGTAAAAGCTCAGTGATGACTACAGACATCTGTTTGTGACAGCAGGCCTACCAGACAATGTACTCCATAAAACCAAGAGATTACTCTACCTCAATTGTTCGCGGATCATGGAAAGCAAAGGGTTAAGTAGAGAAATGACAGATCTTCCATCCTTCAAATCAAGAGACCATCCATTTTCCTGGTGGATCACGATCGATCGACTAGTTAATGTTTCCTAAAGATCATTGTGTCTGAACAGGAGCCAGCAGGAGTCCTGAAGAGCGGCTTATTGGCCTCTTCCGACTGGGTTTAGATGAGAAACGCAGCCATTTCCATCAAACATTAATAAGACACACGAGAACGACTGAGCATGCGCGGTATCCAAAAAGGAATTCTAAAACTCCCAAATGAAGAAGCGTTGATTCCCCGTTTTTATTGAACTTCCGTCCATTCACTAGACCTGCCTACTTTCGTCCATTCACTAGGCTAGACTACTTTCACATATTTCGCGTTTATATAAGAGGGAATAAACCCGGTGAAAACGGTCCCGGTTGTTCATCACCGATCCACCCACTCTACGTCACGATCCACCCACTCTACGTCACGCATCACATCCCGAACCCTCAGCAGTGAAGATACGGGGCATTAAATCCTTCTGGTCAAATTGATTTCTATTTATCAAGAAAATAAGTAGAATAATTTAAAATCATATAAAAACAGACCATTTACTAGAGGCTCATTACCAACACATTGTTTTAATATGGGGAAAAGTAAAAACATCATTCAAGGTCTGCACATAAAAACAATGTGTGTTTTTCTTACTTGTACAGATAGGTGACTGTTCAAAGTTATCATGCCATCCTACACAGATATTAAACTGTTTAGGCTACAAATACATATGCAGGATGTTTAAATGACAAAGTCTTGATGGTGATAACTCATTGTATGCAATATGTAGACCACATGGCAGTTTGTGTGATGACTCGCATCATAAAAATCCTTACAAACTCAAATGAGGTACAAGAAAACTAGAGATTCTGACATGAAACACACTAAAACATTCAGAAG
This sequence comes from Borostomias antarcticus, assembly GCF_949987555.1. NCBI lineage: Eukaryota > Metazoa > Chordata > Actinopteri > Stomiiformes > Stomiidae > Borostomias > Borostomias antarcticus. The sequence continues at coordinate 22,243,733 of NC_140248.1, forward strand.
CAAATATGGACGACACTGAAGACGGAAGCAGCCGCCTGGAGGTTCTCCACTACAGAACTTTGTATCTTCCTTTGCTGGTCGGCTGGTAGGAGTTTTGCTGGAAAGACATTGAGAGAGTAATCAACACGCAGTAGCTACTGTGCGAGAGGAGACAGAAGAAGCTGCAATATAATAGACAACTAACTGCACAACTGTATACTTGAATGTTATTTAACTGCACTGTTTATATCAGTGTTTCTCAAATGGGGGTACGCATACCCCTAGGGGTACTTTGGCGTACTGCAGGGGGTACGTGAGACTTTTTAAAAATGTTAATTTAAATAAATAAATAAATAAATAAATATTAGACTATAACAGGTTCAATAAACATTTACATGTCAATTTTAAATGTAAGTTCAATAAACCCCATTTTATATTCAATATTCTCCACATCAGGGAAAGCACTCTGGACCTAAAAGGTTTGGGAACCTTTAAATGTCTATCTGCGTTCCCAGGACTGGAATGAGGAAGTGATTAGCACCGATAAGATACTGTCAAAACGAGCGATGACCAGAATTCCAATGTTCCCGTACGGGTTCCACATGAACGTTCTATTCTATCATCCCAGAGAGAACCTACCAGTCTGATGAGCTCTTCCTTGATCAGCCTGGTGATCTCAGCCTTGGCTTTCTGCACCGCCAGCTCATTCGCACCTAAACGCCAGAGCAGACCACACCCATCACTGACCACAGGATTACACGACGACAAGCCCTTCACTCTAAATGCTCAATTCATTATCTTATTTTAGACACATTTCTTGTCCAGGTATTCGACATCTGTAATGACATGAAAGCATGTGATGGTCATGCGTACTCTCGATGGCCAGGTAGATCTTGCGTTCTCCTTCCTTGGGTTCCTTCCCTGGAGGGAAGTAGGTTCCTCTGATGGTGATGGCCGCCTCGGAGTATTCCCCGATGCGCTGCAGCGCCTCCTTGGACGTCACCTTCCACCGGGCAGTCTGGGACGCGCGCACAAACACACACACGCACACACACACACACACACGCACACACAAAAACACACACACACAACGCACGCACGCACACACACACGCACACACACACACCACACAAAACGCAACACACAATACTCAACACACAAACAACACACGCACCACACACATCACACACACACACACACACACACACACACACACACACACACACACACACACACACACACACAAAATACATTCAGCATTGATTTCCACAGAGAGAGATCAATCCAGAAGGAAGATTTGACTGCCTGAACTACGGAACATTCCCTCTGGTTCCTGGGGAACAGATGGAACCCATCCAGGAGCCCTTCCCTCTGGTTCCTGAGGAACAGATGGAACCCAGCCAGGAGCCCTTCCCTCTGGTTCCTGAGGAACAGATGGAACCCATCCAGGAGCCTGAACTACGGAACCTTCCCTCTGGTTCCTGAGGAACAGATGGAACCCATCCAGGAGCCTGAACTACGGAACCTTCCCTCTGGTTCCTGAGGAACAGATGGAACCCATCCAGGAGCCTGGATGAACCCGTCCACTGAGAGAGACCGAGCCTGAGTCTCTCCAGAGTCTCTCCTTTAGTGGAGCTGACCTGAGGGAAGTCGTTGATCTCCAGCTCCTCCTCGTATCTCTTGACCGTCTCTGCCTGCTCGGCCGCCTGTCTCTCCTCCTCCAGCTTCTCCACGGGGATGTAGTTGAGCTTGGCGTTGATCTTCTCCGCCAGCTGCTCCGCGATGGTCTTGGCCGAGACGGACGGGGCCATGATGGTCCCGCCCCTCAGGATAGCGTTGGTGGCCTGTTGCATCACATCCTGTCCAGAGCAAGGAGTCAGATGAGGGCAGTGATTGGGTAGCATTAAGGCTCTCTCACACGCACACACACATAAATACACACACAAGCGCGCGCGCACACACACACACACACACACACACACACACACACACACACACACACACACACATTAAATAAAGATGTTTGTTTGTTGTTGTTGTTTTGTTGTTGATTGCCAGCCCCTACCTGAGCCTCAGCTCCCAGGTTCTTCTGAGCGTTGATGCGGAGTGCCAGCCGCTTGGCCATCTCCAGTTTCTGGATGTTTCCGGCGGACGGCACCCCGAGGTTAGCCATCCCCCCTGCTGCCGCCGCCGCGGCGCCCGCCGACCCGCCGCCTCCCCCCGAGGCCGACAGGTCCTTCACCCTCTTCTTGGAGTTGAACATGCTCTCGATCTGCTCGTCGATCTGGGACAGGAACGAGGAAGGAGGGTGTTCATTTTTCACTATCTATCAATCAATCAATCAAAGCTTTATTTGTATAGCGCATTTCATACCCAGAGGCAACACAATGCGCTTTACAGAGAACAAGGGAGGAGGGCATACGACCCACTCTCTACATATTCCAGAGGGAAGCAAAAAAAACAGTAATCACCCAGGGGCCAGATAAGTGAGCTGTAAAAATTCTTCCCTGACCCCTCTCAACAAGGCGATCGAGCAAGCTCCAGGAGTATGTTTGTCTACCGGCTAAGAACATTTATAAAGCAATAAATTAAATTACATTACATTTTCAGAGTAAGAGAGGCTAAAAACATCATAGGAGAGACATGGCAAATACTGGTGTATGTCTGTGTGTGTGTGAGTGTGCCTGGGCCCAGATAGAGGCAGGGGTTCGGGTAGGGTGGGGGTAGGAAAAGGATACGGACCCAGGTTAGGGTGAGGGGGACTGGGCCCAGGAAGTGGACTGTCTAACAGTACAGTGGTAGCTTGTCAGCTGGCTAAACACTACATCATTCCACTTCTCATTTCGGGACTGTTCTATCCGCTTCTATGTAATGGGTGAGCTGAAATCAAGCGCACCTCAGGCTAACAGTATCAGTACATAGTATCTGACCCCAGGTCAGCGTTCAATACATAGTATCTGACCCAGGTTAACAGTATCAGTATAGTATCTGACCCCAGGTCAGCGTTCAATACATAGTATCTGACCCAGGTTAACAGTATCAGTATAGTATCTGACCCCAGGTCAGCGTTCAATGCATAGTATCTGACCCAGGTTAACAGTATCAGTACATCGCATCTGACCCCAAGTCTGAGGCCACATCCACATGAACACGAAAAAAAAAAACTCTGTGTACGTGTGGACAGGAGGCCAAAACACAGAGAAAAAAGTCTGTTTTTATAAACATCGGTGTACGTGTGGACGGGGCCTGAGAGCTGACTCACATCCAGAGGGCCGTCCTCGTCGTCGGAGTCCTGCAGGCCCAGCGCCGCCTTCTGCAGCTTCTTCCTCTCGTTGGCCATGGCGTGCTCCGTCTCGTCGAACTTGAAGCCCTTCCCTGAGAAACCGCTGCTGCTCTTAATGCTCTTCCCCTCCTGGAGAGATGAACAGGATACGCACGCAGACAGGAAACGCAAGCAGACAGAAAACGGGAAACAGACAGGAACAGGAAATGCACGCAGACAGGAAACAAACACATGCAGGAACAGGAAACACAGACAGGAATCAGGAAGCGCACACAGACAGGAAACAGGAAACGCACACAGACAGGAAACAGGGAACAAACAGCGGGTCAGGCTGGCTGATCTGACGGGGAATGTTTTGCTTGTGAAGAGAAGTGGTGTTGGGACAACAATCATTATGAGGCTAGTTGTAATTCTCTGGACTCAAGCTCCACCCACTCTGATCCCCACAGGAGAACAGATATTAAAGGTGTAACATAGAGGGAGTAGGACTGGAGTTGGTGGTTCATCTTACACAGGAGTGCAGATATTCGAGGTGTAAGGTAGAGGGGGTAATATTAGAGGTGTAAAGTAGAGGGGGTAGATGGTTAATCTTACACAGGAGTACAGATATTCGAGGTGTAAGGTAGAGGGGGTAATATTCGAGGTGCAAGGTAGAGGGGGTAATATTAGAGGTGTAAGGTAGAGGGGGTAATATTCGAGGTGTAAGGTAGAGGGGGTAATATTCGAGGTGTAAGGAAGAGGGGGTAATATTCGAGGTGTAAGGTAGAGGGGGTAATATTCGAGGTGTAAGGTAGAGGGGGTAATATTCGAGGTGTAAGGTAGAGGGGGTAATATTAGAGGTGTAAGGTAGAGGGGGTAATATTCGAGGTGTAAGGTAGAGGGGGTAATATTCGAGGTGTAAGGTAGAGGGGGTAATATTCGAGGTGTAAGGTAGAGGGGGTAATATTCGAGGTGTAAGGTAGAGGGGGTAATATTAGAGGTGTAAGGTAGAGGGGGTAATATTCGAGGTGTAAGGTAGAGGGGGTAATATTCGAGGTGTAAGGTAGAGGGGGTAATATTCGAGGTGTAAGGTAGAGGGGGTAATATTCGAGGTGTAAGGTAGAGGGGGTAATATTCGAGGTGTAAGGTAGAGGGGGTAATATTAGAGGTGTAAGGTAGAGGGGGTAATATTCGAGGTGTAAGGTAGAGGGGGTAATATTCGAGGTGTAAGGTAGAGGGGGTAATATTCGAGGTGTAAGGTAGAGGGGGTAATATTCGAGGTGTAAGGTAGAGGGGGTAATATTCGAGGTGTAAGGTAGAGGGGGTAATATTCGAGGTGTAAGGTAGAGGGGGTAATATTAGAGGTGTAAGGTAGAGGGGGTAATATTCGAGGTGTAAGGTAGAGGGGGTAATATTCGAGGTGTAAGGTAGAGGGGGTAATATTCGAGGTGCAAGGTAGAGGGGCTAATATTCGAGGTGTAAGGTAGAGGGGGTAATATTAGAGGTGTAAGGTAGAGGGGCTAATATTCGAGGTGTAAGGTAGAGGGGGTAATATTCCAGGTGTAAGGTAGAGGGGGTAATATTCGAGGTGTAAGGTAGAGGGGGTAATATTAGAGGTGTAAGGTAGAAGGGGTAATATTCGAGGTGTAAGGTAGAGGGGGTAATATTCGAGGTGTAAGGTAGAGGGGGTAATATTCGAGGTGTAAGGTAGAGGGGGTAATATTCGAGGTGTAAGGTAGAGGGGGTAATATTCGAGGTGTAAGGTAGAGGGGGTAATATTCGAGGTGTAAGGTAGAGGGGGTAATATTCCAGGTGTAAGGTAGAGGGGGTAATATTCGAGGTGTAAGGTAGAGGGGGTAATATTCCAGGTGTAAGGTAGAGGGGGTAATATTCGAGGTGTAAGGTAGAGGGGGTAATATTCCAGGTGTAAGGTAGAGGGGGTAATATTCCAGGTGTAAGGTAGAGGGGGTAATATTCCAGGTGTAAGGTAGAGGGGGTAATATTCGAGGTGTAAGGTAGAAGGGGTAATATTCGAGGTGTAAGGTGGAGGGGGTAATATTCGAGGTGTAAGGTGGAGGGGGTAATATTCGAGGTGTAAGGTAGAGGGGGTAATATTCCAGGTGTAAGGTAGAGGGGGTAATATTCGAGGTGTAAGGTGGAGGGGGTAATATTCCAGGTGTAAGGTGGAGGGGGTAATATTCGAGGTGTAAGGTAGAGGGGGTAATATTCGAGGTGTAAGGTAGAGGGGGTAATATTCGAGGTGTTAGGTAGAGGGGGTAATATTCGAGGTGTATGGTAGAGGGGGTAGGGGGTTAATCTTACAGCCTTCTGCTGGTCTTTGAAGGAGGCCCAGAGGTGCTCCAGCTCAGCGGGAACGGGGGAGGCAGACATCTCCAGCGCCTTGATGATGTCACCGGCGTAGCGCACCTGCTCGTCTGTGATGAACGTGTAGGCGAAACCCTGGGAGACAGCACAGCGGTGAGGGGGTTAGGAAGGTTAGGGACTCAACGTGAGGCGAGCACCAGACATACTACATCCTGTTTTGGCATACTATATACTAGGGTAGTATGCGATTCGGAACGCAGCACTAGTGTTTTCCTCATGGCTAGTAGAGCTAGTGTGTTTGCTGGCTAGTAGAGCTAGTGTGTTTGCTGTCTAGTAGAGCTAGTGTGTTCCTCCTGGCTAGTAGAGCTAGTGTGTTTGCTGGCTAGTAGAGCTAGTGTGTAGTGTGTTCCTCCTGGCTAGTAGAGCTAGTGTGTAGTGTGTTCCTCCTGGTTAGTAGAGCTAGTGTGTTTGCTGTCTAGTAGAGCTAGTGTGTTTGCTGTCTAGTAGAGCTAGTGTGTTCCTCCTGGCTAGTAGAGCTAGTGTGTTCCTCATGGCTAGTAGAGCTAGTGTGTTCCTCCTGGCTAGTAGAGCTAGTGTGTTTGCTGTCTAGTAGAGCTAGTGTGTTTGCTGTCTAGTAGAGCTAGTGTGTTCCTCATGGCTAGTAGAGCTAGTGTGTTCCTCATGGCTAGTAGAGCTAGTGTGTTCCTCCTGGCTAGTAGAGCTAGTGTGTTCCTCCTGGTTAGTAGAGCTAGTGTGTTCCTCCTGGCTAGTAGAGCTAGTGTGTTTGCTGGCTAGTAGAGCTAGTGTGTTCCTCCTGGCTAGTAGAGCTAGTGTGTTTGCTGGCTAGTAGAGCTAGTGTGTTCCTCCTGGCTAGTAGAGCTAGTGTGTTTGCTGGCTAGTAGAGCTAGTGTGTTCCTCCTGGCTAGTAGAGCTAGTGTGTTCCTCCTGGCTAGTAGAGCTAGTGTGTTCCTCATGGCTAGTAGAGCTAGTGTGTTCCTCCTGGCTAGTAGAGCTAGCGTGTTCCTCCTGGTTAGTAGAGCTAGTGTGTTCCTCATGGCTAGTAGAGCTAGTGTGTTCCTCCTGGCTAGTAGAGCTAGTGTGTAGTGTATCCCTCCTGGCTAGTAGAGCTAGTGTGTTCCTCCTGGCTAGTAGAGCTAGTGTGTTTCCTGGCTAGTAGAGCTAGTGTGTAGTGTGTTCCTCCTGGCTAGTAGAGCTAGTGTGTTTGCTGGCTAGTAGAGCTAGTGTGTTCCTCCTGGCTAGTAGAGCTAGTGTGTTCCTCCTGGCTAGTAGAGCTAGTGTGTTCCTCCTGGCTAGTAGAGCTAGTGTGTTCCTCCTGGCTAGTAGAGCTAGTGTGTTTGCTGGCTAGTAGAGCTAGTGTGTTCCTCCTGGCTAGTAGAGCTAGTGTGTAGTGTGTTCCTCCTGGCTAGTAGAGCTAGTGTTTGCTGGCTAGTAGAGCTAGTGTGTTCCTCCTGGCTAGTAGAGCTAGTGTGTTTGCTGGCTAGTAGAGCTAGTGTGTTTGCTGTCTAGTAGAGCTAGTGTGTTCCTCCTGGCTAGTAGAGCTAGTGTGTTCCTCCTGGCTAGTAGAGCTAGTGTGTTTGCTGGCTAGTAGAGCTAGTGTGTTTGCTGGCTAGTAGAGCTAGTGTGTTTGCTGGCTAGTAGAGCTAGTGTGTTCCTCCTGGCTAGTAGAGCTAGTGTGTTTGCTGGCTAGTAGAGCTAGTGTGTTCCTCCTGGCTAGTAGAGCTAGTGTGTTTGCTGGCTAGTAGAGCTAGTGTGTTTGCTGTCTAGTAGAGCTAGTGTGTTCCTCCTGGCTAGTAGAGCTAGTGTGTTCCTCCTGGCTAGTAGAGCTAGTGTGTTTGCTGGCTAGTAGAGCTAGTGTGTTTGCTGGCTAGTAGAGCTAGTGTGTTTGCTGGCTAGTAGAGCTAGTGTGTTTGCTGGCTAGTAGAGCTAGTGTGTTCCTCCTGGCTAGTAGAGCTAGTGTGTTTGCTGGCTAGTAGAGCTAGTGTGTTTGCTGGCTAGTAGAGCTAGTGTGTTCCTCCTGGCTAGTAGAGCTAGTGTGTTCCTCCTGGCTAGTAGAGCTAGTGTGTTCCTCCTGGCTAGTAGAGCTAGTGTGTTCCTCCTGGCTAGTAGAGCTAGTGTGTTCCTCCTGGCTAGTAGAGCTAGTGTGTAGTGTGTTCCTCCTGGCTAGTAGAGCTAGTGTGTTCCTCCTGGCTAGTAGAGCTAGTGTGTTCCTCCTGGCTAGTAGAGCTAGTGTGTAGTGTGTTCCTCATGGCTAGTAGAGCTAGTGTGTTCCTCCTGGCTAGTAGAGCTAGTGTGTTCCTCCTGGCTAGTAGAGCTAGTGTGTTCCTCATGGCTAGTAGAGCTAGTGTGTTTGCTGGCTGAGCGCTGACCTTGTTGCCGGCCCTGCCCGTGCGTCCGGCCCGGTGGACGTAGTCCTCGTAGTGGTTGGGGCAGTTGTAGTTGATGACCAGGATCAGCTGCTTGACGTCCAGCCCGCGCGCCGCCACCGACGTGGCCACCATCAGGCGACACGTGCCGTTCTTGAAGTCATTGATGATGCTGTCCCTGTCGTACTGGTCGATGCCTTACGGAGGGGAGACACGTTTTGGGATTTTGTACGTCTACGAGGTTTTGAAAGCGTCTTTCTCGGTTCTATCGTGGAACAGCCTCCCTCCACACATTGGACACGCACAGAACCTAGGGCTCTTTAAGTGTCAGCTCAAAACACACTTGTTTTCACTGGCTTTTGAGGCCTGATAGCCTACATCCCTTGTCCTGTTTTGTGTCCTGTCCTTTTATTATTCTGTGATTATGTGCACTTTATTCTTTTTTTTTTGTTTATTTTATATATTGTACAGCTTTGGTGCAACTTCGGTTGATTTTAAATGTGCTTTATAAATAAAGTTGACCTTGACCTATCGTAAGTCATTTGATTTATGCTTCGCTACCTCCCTCCCTCCTAGCTCTGGTCCAGGGCGTTAGGGAGGGCGGAGCTCGCCAACGCCCTGTGAGGAACCACATTTCTCCTTTAGCTTCTTTCACTCAGTCTGCTTTTCAGTGTCTTCAGATAATATATTTTCGTTACTCACCGAAGTGAAGAATGACGAAAGCTTTTTCTCCGAGGCGTTTTAACTTCCTGCGCCCCACTTTTTTTTGCACTTAAGTCGCACATAACCACTAACCTGACTCCGCCATACTGATGACATGATCTCTCCATGGAAAGTCAAGCCACCTCGGAGAAAAGGCTGTCATCGTTCCAAAAACGTCTTCACATTGGTGAGTAATGAAAAGATATTATCTACAGATACTGAAGAGCAGACGGAGTGGAAAAAAAAGCAAATGGAGAAATTAAATCCTGACGGGGCATTAGCAAGATCCCACCTCACTGCACCCTGGACCAGAGCTCGCTCTCTCTCTCCCTCCCTCCATCCCTCCCCCCATCCCTCTCTCCCTCCCTCCCTCTCTCTCCATCCCTCTCTCCCTCCCTCCCTCTCTCCATCCCTCTCTCTCTCCCTCCCTCCCTCCCCCCCTCTCTCTCTCCATCCCTCTCTCTCTCCCTCCCTCTCTCTCCATCCCTCTCTCCCTCCCTCTCTCCCTCCCTCTCTCCATCCCTCTCTCCATCCCTCTCTCTCTCTCTCCCTCTCTCCCAGTGCCTACCTCCGTGTAACGACAGGCAGGGGTAGGAGGCCTTCATCAGGTCTTTGAGGAGGGCGTCAGCGTGCTCCTGCTTGTCCACAAAGATGATGACAGAGCCTTTCTCCTGGTAGTGGCCCAAGATCTCCAGCAGCTTCAGGAACTTCTTATCCTCCTCGATCACCAGCTAGACACACACACGCACACACACGCACGCGCACACGCACACACGCGCACACACACACACACACACACCAGACACACACCCCAGACAGACACGAACGCGCACACACACACAAACACGGGTCATCAAGCCATTCAAATATCCCAAGAGCTGTGCAGTTTATTGATCAGACCAGGCCTGTGTGAGGTTGAGGCTTCCATAATCTCACATAGGCAGACCCAATGTTTCCGCTGGTAAGGTTTTGCCACATGGCGAAATCCTTGCCACCACACCATACATTTGATTAAAAAAATAATAATACAAATTAGGTTATATACTGTATATTAAAGTCTTAAACGTAACTTTCTAAATAGTACTTCCTAAATGCACTTTCAAAACCATGATAATGTCATGCCCGCATTTTTATTTTCAACAATAGCTTGGGATCTGACTTTGCGCGTGAACAGATGTTTTCTTCAGCGAGCCCATTACAAAATAATGTAAGCTAGTGTTTAACTAGTGTTTGAATTGGACCAAAATGTGCCGGTACCTAGCCTACTCCTCACTAGGGTACATAGCAGTTTCAAATATATTAATATTTGTAATCAATAAGTGGACTCATACAGCGTAGAGGCAGATAACGTTCCAGTTAGAAGTGCCGGCAGTTCCTGCCCATCTCTGGCTTATTTGGTCTTATCATTCTCTGATGACAACTGGCGGATCATAAAGCATAAAGTCTACATTTTCCAGATGGACATCCGACCTGGTTCCTCATGCTTTCTAATAAAGATCCTCACCACGTGTTGTTCCACGTCAGAGCAGACCACGCTGCGGCCGCCCACCTGCACCTCGATGGGCTTGGACAGGATCCGGCGGGCCAGCGCCTCCATGGCCCGGGGGAACGTGGCGGAGAACATGACCGTCTGGCGGTCTGGACGCACGTTGTCCATGATACGCATCACCTGAGGGACGAGCACGGGGGGTTAGGAATGTGTGTGTGTGTGTGAGGAGTGTGTGTGTGTGTGTGTGAGGTATCTATAACACTGCTAGTTAGGAGTGTGTGTGTGTGTGTGTGTGTAGCATCTAGTAACACTTCTAGTTAGGAGTGTGTGTGTGTGTGTGTGTGTGTGTGTGTGTGTGTGTGTGTGTGTGTGTGAGTGAGTGAGAGAGAGAGAGAGAGCGGTATCTAGTAACACTGCTAGTTAGGAGTGTGTGTGTGTGTGTGTGTGTGTGTGTGTGTGTGTGTGTGTGAGAGAGAGAGAGAGAGCGGTATCTAGTAACACTGCTAGTTAGGAGTGTGTGTGTGTGTGAGGTAACTATAACACTGCTTAGTTAGGAGTCAGTGTGTGTGAAGCATCTATTGTTGAAGTTGAAAGGATTTATGGGTAATATCTGAGGTGATGCGAGTGGGTGTACTCCAGTTGCCTGCTTCAATACTTCCTGAAGAGGATAGCTTGGCTTTGTTCAGTTGGAAATCCTCATTTGAATATTGAACACTCATTTACACAATTCCATGTCCCGTTGTGGTAGTGAAGTGAAAGGAGACCCCGTCAGAGGAGTGGACCGGAGCAGCCGTACCTGCGGCTCGAAGCCCATGTCAAACATCCGGTCAGCCTCGTCCACCACCACGTACGTGACCCTGCGCAGGTTGGTGACGCGGCCTAGACGCCCAGGGAGAACGGCGACACACAGGGAACACCAGTTACCTCAGGAGCACAAACTCACAACACCAAACCCGGACAAGCTAGCTGCCCTAACGGTAGTCAACGTTACATCTCAACAGACCAACAGTAAAGACAACATTCACGGGCAAAACTAGATAATCAAAACGCACACAATGGCTACAATTCAGATGATTATTTGTAAGACTACTTTTCAGTGGCCAGTTTGTTTAGTGACTCTCTTGTCTTGCGTACCATCTCAGAGGGCATGAGGACCTGTAAATGTCAGAAAACAGCCCCATGATACAATAACAGAGATGGGGCCACATGAAGCATTAGAGCGCCTTTTCACCTAAAAAGGAAACATATTAGAGATTACCTCGCATGTGTGGAAGACACACATTCTAACCTGTCTAGAACCATGTTATCACTTCCCTATGCAACAACTTGGGACAATGTTCTACTAGCTACATGTCTCACTTGAGCAGGTAACAGACATGGTTTCATGCACATCAACTCACTCACGGTTCTTCCTCCCTTCTCTTTCCTAGACATCTGGAAGGCTGACTTACTGCACGCCCTCCGTGACCTCCCGACCCCTGAGGGGTCCGCTCGGCCTCCACCTACCTGGGGCGGCCATTAGGCCCATCTTCAGGGAACGCCTCGTGTCTCGTTGTGGATATGATTCTCAGAGGTGGTCAAACAATGTCGACAGTTTAGTAAACGGAGCCACCGACTTCACTTGTGAACATGCAGACAGTCCCATGCAAGACAGGCTGATCACAGCTCACCAACATCAATCTGCACGCCGTGCTTTTTAACCGTCTGCTGTCTGGTTTTTTAAGTCGGCGGCGTAGAGTTTTGATTGGAGGACAGAAACACCGACTCAAATACCAGCAGACATTTAAAGAGCAGAGAGTGCTGGTGGACCACACACACTGCTGAGTATCTCCCTACTCTGAGCCAACACTAACACACCCCCAGCTGCGGAGGAGGGCTGTTACTCACCGCTGTTGGCGCCCAGCATGTCGATCATCCTCCCTGGCGTGCACACGATCATCTCCGCCCCCCTCTTCAGCTCCGCGATCTGCACCACCGGAACACGTCCACGTTAAAGGCACAGTTCAGCTTTTTAGGATTTACATTTAAAATGTCCCGTTGGACTAGAGGGTCAGGGTAGCGTTCCACACTTCAGACAACCTTTTAGTTATTATTACATATTTAGTATTATTATTTAGTACATACCTCCGTTTAACACTTCACTTTTCGCAAAACCTTACTGAACCCAACTGATATGAATGCACGACTCATCTGACAAAGTGAGTTATCCCTGATACGGAGAGAGTGGCTGTGTGTGTGTGTGTGTGTGTGTGTGTGTGTGTGTACCTGTTCACTGATGCCCGTGCCTCCGTACACACACACCGCGCGGAGTCCCAGCGGCTTGGAGAACTTCTTACACTCCTTGGTGATCTGCAGGGCCAGCTCCCTGGTGGGCGTCATGATCACAGCTGGGGGGGACCAACCCAAACAACGGCTTTAGGAAGGAAAGGCACTCCTCAAAGAGTTTGATCTATAGGCATATTTCACTGAATCTAGTTGTTCTTTCTAGAGCGAGGGTATTTTTTTCCCCTCACTTGTGAAGCCCTATTTCAAAACACTTCATACGAACTGTACTTTGGTTAAGGCGCTTTGGATAAAAGTCTGCTAAATATAAATTGAGTTTATATTTGTTTCATTGCCTCATTGGTTGGCTTACCAAGGGGTCCCTCCCTCCGCCTCCTTCCTGATTGGCTGGTTTACCCAGGGTCCCTCCCTCCTCCTCCCTGATTGGCTGGCTTACCAAGCGGTCCCTGCCTCCTCCCTAATTGGCTGTCTTACCCAGGGGCCCCTCCCCCTCCTCCAGGGGTCTCTGGTCCAGGATGTGTCGGTACATGGGCAGGAGGAAAGCGATGGTCTTCCCGCTGCCCGTCTTGGCGATGCCGATCAGGTCGCGGCCGGACATGATGGCAGGGATGGCCTGCGCCTGGATGGGCGTGGGCTTCTCATAGCTGTGCCTGTGAACGGCAGAGACAGACCAATCACATCTCTTCTCATAGCTGTGCCTGTGAACGGGAGAGACAGACCAATCACATCTCTTCTCATAGCTGTTCCTGTGAACGGGAGAGACGGACCAATCACATCTCTTCTCATAGCTGTGCCTGTGAACGGGAGAGACAGACCAATCACATCTCTTCTCATAGCTGTGCCTGTGAACGGCAGAGACAGACCAATCACATCTCTTCTCATAGCTGTGCCTGTGAACGGCAGAGACAGACCAATCACATCTCTTCTCATAGCTGTGCCTGTGAATCAGACCAATCACATCTCTTCTCATCCAACCGCTGATGGGACACAGAGCAGACTGATCAAAACAAACACACCTCAGTCCACCACCCTTTTTACTAGTAACATTTTGACGTCAACCATGTCAGGATGGGGACTATTTCAGCCCATGCAGGGATCCAGGGGAGCTCTGTGAGACGGGCCGTCTCTCTGGACCAAGGTTATTATAGTTAACGAAAACTAACTAAAAAAACGAAAACTAGGGGTGAAAAAAGATTTTAGTTAACTGAAATAAAAATAAAACTAGACTTTACAAAAAAACGATAACTAACTAAAACTGTAGTGCGTTTACAAAACTAACAAAAAAACTAAAATGATTGAGAAAATGTCCTTAGTTTTAGTCTTTTTCATTTCATACATAAGCCTAGTCTTTTGGGTGGATATGAAATCTATCCTCCATGTTCTTTAGCTGTGTCCCTGCGCAGGAGTAACCTGACGTGCGCCAGATGGTTTGTTTCACGCAGAGTGAAACAACGTGAGCTCAAGATCAGGATAGTCTCACCAGGCTAGCGCAGAAGAATAAAAAAACTAAAACTAATACTGAAACTAATAAAAACTAAACTAAAACTAAGCATTTTAAAAAAATAAAAACTAAACTAAACTAGCAAACCTGCTTTAAAACTAATCAAAACTAAACTGAAATTGAAAACAAAAAGTTAAAACGATATAAAAACGAATGAAAAAAGCACAACTATTCTAACCTTGGTCTGGACTCACCTCTTCAGGGCGCTCAGGATCTTCATGGACGTCCCACACTGCACCCAGGTCTTGATGGGCTTGGGACAGCCCTTACCCTTCACGTTGACGCCCTCCAGCTCCAGCCGGTACACGTGGACCTCTGCAGGGATAGGGCTCAGGGGTTAGCTAGGCGGGTGGACAGCTTTGAGTAGAAATAGATCATTAAATAGTTCATTTTATTTATAAAGCCCTTTTCGTTGTCAGACAAAGTGCTGAAATAATCACAAAGTCATTAAGAAAACAAAGCAGAAATAATAACAAGCAGAATCGTAAGAGAGACTAATTAAAATATATATTTAAAACGTTTGGCTGGATTACATACGTTATATATGTATACACAGAGAAAAAGAGAGAGTAGAGTATTGTCCTTGTTTGAACATTTCATCCAGATATGAAATCTAAAGAGACCAGTCTCCAGGCTGGGAAGAGCTACTGTAGATCAAACAGGGTCTCTGTTCACCAGGGTTACTGGAGATCAAACAGGGTCACCAGGGTTACTGGAGATCAAACAGGGTCACCAGGGTTACTGGAGATCAAACAGGGTCTGTTCACCAGGGTTACTGTAGATCAAACAGGGTCTCTGATCACCAGGGTTACTGTAGATCAAACAGGGTCTCTGTTCACCAGGGTTACTGTAGATCAAACAGGGTCTCTGATCACCAGGGTTACTGTAGATCAAACAGGGCCTCTGATCACCAGGGTTACTGTAGATCAAACAGGGTCACCAGGGTTACTGTAGATCAAACAGGGTCTCTGTTCACCAGGGTTACTGTTACCAGGGTTACTGTAGATCAAACAGGGTCTGTTCACCAGGGTTACTGGAGATCAAACAGGGTCTCTGTTCACCAGGGTTACTCGGAGGAATCTCAGGTGCATTTGATTTCTCTCAGTTTGCATTTTGGGGACCGTTTCATCATTGTTGTAATATTACTACGTCAACTAAACACACACAGTGGGAGCAGCGATCGTTTCTTTCTACTGTTTCTATACTGTCTGTCTACTGTTTCTATAGTGTCTGTGTGCTGTTTCTATAGTGTCTGTGTGCTGTTTCTATAGTGTCTGTGTGCTGTTTCTATAGTGTCTGTGTGCCGTTTCTATAGTGTCTGTGTGCCGTTTCTATAGTGTCTGTGTGCCGTTTCTATAGTGTCTGTGTGCCGTTTCTATAGTGTCTGTGTGCCGTTTCTATAGTGTCTGGGTGCCGTTTCTATAGTGTCTGGGTGCCGTTTCTATAGTGTCTGTGTGCCGTTTCTATAGTGTCTGTGTGCCGTTTCTATAGTGTCTGTGTGCCGTTTCTATAGTGTCTGTGTGCCGTTTCTATAGTGTCTGTGTGCCGTTTCTATAGTGTCTGTGTGCCGTTTCTATAGTGTCTGTGTGCTGTTTCTATAGTGTCTGTGTGCTGTTTCTATAGTGTCTGTGTTCTGTTTCTATAGTGTCTGTGTGCTGTTTCTATAGTGTCTGTGTGCTGTTTCTATAGTGTCTGTGTGCTGTTTCTATAGTGTCTGTGTGCCGTTTCTATAGTGTCTGTGTGCCGTTTCTATAGTGTCTGTGTGCCGTTTCTATAGTGTCTGTGTTCTGTTTCTATAGTGTCTGTGTGCTGTTTCTATAGTGTCTGTGTGCTGTTTCTATAGTGTCTGTGTTCTGTTTCTATAGTGTCTGTGTGCTGTTTCTATAGTGTCTGTGTGCTGTTTCTATAGTGTCTGTGTGCTGTTTCTATAGTGTCTGTGTGCTGTTTCTATATTGTCTGTGTGCTGTTTCTATAGTGTCTGTGTGCTGTTTCTATATTGTCTGTGTGCTGTTTCTATAGTGTCTGTGTGCTGTTTCTATAGTGTCTGTGTGCTGTTTCTATAGTGTCTGTGTGCTGTTTCTATAGTGTCTGTGTGCTGTTTCTATAGTGTCTGTCTACCGTTTCTATAGTGTCTGTCTACCGTTTCTATAGTGTCTGTGTGCTGTTTCTATAGTGTCTGTGTGCCGTTTCTATAGTGTCTGTCTACCGTTTCTATAGTGTCTGTCTACCGTTTCTATAGTGTCTGTGTGCTGTTTCTATAGTGTCTGTGTGCTGTTTCTATAGTGTCTGTGTGCTGTTTCTATAGTGTCTGTGTGCTGTTTCTATAGTGTCTGTGTGCTGTTTCTATAGTGTCTGTGTGCTGTTTCTATAGTGTCTGTGTGCTGTTTCTATATTGTCTGTATGCTGTTTCTATATTGTCTGTGTGCTGTTTCTATAGTGTCTGTGTGCTGTTTCTATAGTGTCTGTGTGCTGTTTCTATAGTGTCTGTATGCTGTTTCTATATTGTCTGTGTGCTGTTTCTATAGTGTCTGTGTGCTGTTTCTATATTGTCTGTGTGCTGTTTCTATAGTGTCTGTGTGCTGTTTCTATAGTGTCTGTGTGCTGTTTCTATAGTGTCTGTGTGCTGTTTCTATAGTGTCTGTGTGCTGTTTCTATAGTGTCTGTGTGCTGTTTCTATAGTGTCTGTGTGCTGTTTCTATAGTGTCTGTGTGCTGTTTCTATAGTGTCTGTGTGCTGTTTCTATAGTGTCTGTGTGCTGTTTCTATAGTGTCTGTGTGCTGTTTCTATAGTGTCTGTGTGCTGTTTCTATAGTGTCTGTGTGCTGTTTCTATAGTGTCTGTGTGCTGTTTCTATAGTGTCTGTGTGCTGTTTCTATAGTGTCTGTGTGCTGTTTCTATAGTGTCCGTGTGCTGTTTCTATAGTGTCCGTGTGCTGTTTCTATAGTGTCCGTGTGCTGTTTCTATAGTGTCTGTGTGCTGTTTCTATAGTGTCTGTGTGCTGTTTCTATAGTGTCTGTGTGCTGTTTCTATAGTGTCTGTGTGCTGTTTCTATAGTGTCTGTGTGCTGTTTCTATAGTGTCCGTGTGCTGTTTCTATAGTGTCTGTGTGCTGTTTCTATAGTGTCTGTGTGCTGTTTCTATAGTGTCTGTGTGCTGTTTCTTCACACCTTCTGGTGTCATCTTGGCCAGCTCGGGAACCTCCACGTAGAAGTTCTTGCGGTACGGCTCGTACTGGATCTTCTTGTGGTCCACGGGCTCCAGGACCTTGCGCTGCTTGGTCTGGTAGCCGGTCAGGGCCGTCTGCAGGTCCACCTCCTCCTCCTCGGACGAGTACTGGTGAGGACAGGGAGGGAGGGAGACGGCGTGTTAGTGGGCTCTCTGTCTCCAGAGGGGTTTGTCCCCCGTAAACAAGAGACACGGCGCGGACGCAGTCTGGCCCTCTGTCACCTCCATGGCATCCTGGTCGTTCTCCATCAGCTCGCCTTTCTTCTTGTGGCTGTGGATTCCTTTCTTGGTTTTGAGGACGGTCATGACTTTGGTTACGGTCATTCCTCCTTTCTGTTTAAGGAGAGGAGAGTCAAATGTTTAAATCGAACACTCAAAACAGGGCTTTCACACGACAGACACAGGAGAGAGAGAGAGAGTTGGAGGTTTTTATACGACAGACAGGAGAGAGAGAGATTTGGAGGTTTTTATACGACAGACACATGAGAGAGAGAGAGAGAGAGAGTTGGAGGTTTTTATACGACAGACACATGAGAGAGAGAGAGAGTTGGAGGTTTTTATACGACAGACACAGGAGAGAGAGAGGAGGAGGTCATCAGGAGAGGGTCAGACTCACCTTGTCGTTGCCCTTCATGGCGCCCATGTTGAACTTCTTCACCTCCTCTTTCACCTCCTCCATGTAGGCGTCCAGGGGGTCCACCTCGTCCTCGGCCTCCTCCTCCATAGGAGCCTCTTTCTCTTTCTCCTTCTCCTCCTCTTCCTCCTCCTCCTTCATCTTCTCCTCTTTTATCTCTTTTGTTTTTAACTCCTTTCCCTCGCCGTCGCCGTCCTCCTCCTCCTTCTCCTCCTCCTCCTCCTCCTCTTCATCGCCCTCTGCGGGGGCCCCGCCCTCCTCGTCGTCATCTGAAACACAGGGAAGGAGATGAGATCAACCAGGACTGAGGTGCTCATCTGAGGTGCTGACCCAAGGGCCTAGAATCACCTCGCTCGCTGCAGAAACGTTGGAGGATGAAATCATTGCAGCAATCGGAGTGTGCGACTCTTTCTAGCAATTTGATGAAATCAACATTTTTGTTCAAACACATAAACCAGCTTTCAACAACATTAGGTCCCCATTCAGGCATTATGAGAATGTGTCCTTCCTTGAGGTGATCTTGACTGAACAGGTGAAAGCGTGTTCCTCCTAACGCACCGACGGCCATCCAGTTTGATCACGTCAGGGTTGGGTAACTGGACTGCACTTATATAGCACTTTTCCACCTTAGCGGCACTCAAAGTGCTTTACAATGGCCTCTCATTCACCCATTCACACACACATTCACACACCAATGGCGGCAGCTGCCATGCAAGGTGCTAACCTGCTCATTGGGAGCAATTTGGGGTTAGGTGTCTCGCTCAAGGACACTTCGACATGTGGACAGTTGGAGCTGGGATTCGAACCACTGACCCTTCGATCATTGAACGACCCGCTCTACCAACTGAGCTACAGCCGCCCCAGGTTGGGGTTCGACTGCGACCACGTTCTTTACCTTCGTCGTCCTCCAGGCTCCACTTCTTCCCCTGTTTCATCTCCTCCAGCTCCCTCTTCATCTCGCCAATGTTCTCGATGGCCTTCTTCCTCTGCTCCTCGCGCCACTTCTCCACGCGTTCCTTCCTCTTCCTCATCTCCTCCTCCAGCTTGTTCTGGTCAAAGTCTTGCTGTGGGGACAAAAAAGACATTCACATAATATGCGATTACAATATATATTAAACACAATATAACACAATATTTTATATTCATACATTTTATATGAATATATTCAACACAATATGACAGATTTTCCCCTCTGCGTGTGAAGTTCAGTTGTAGAACATACATCTTCAATTTTTTCCTCCTCTTTCTCATCTTTTATCTTCTTCTTGTCGGAGGGGGCATCAGGATTATCCTTCTCCTTGCTTTTAGACCTATGGAAATAAAAGAGGAATCGTTTTAGAGCACTTTTCTACTGCTTGAGCTCCTGCACCACTCAGAATATCAGCTCAAAAGTATTGCTTGAGTTCCTGCACCCAAATAGAAACAGTACCAGTGCCTACTTCAGTCTAAGTCAAGCACTGGACAGACTGAGTGAGTCTGAGAGAGTCACATCTTTGAGTGAGGCTTATGAGAGTCATATCTTTGAGTGGGGCTTATGAGAGTCATATCTTTGAGTGAGTCTTATGAGAGTCATATCTTTGAGTGAGTCTTATGAGAGTCATATCTTTGAGTGAGTCTTATGAGAGTCATATCTTTGAGTGGGGTTTATGAGAGTCATATCTTTGAGTGAGTCTTATGAGAGTCATATCTTTGAGTGAGTCTTATAAGAGTCATATCTTTGAGTGGGTCCTTATGAGAGTCACATATTTGAGTGAGTCTTATGAGAGTCATATCTTTGAGTGAGTCTTATGAGAGTCACATCTTTGAGTGGGGCTTATGAGAGTCATATCTTTGAGTGAGTCTTATGAGAGTCATATCTTTGAGTGAGTCTTATGAGAGTCACATCTTTGAGCGAGTCTTATGAGAGTCATATCTTTGAGTTAGTCTTATGAGAGTCACATCTTTGAGTGAGTCTTATGAGTCATATTTTTGAGTGAGTCTTATGAGAGTCATATCTTTGAGTTAGTCTTATGAGAGTCATATCTTTGAGTGAGTCTTATGAGAGTCATATCTTTGAGTGAGTCTTATGAGAGTCATATCTTTGAGTGAGTCTTATGAGTCATATTTTTGAGTGAGTCTTATGAGAGTCACATCTTTGAGTGAGTCTTATGAGAGTCATATCTTTGAGTGAGTCTTATGAGAGTCATATCTTTGAATGAGTCTTATGAGAGTCATATCTTTGAGTGAGTCTTATGAGTCATATCTTTGAGTGAGTCTTATGAGAGTCATATCTTTGAGTGAGTCTTATGAGAGTCATATCTTTGAGAGGGTCTTATGAGAGTCATATCTTTGAGAGAGTCTTATGAGAGTCATATCTTTGAGTGAGTCTTATGAGAGTCATATCTTTGAGTGAGTCTTATGAGAGTCATATCTTTGAGAGGGGTTTATGAGAGTCATATCTTTGAGTGAGTCACATCTATGAGAGTCACATCTTTGAGTGAGTCTTATGAGAGTCATATCTTTGAGTGAGTCTTATGAGAGTCATATCTTTGAGTGGGGCTTATGAGAGTCACATCTTTGAGTGGGGCTTATGAGAGTCACATCTTTGAGTGAGTCTTATGAGAGTCATATCTTTGAGTGAGTCTTATGAGAGTCATATCTTTGAGTGGGGCTTATGAGAGTCACATCTTTGAGTGAGTCTTATGAGAGTCATATCTTTGAGAGGGTCTTATGAGAGTCACATCTTTGAGTGAGTCTTATGAGAGTCATATCTTTGAGTGAGTCTTATGAGAGTCATATCTTTGAGTGAGTCTTATGAGAGTCATATCTTTGAATGGGGTTTATGAGAGTCATATCTTTGAGTGAGTCTTATGAGAGTCATATCTTTGAGTGAGTCTTATGAGAGTCATATCTTTGAGTGGGGTTTATGAGAGTCACATCTTTGAGTGAGTCTTATGAGAGTCACATCTTTGAGAGGGGCTTATGAGAGTCATATCTTTCAGTGGGGTTTATGAGAGTCAATCTCTCACTTTTCATCGGCCTTCCTGTTCTTGCTGGGGCTCGTTGACCGTGACCTCCTCCCCCTGCTCCTGCTGCTGGACCTTCTCCGGTCCCGACTCCTGGATCTCCTCCTCTCCCGACTCCTAGAGCGCCTGACCACACCAGACAATAAAGCAACATAAAAAGCAAAAAACACACACTCTTGTCTTTCTTTCTCCAACATACTCTCTCGTCCATCTCGCCCTCTCCCTCTCAACGCGCTCACCTAGGACGCTTCCTGTCTCTTGACCGTGATCGGCGTCGCTCCCGGCTTCGTGACCGCTCCCTCCTGTTGCGATCTCGGTCCCGGTTTGCAACCCGGTCATCCTTCTTCGATCGTTTATCGGGGGAACGACTTTTAGACCGACTCCCAGATCGACCCCTCGACGCGGAGCGTTTCCTATAATGCCTGGAAATTTGTCACAATAATGGATCATTATAATAACCAATTGATATGGTCTGTAGATGCGGTAATGTAGACCCGAGTGAAAAAAAGTAAATGAATGGTCCCTGGCAAGGCGGTATACCGGGGTATAGCCCGAATAGTATGCCGACCTGGACCAGGAGAGAACATGTAAATACCACACTGAAAGGGGGCGGCTGTAGCTCAGTTGGTAGAGCGGGTCGTTCAGTGATCGAAGGGTCAGTGGTTCGAATCCCAGCTCCGACTGTCCACATGTCGAAGTGTCCTTGAGCAAGACACCTAACCCCAAATTGCTCCCAATGAGCAGGTTAGCACCTTGCATGGCAGCTACCGCCATTGGTGTGTGAGTGTGTGTGAATGGGTGAATGAGAGGCCATTGGTGTGTGAGTGTGTGTGAATGGGTGAATGAGAGGCCATTGGTGTGTGAATGTGTGTGTGAATGGGTGAATGAGAGGACATTGGTGTGTGAATGTGTGTGAATGGGTGGATGAGAGGCCATTGGTGTGTGAATGTGTGTGTGAATGGGTGAATGAGAGGTCATTGGTGTGTGAGTGTGTGTGTGAATGTGTGAATGAGAGGCCATTGGTGTGTGAGTGTGTGTGTGAATGGGTGAATGAGGCCATTGGTGTGTGAGTGTGTGTGTGAATGGGTGAATGAGAGGCCATTGGTGTGTGAATGTGTGTGTGAATGGGTGAATGAGAGTCCATTGGTGTGTGAATGTGTGTGTGAATGGGTGAATGAGAGGCCATTGGTGTGTGAGTGTGTGTGTGAATGGGTGAATGAGAGGCCATTGGTGTGTGTGTGAATGTGTGTGTGAATGGGTGAATGAGAGGCCATTGTAAAGCGCTTTGAGTGCCGCTAAGGTGGAAGAGCGCTATATAAGTGCAGTCCATTTACCATTTACCATTTGAAAGGGTCAAAATACCTTGTTGATGTAACGTGACAATACTAGGTCCTACGCCACCGTGATGTTGGGGTTGGGTGTGTTGCTCAAAGACCCTAAACCCAGCTAGCTAGCTAACGCGTTAGCTTCATTAGTCAGCTAGCACGACGCAGTCTTAGAGGAGGAATCTCATTTGAGACGGAAAACAGACGAAGAAGAAGCTGTATCAAGTTAAGCAAGTCCCACTTACCTCGACTCTCTCCCCATGGTCGGATAGAGGATTGAATGTTAATGTTTTATGGTGGCAAAGCTAAAACTTCTGCGTTTGTTTTCATGCGTTGTGGTCACGTCCTGATATGACTACGTCAAATAGGTGCGACGGTTGGTTTGAGTGTGAGTGTCCCCTAGTGCTCGGGGGTGGTAGTGCAGCATGGATGTGTTAATAGAGGTAGTGCAGTCAAAAAAACACGTCGATAATGTATTAATTTGTAGAATATCACATTTAAACGTAGGTATAATAATGTCTATGAGTAGAAGATGGTCGTGTGGTTACCGATGATGCATTTCAAACATGTAAATCTACCGCCTCTCCATTGGTCAAGTTATAATTCTCCACCCTTTTCACTGCCTATCCTCGGAGGTTATCGGTTAAAGTCCACTTTTGTCTTATCTTTTTATATAATTGCAAATTCCCTTCACACATTTGAAGATTTGAAGAAGGTTAGTAAAATGATCTGAAATGAAAAAGTGTATTAATAGAAAATATAGTAGCGATAATGTGCATATTGTGATTGCATGCATGTTCTCTGTTCACAGTTCTTCCAAACTTTGCAATGGCTGGAAAAGTTGTGTTATATTATTTCAATGGAAGAGGCAAAATGGAGTCAATTCGGTGGCTTCTAGCAGTGGCCGGTGTTGAGGTACAGTATGTTAAAGTGAAAAAGTAACTTTTCCACGTACAAGTATCTATATTTCGTACAGATTGGTCAGCGGTTACGTGGTTCTCAAAACTTTTCAGCCTGCGATCCCAAAAATAATATTGGCAGTGAGGTAGCCTACGTTTAAATACAATTAAGACTACATAAAATACATGTATTGTTTATATTAAATAAAAAATAATGACATTTGAATTTGGAAATTGGAAACCCATGTTGAGAGCTCTTTGAGTACCACTGCACTACCACGAATTATGTCTATCTGATTGCGCCATTTGGTCTTCTGAAAAGATGCAATTCATGTTCACAGTTTGAGGAGGTGTACCTGACAACACCTCAACAATATGAACAACTAGTGAGTGGTGAGTTTCCACTGTGAAGTTCATTAATTGGCTAACTTAGCTTACACTGTGAAGTTCATTAATTGGCTAACTTAGCTTACACTGTGAAGTTCATTAATTGGCTAACTTAGCTTACACTGTGAAGTTCATTAATTGGCTAACTTAGCTTACACTGTGAAGTTCATTAATTGGCTAACTTAGCTTACACTGTGAAGTTCATTAATTGGCTAACTTAGCTTACACTGCGGAAGTTCATTAATTGGCTAACTTAGCTTACACTGCGGAAGTTCATTAATTGGCTAACTTAGCTTACACTGTGAAGTTCATTAATTGGCTAACTTAGCTTACACTGTGAAGTTCATTAATTGGCTAACTTAGCTTACACTGTGAAGTTCATTAATTGGCTAACTTAGCTTAGCATGAAGCATGGTAATGGAAGGTTAATGTCTCTCCTTATCTCTGCAGATGGAGACCTCACGTTTGAGCAGGTCCCCATGGTGGAGATGGACGGCATGAAGCTGGCCCAAACCAAGGCCATACTGAACTACATTGCAGGGAAATACAATCTGCATGGAAATGACCTCAAACAGCGAGCGATGTATGATTCTTTCCATCATTTTAGGTTTTAGTTGTGATCCAATTCAGTGTGTAAGTGTGTAAATCAACCGGGTTTCTTTTTAGGATTGACATGTATAGTGAGGGACTGAGGGACCTCATGGAGATGATAATGATCCTGTGCTTCCTGCCACCTGCGGAGGTGGAAACCAAGCTGGAGATCATTCAGACAAAGGCTTCATGCCGCTACCTGCCTGTTTATGAGAAGGTACTGAGCGCTTTGACCTTGACAGAGTGACCTAGACCTTGACTTGTCTAATACGAACAGGAGAAGTGAGATTTACTTCAATAACAGTGTTGTTGTTTTTTGCAGACTCCATAAAAAAATAATATGATTGATTTCTTTCCTCACAGGCGCTCTCTGGCTCCCAGTACCTTGTGGGAAATGTGCTCAGCTGTGCGGATGTCCATCTGCTGGAGTCCACGCTGATGTTGGAAGAGAAATTTCCGGACATTCTCTCTGAATTTCCCAACGTTAAGGTAAAGTGTTGAGAGACACTTGCACATGACCACCGAATGTACTGTACACAGGACAACGCAGTCACATATCACGCCGCACACACACTATATACACACACTCACACACACATTACACTTTACACACTCACTGTACAGTATATACACTGACCGCACTACACTTTGTATATTGTTTTTTATCCTTATCTTATCTTGCACTAGTATTTTGTACTGCTCTTTGCTCTGTCCTGTCTCAGCCCTGCACCCTGTCCAATGCTGTCTCCATGTTATGCACCACGACTGAAACCACATTTCTAGTACGGTGAAAAACTGCAATGGCAATAAAAATAAATTTTGACTCAGATTGTAAAACCCATAACGTGTTAGGCTCGGGAGACCACCTGATCTCGTGAGCTCAAACCATCTGGGGCGCGCCAGATTAATAATGTGTCACTGTTAAAAAATCAAAGCCTTCACAATTCTCAAATACAATAAGCTACTGTATATACAACCATAATAGGGTTGTTAAAGGAGGTTTAAAATACAGCCGATGCTCTTACCAAACAAACACACAACGTCAGGGAGACGTTCAGATCATGTCTTAATAACGTCCGTCGGTCCAGAACCCCATTTGTACGTCTGCTGGACCCCTCAATATTCAACCGTCTGGCTTGGACCCCTCTAAGACGTCTGTGGACGTGCAGAACAGGTTCAATATCTGAACGTTAAAAAAAACTTTCATTCTGGCTCCTAATTGGATGTCTTTGGATGTCCGAAAAAGACATCTAAAAGACGTTGTTTAGATGTGTCTTTGCTCAGTGGGTAGGATGGAGACCATGGCTCCTCTATGCGTTCTTGATCTGGTGTGGATGATTTTGATCTGGTGTGGATGATTTTGTTTCCAGGCTTTCCAGGAAGGTATGAAGACCCTGCCTGCCGTCCACAAGTTCCTCCAGCCGGGCAGCCACAGAAAACCTCCACCTGATGACAACTATGTGAACACTGTCAAGGATGTTTTGTACAAGCTGTTCCTTGAAAGGGCCAGATAAGTGAACTGACCAATTTATTGTATTTTAAGATCACACCAATACAGACGTACTGTAGTGTTTTGAAATAAATCAATAAAAGTTGATTCAAATGCAAAACATCTTATCAATCAATCAATCAATCAAAGCTTTATTTGTATAGCGCATTTCATACCTAGAGGCAACACAATGCGCTTTACAGAGAACAAGGGAGGTGGGCATACGACCCACTCTCTACATATTCCAGAGGGAAGCAAAAAGACAGTAATCACCCGGGGGCCAGATAAGTGAGCTGTAAAAATTCTTCCCTGACCCCTCTCAACAAGGCGATGGAGCAAGCTCCAGGAGTATGTTTGTCTACCGGCTAAGAACATTTATAGAGCAATAAATAACATTAAATTACATTTTCAGAGTAAGAGAGGCTAATAACATCATAGGAGAGACATGGCAAACATTGGTGTATGTCTGTGTGTGCATAAATGTGCCTGGGCCCAGAAAGAGGCAGGGGTCGGGGTAGGGTGGGGGGTAGGAAAAGTCTTCACTTGTATTCCATTATTTGCATATTATGTTTGGTCATTCATCCGGAGGAAAATTCCGCTTATATGACAGATTTTGTATATAATACAGGGAATGGACATTTGTCATTCACTTGAAGATGGAAGCACCCTAGATTGTCGAATGCTCTTCCTCAGGACTTGAGAGTTGCGCCCTCTGTGGGCATCTTTAAGGAGCAGCTGAAGACGTTTCTGTTTAGACGGCCATTTGTCAAATGAATTTGACTATGCGTATGCATTTTAACCTGTGTGAAGCACTTTGTGAGTCCTCTGTGAGAAGTGCTAAACAAATCAAATGTACTTACATTTAACACTGTTGGTAGTCAGTGGGTAGGTAGTGAGCAAAGCAATGTTTCATTTGAGGAGGCTCCAAGTTTGCTTTTTGAATAGTCACTAGATATAAGACAAAGACAGGGACAAATCTTCAGCTTCGTGAGTTTTATTGGTTTTAAACACATTCATTCCAGTATATGCTGTTAGCAGGAATTAAATATCATTAAGAGGCATCTCTTTATCTTAGAGTTGATATTGTACCAGTAAAACAGCCAAGAATAAAACATTTAGAGTTCAATAAATTGAGCAATTATTTTGTAAACATGATCAAATCCAACAAGCAATAAATCACACCAATCACAAAAACAAAAGTCACAGACAAGCTGAATAAATTAATTTGAATGAAATGAATGAGCAGATAAGGTAACATGCTACAGAGAGAGAAGAGACTGGGATATGAGAGAGACTGGGGGAGCTTATAGCAAAGCAAGACATGACATTTCACCAATTAGTTATCCAGGAAATAGATATATGCTTACCAGATCCGCTGCTTCACAACAAACAGCAGTGACAAGAGACTTTCCAAAAAGAATAAATAACCCATCCTTTTTCCCAACCACTCGAGATAGTTTATGTACAGGAAGTTGTACTGAAGCATACGATGGTGCACGTTAACGCAACATTCAGCCAATCTGAGCTGCATCTCCTGTCTTTGAAATGCATCTCGCCTTCCAGGTGAAATATATACTGTATTTCCCCGTGGAACATAAGATGGACCCCTATAAACACAAGAGTGCAACGGAGATGGTAACTTGAAGCAGCTCCGACAAATAAATATTGATCTCCAAACAAAGCATGTCACTGGTCTACACCCGTCACCTCCATTCCTTTCCACAGACATTCTCCCCTCACAAGACATGGTTGGAAGCTTGACATTATCTCTTAGTTTGCAATTCTGGGACTGTCCAGTGGTGGTGTTGTACTGGGTAATCTAAATCAAGCGCAGCCCAATCATGTGACCGTAATTGCAAATTGTATTGGACCCACGTTTGGCTAGGAGCTGGGGTCAGGGATAAACAGACTCGTCTGCCACAGTAACCCAGAGGGGCGGGGCCTGGCTGACTGACACGCCCCTTGACCCCACGGCTCGCGGTCTTCCTGCTTCCTGTCGTTCAAGGTGCCTCTGAGCCACTCAGCAGCAGGACCTCGTGACAGAGGATGAAGGTGAAGAAGTAGGCGCAGAGGTCGGCGAAGACGTCGCCCATCCGGCGGTACGTGTCCATGGAGCGGTTGATGACCTCAGCAGGGATGCCCGACAAGAGGAGGGCGGCGGTCAGAACCGTGGTCTGCATCTTCCTCTCCACCTGGGGGGGGGGGGGGGGTACCAGCACACAGGAGGAGATATCAGACACACAGGAGGAGATATCAGACACACAGGAGGAGGAGATATCAGACACACACAGGAGGAGATATCAGACACACAGGAGGAGGAGATATCAGACACACAGGAGGAGATATCAGACACACAGGAGGAGATATCAGACACACAGGAGGAGATATCAGACACACAGGAGGAGGAGATATCAGACACACAGGAGGAGATATCAGACACACAGGAGGAGATATCAGACACACAGGAGGAGGAGATATCACACACACACAGGAAGAGGAGGAGGTGGGGAGATATTAGTTACAGGGCACACTGTGATATGCCACCCGAGGCCGCTAGTGATTTTGGTCATTCATACAGTACATGAGCTGCATGCCATGACATTCCCATGTTATTTTATTGAACCTTTATTTAACCAGGTAAAAGAAGCTCGAGCTCAAAGAGCTCTTCTTCAAGCAACACCTGAACAAAATGGCAGCATAAAACACAACAACAACAAACTACGATCAGAGACAAACCAGTTTAGGACAGACAGACAGAGAACAAACAACATAGAAACAAAACATGTTGCGCCTTTACATACTGTACATGTCAATCCTGAGATAGAACTCGCAAGGGACAGTCCAGCAGATGGTCTAGGCCAAGCAATCGCAAAGCTTATTGTTACACAAAAAAATATAACACTAATAAAATAGACTACAAGTGTTTCAGGACTGATTGCCCAGATGAGCCAAGTCAGTCTAAGATTTATTCATTTTTTAAATTTGGATAATTACCTACTAGGCCAACAATAAAGATGATTATGATCCCAATAAATGATGTAGCTTATGGCAGTGCATGCAATGAAATCATTTGGATGGATGGATCGGCCTGAAAAGCGTTTCATCTCCAGGGTAACTAGATCGGAGTGGAGCCGGCCTACTGGGCCTAGGGTATGCCTACATAAAAAACACTAAATTGATGCATCCTAATAAAATAACATAACAAATCATTTATGTCGAATAACAAAGTTAGTTACTGAATAATCTGCCTGTTTTGGAAATAGACCTTAGAAAGAAAGTTGCCCAAAACCTTTGGTCGGGAAAAAGATTTTGTAGGCTCCGTCAGTCGACCGAGGTTTTCTCTGGTTGAAGACGGCCCTAACTATTACGCTCAAGTTAAAATAATCTAAATATATTTTTTCCTTTGAGTGAATTTTGGAACTTCAAGTGGTGCCTGAAATCCCTAGTCTTTCATGTCTTTCACCAGACTGACCGACCCGGTAATGTAACGGCTTCTGCTCACAACACACCCTTCACAACCGTTCTGCTCACAACACACCCTTCACAACCGTTCTGCTCACAACACACCCTTCACAACCGTTTCCAGGAAATTATATTAGGCCTTGACACTGGAAACTGGCTGTGCAGACTTCCAGTGTAATCCCATTCATACATGCCCAGGTCAACTCCATAGAATTGAATGGGAAAGCTTCTATGTGTGAATGGGGTTGTTGCAGACCTGTGTCAGATGGCATAAACATATTAGAACACAGATACGATGAGGATTCTCAAAATGTCAACCCACCTTTGGAAAGTATTTGAACAATCCCATGTAAGCCAGTTCAAGAGTGAGAAATGGGGCAAATATTGACTGCAAAAAAGGAGAAAAAAACACCTTAATAAACAAAACAGCAGTACTGTAAGTTGATTGTCACTGTAGCCGGGCAGCATCTCAGACTGAGTAGGACAAATGCTACACTTTTTTTAAGCACTACCAGAGTTTGTGATGGAGTGATAAGTGATTCTTTCATCTTTAAAGTTAAATGCACGACTCCGGATAAAATGTTAACAAACCCTTGATGGAACTCTTCCTTTTTTCATCTACTGAGGTTTAAGTCACTCCAGTCACTGACCAACCCTATTAAACCCTATTAAACCCTCTGAGTCACTGACCAGCCCTATTAAACCCTATTAAACCCTCTGAGTCACTGACCAGCCCTATTAAACCCTCTGAGTCACTGACCAGCCCTATTAAACCCTATTAAACCCTATTAAACCCTCTAAGTCACTGACCAACCCTATTAAACCCTATTAAACCCTCTAAGTCACTGACCAACCCTATTAAACCCTATTAAACCCTATTAAACCCTAACCCTCTGAGTCACTGACCAGCCCTATTAAACCCTCTGAGTCACTGACCAACCCTATTAAACCCTCTGAGTCACTGACCAACCCTATTTAACCCTCTGAGTCACTGACCAACCCTATTAAACCCTCTGAGTCACTGACCAACCCTATTAAACCCTCTAAGTCACTGACCAGCCCTATTAAACCCTAACCCTCTGAGTCACTGGCCAGGAAGCAGACTAAGTATGGACTCACCAGGTACTTGCACACAAAGACCCTGACGAAGATGGCCAGCAGTACGCTCCCCACCAGCCGGAACACCCTGAAGGAGTCCAGCTCCTCGGGGTCGGCGCCCCCATCCTGAGCTGGCTTCTCATTGGCCAGTGGGCCTCTGAGCTTCATCGCATCATCAAACCGGGACAGGTACTTCTGCAGTCCTCTGCGAGGGGAGCGGTTGGGCTCGTCCCCTGATAGCTCGCCCCTTGGCCGCTGTCGGACCCCTGCTGCTCCTACCACCATCTCCTCCCCCACGCCCACGCCACCAACCTCGCCCAGGATCTCACTGCTGTCAGGCTGGGAGGACCCCCTCCTCTCCTGGTTAGCGCTGTGGTGGTGGCTGCTGCTGCTGGATACGTCTGGGACAAACGGAGACAGTCTGGGCGAGGCTGGGGAAGGGGAGCACCACGCATCATTTCTGTCCAAGTCCAAGTGGAATCTGGGCTCCACAGCTCGCCCTGAGGCTCCTGTAAAACACACACACAGCACGACACGGGATGGAACACACACACACACACACACACACACACACGACACAGGATTTTTATTAGCATCTCTTTGAAGTGAAATGGGGTTTGATTTAGCTGTGCAGGTTTTCTTTTTAATTGGCTAGCTGATTGTGCACTGCAACATAGATAGCAGGTTATTAGCCAGCTACTACAGCATCAGTAGCCCCGTGTGTGATCTTTTTCTGCAAGATGTTACAATAGTGAGGCTGATCACAAGACTAGAGATTTCAGTAGGCTCATATCCTGCCATGCTACTAGCTATGTATAGATAGATAACTAACCTAGTTCAGGGCATATGACGTGAGCTAGCCAGGCAAACAACAAAGCTTCATTTGACTTTTCATTACCGTTGTTTTCTGATTCATTTGTTGTGAAACCAACGATTCTGTTCATCCTATCTTCAGAGTTCATGAGCAGCTTCCTCCTCCGGATCTCTGCTCTCCTCTGCGCAGCAGACACAGGACTCTTCTCCTCGGGGCTTTTGGGACTAACGTTGCTTTCTTCCGTCGACTCCATCGTTTTTATCGATATTATAGTTGACTAATGAGAGTTAATATTATTGTGAATAGTATCAATGTGCACGCGAATACTCCGATTATTAGATTATAAGGTGCTTGATCTAACCGGGTATTGTCTTAAATGCGGTGGCTGCGCACTTTGATGACCTCATCTCTTCCCAGCTACAAAGCGCGCTCACGCACGACAGTACGTGCACGCGCAACAGTACGTGCACGCGCTGGACTGTTCTGGGGCCTCTTATCATTGTGGATACACCCTTCTATTAATACATCCATGGGATACACCCTATTTCATTTACACCTGATTTTTGTACTTGCTTTTCTCCCCAAATAATGTGATGTATCATGACAAAACTCGATGGGAAATATTGTGTTTATATCTCACAATATTTGATCACATTATTTGCGGAGAAAAGCAAGTACCAAAATCAGGTGTAAATGAAAAAGGGTGCATGTACAATGATAAATGAGGCCCCAGGTCTGTTCTGATTGGAAGAATTCGGTTATGTGGTCAATTAACATCACTCAAGCTTACCTAGATGTCAGTCAGTCATAATCCTGAGCACTCGTTCAAGATAAATTGTAGGCTAGTGCAAAAAGGTGTCATGTCCAAAGTAACACACAATGTATAGAACGATTATTTATTTTCAGAAATGTACATTAACAGAATCTGACAAGTACAAAGACCATCTTAATGCCATTAAGACAGATTAATAAAGATTTAGACAGCAGATATCCGCTGGGCTTGTCAAAAGTACAAATAGTTAACCAGCAGTAGTTAACCAATAGTTAACCATAGGAACTAACGAACATGTTCAACCCATGTGTGGATGTTGTCACCCCTGGATTCCCTAAGGCAGAGTGTTCAGTAAATATGTGTTTAGTTCTGTTATAAAACATGGGGGGACACATTTACATTCAAGAACTCTTTCTTTTCTCTTTTCAATGTGTGAAATCAGAAAATAAGACCAGATCTGAAGGTTGACCATGATGAAACACGGGGAAGTAGCTCATCTAGTCCAGTCCAGCACACAAACCACGACTACGTTTAAAAAGTCCCAAACATTTTATTTACTTAGTCATTTCACCTTAATATGTTCATACTAAAATCATTAATTCCTTACCATTATAATGTAGTCATTTCAATATACAAGTATCAATAAGCATGATTAAAAGATCACAATGGCTTCATTATGTCTGTGTTAAAGAATTTTCCACGTCCTATTATATTAAAATATTTCATATAGTGTCTGTATTTAAACAGAGGCTTAATGATAAAAAGTGAGTGAGTTCCCATACAAGGCAATTACACTGTATCAAGACTGGGATTCTCATAAATTAAACAAAACGACATCTTCAGAAGTGTTTAAATGCCGAGAGAGAGAGAGAGAGAGAGAGAGAGAGAGAGAGAGAGAGAAATAGATTTTGAAGGACAGACCAGACCCTAGACAGACAGGTGAGACAGCTTTCCATTGCTTCTTCAAAACATTCAAGGCAGCAAATGAACGACAAAGAGGTCAGTCCGTCCCCATCGCCTTTAAATGTCTACACAACTTCTGCCTTCACAAAAAGCCTCGAGATTTGTTCGACACACTAATAATGACCAGAGATGAGAGGACACGTCTGTCCTTCCCTCAGCGCAGTGCAAGAGACGGCTGCAGTGGACAGAGATGCTGTACTACGCTCAAGATGACCCTCATAACAGTCCTGGAGGCCAGACACTAAACCTGCAGGAGGAGTATATAAAACAAGCATCAGATACATGATGAGAGCACAGGGATCCGTTACAACTGACCCCGGACTCCGCTGGGCCCCCGCTGCAGAGCTAGACCTTGAGAGCTTCTCTGACTCCTCCTTCCTCCTACCTTGCAACCCACCCCACACTTCACTGTAGGAGCAAAGACAGCTGTGCTTTTTTGCCGCAAAAAAAAAACTTCAAGATCCATTTGCCTGCACTGTATCTGCCAGATGGCTCTCTACTACAGCATGGCTCTCTACTACAGCTGTTTTATGACAAGAAACACTGATTAGCTCATTCACAGACATGGATAATCATGGGTTTACTGTTGTTTTCTCAAAAAAGCTGCACCAAAGGAAAAGTGCCAAATCAGCAGCAAAATCAGAGATTGCCTCCTGGGTCCTTGTCCTTGTCGACAAATAAAGTTTGATTGGTTTTGAGTTAGAGTTCTCAGACAAGTCTTTTCTTTTAGGAGTCTTCCGGAAAGGCTTGAGATACCGAGCCACGGCTGGAGACGGTGTGTGTGAGAGGGGCGGCCCTGAACAGACGTTGTTCTCCTCTCACAGTTCTCTCACACACACACACAAACACACACACACACACACACACTGATGTCCTTCCTCTCGTCAGCGAGTATCCAAGTCCTCCACAATATCTGGGTTACTTGGACACTTGCTGTTGGATGTGGAGCAGAAACTCGTAGTAAGACAAGGCCGACTCTGTCCGATCCTCGATCATGTTCTGCATGAAGTTGGCTTTCAGAGGGCTCTCATCCCTGAGGGAGCAGAACAGGGTTATACTGTTAGTTATGCTTTCACAATGGGACAGTGCTATAATGTTAGTTATGCCTTTCAGATATAGTTATAATGTATATATAGTTATAATGTTAGTTGTGGCTTTCAGATATCAAAACTGTCAAAACTCTGAGCCAACTTGTGAACTCTGAGCCATAAATTATACAAATCCTTTCATAGACCAAACAAGTCCAACCCGATCTAAATCAAAAGTGTTATATTTGAGCATCCATCCCCCTGTATCATATCACAATGTATTTTGTGTAGCAAGCTAGAGATATTGGCCCCCAAATCATTTTACAACTGTGTTTATGACAAGCAGAGCCAGAGCTGGGTGAGATGTTCGGAAAGCTTTTGGAAACATTAGTAAGGGCTTCCTAGAATTCCAACATAAAAAAAAAAACTTTTGCCATAATCACTATCAGATGAGTTTGTGGGAATGTTGCTGCTCTCTAGTATTGTGTGTGTGTGTCATTCGATTCGAAACCGAAAATCGATCAAAACGGGTGTTCGATTTACAACTTCAAAATCAAAAGCAGGATCTCGATTCTGGAGGCGGCTGTGGCTCAAGTGGGTCGTCCAATGATCGCAGGGTCGGCGGTTAAAATCCCGCCTCCTACTGTCTACATGTTGAAGTGTCCTTGGGCAAGACACTGAACCCCAAATTGCTCCCAACAAGCAGGCTAGCACCTTGCATGGCAGCTGCCGCCATTGGTGTGTGAATGTGTGTGTGAATGTGTGAACAAGAGGCCACAGTGAAGTGCTTTGGATAAAAGCGCTATATAAGTGCAGTCCATTTACCATTTCCTAGTATTTTTTTCTCCGCTCCCCTGTATGGAAATGCTGCAGGAGGGAGGGTTCATCCGAGGACGACCGAAACAGAACGTTATCCTATGTAGGGTATGGCGTGGTGTACAAGTATCCTAGTTGCTGGGATTGAAATCGGGTAACGCAAAACACATCCAGCTAACGTTAACTAGTGAGCTAGTAGCCCTTCTCAGTCCCGTTGTCGCAGTCCGCTCGCTCATGCCAGACAACAGTCCTTTGCTGCTCCATTCACTTTGCCGACAAAATAAATCAGTGTCGGCCTATTTAGGAGAGACGCTCATATTTACAAGTGTCAGATAAGCATTAAACTTCACTTACCTAAGCAAAAGGGTCTATTTTAACAAATGCTAGGTTTTGAAGCCTCGGCGCTACCATTAAATAACTTTAGACGCGTTCTGTCCAAGGGAAATTATTTTTCCAAGGTAGTCTTCTTCTGTGGTGGTTAGGGTTAGAAGTTACACAGAAGAAGACTACCTCGGAAAAATAATTTCAAACCCAGCAACTAGGCTAGAGTATAAAGTCATTGTTAGCCAACATTATCTGTGTTTTAGATCATTTCGACGCTGATATGGTATAATTAAAAGGTTTAGTACTAGCTTAACATTAGATAGCCTAGCCTGTGTTAGAGTTGGCTACAGCTAGAGATGGCATGTGAAGCTGAAAGCTAGCGTTTATTTCGATCTGGACTGGGGACCTTTGTTGGAACATCCAATATTTCTTTACAAATCAAGACTCAATAGCCTAACAATGGCATACATGTCAGTACAGTTTTATTTTTTTAAATAAAATTGAAATTTGAATCAAATCGTAAGACCTTAAAATCTTAAGACCAACAATTGAATCCAATTGTGGATTTGGGAATCCGGACACCCCTATTAGTGATGCTGCTACTTTATTAGCTACACAAGGATAGAAAGCTAGCTATTTAGCAAACATGTGGCGCAGTAATAATTAACGCAGAACTGTAGAGGCTTTACCCATGGTGCATCATGGATTTTACCCCGGCTCTTAGACAATCAGATTGCAAGGACGGAACTACCCATTGTATAACAATCACATATACCCAGGTGCACTGTGCCATGTCGCCGTGGTAACTGTGGCCTACCTGATGACATGCAGGATGGGGAAGAAGGGTCTCTGTTCCCTCAGCCAGCCAATGAAAGCTCTGCTTCTCTGGGACTCTGCCGTGTCCAACTCTGGCAGCGTGGTCTGGAGAAGCACAGCAGAGGTGAGGCTACACAGGAGGGAGTGGTGTGTGTGTGTGTGTGTGTGTGTGTTAGAGGCCGACCGATTATTGGTCACCGATATATCGGTACCCGATGTGGCGTAATTTCGGGTCATATCAGTATCGGTAAAATGTCTTCCGATACACGGCAATGGGAAAAATAAAATGTATGCAAAAAGTACATGTCTTGGGTCTGTTAAACCCTAGTGTTATGCTTTATTTTACACTACTTACAGTACTATTTAGCTGCTAGCCTGCTACAATATTTATTTTATTTTTGTTTATATGCCAAACTGTGATGCCAATGGTGCTGGTGTTGTTGTGTCTGTGTCACTCCACTTCCACTACTCCTTTTCTTAAGTTTTGAATAAATTTAAAGTCATTGGTTTAAGAAAGCAGCTGTCTCTGTGCTACTGTCACTGGGACTGTACCTTTGCATAATCATATCTGTGCAAAATCTTTGCACAATCCACACAGAAAAAGGCCAGTTTTCATTCCAGCTCAAAAATTCACTATATCGGCTGTATATCGGTTATCAGTGATTTTCCCCGCTCTATAATCGGTTATCGGTATCAGTCACAAAAATCCCCATCGGTCGGGCTCTAGTGTGTGTGTGTGTGTTCCATACCATGTTCTGAGGCACAGCATCGTAGCTGGGGACACCCAGGACGTTGGTGAGGAAGTCAGCGCTGCAGTTCCTTCCAATCCAGAGATACAGAACCTGAGGACGGGAGAGAGAGACCAGCACAGGCCACCTCAGAGAAGAGAGGGATGATGCACTACAGAGGATTCAAACAGGGCCTTCATCCGTTTAGACAGCTGGCCTTAAAGCTTCATAAGTCATCATCATCATCATCCTCGTCCTCCTCCGGCTCCTACTGACCGAGCCGGCGTCCATGAGGAAGGCTCCTTCTCTGCTGAGCTTCTCCACAGACAGCTGCTGCACCCGGGGCTGGGGGATGGTGCGCTCGCTGATGTTCAGGGCCCCCTGGGATGGGATGAGGGGGGGGGGGGTTAGAGAGAGAGAAGGAGAGAGGGAGAAGCCAGGTTCATAACACATTAAAAGTGTTTTAAGACCTAGCGAAACGCACTTCAGATAAACGTTTCATCGCTCGGTAGACTGTGGGATGTTGCCGCCTCACCTCGTCGCTCAGGTCGTCCAGGCGGTAGAGCGCCGGGTGGATCATCAGCATAACGTAGGCCAGCGGCTGGTACTTCAGCTGGCACATGGCGTGGACGCGGTCGTCCAGGCGGGTGCTGGTACCCGTCCGGAATGCTACCTGGGGTTGGGAGAGGAAAGAGAGAGAGTGGATTAGCTATTGCCTAATCATGTCATGTACAGTAGCGGTGTACGCGTTAGGCGTGTTTATGTCAGGCTTCGTAGGTGTCATAGAAACTGTAGTTTCACCACCTCCCTCAACCTTTCACATAGCTGTGCTAATCTAATTTATGACAGGATGACCTCCAGGAGGTCAACACACCTAGATGTTGTCTGCCCTAGAATAACCATCCTTTGTCCCATTGTCCCTGCAAGAATTACCGCCTTTTCTCATGTCACGTGTCTGTATTCTCGACCACTGTTGACGTGTACAATGGGTTAGCCAATCACATCCCTGGAAGCGTCATACCTGTGTTGCTTTGAATATAAGGCCGCGCAAGACCAGACTGCGGCACTTCTGTTGGATGAACCACTCACGTGCGTTTCCTCTGAAGTCCTTGCGCTCGTATGTTTTCTCAATAAACCAGACTTAACCTCTTTGAGCGAATCTTGGCAAATCCTTTTCGACTAGATCAGTTAAAAACTCTTCTACATAGGGGAAAGAAAACCCAGTAGCAGCTCATCCATGTGTGGTCAAGTACTCCCCACCTGGTGCGATGTTTAGAGAAACCATCCAGAAACACTGGCACCTTGTCCAATCTGACACTAAACTTGTGCGGTGTGTTTACCGAACTGCCCAGGCTTGTTTTTAAGCGTCCCAACAATCTAAGAGACAGCTTAGTCAGATCTGACATGATCTCCCAGAGTGCACCAGGACTCCTGAGCAGGTGTGGTAGTTGCACTCAATGTACCTACACTCACAAGTGCAAATCTTATCTCATACGTGGTGCTATCACGTGCAGCACCACGCATGTAATATGCATGATCCGCTGCCCTTGTGGCCTAGCCTACATTTGCAAAACGTCCAGGGAGCTACGCACTAGAATTAGTGAGCACAGAAGCAAGATCAGAGCTGGCGATGAGCGTAGCCCCGTCGCAGCCCCCTTCAAAACAGCAGGGCACAACGTTAGCGCCCTGAGGTATTTAGGAGTGGAGAAGGTAGAGAAGCCACGTGGGGGAGGGGAGGGGGGGGGGACCAAGAGAGAAAGCTCCTCCAGCGTGAGACCTACTGGATATATAAACTCAATACCATGTCACCTAACGGCCTCAATGAGGAGTATTACTTTTTTGTGAACTGGTGTTTGGTGCGTTCATTCTCCAAACAGTGTAGCCTACAGTACATCGATGTAGGCCTATTTTTTGCACTTTGATAAGTCCGTTTTTAATCTATAGTCTCTTATTTGTATCTGTTTTTTTGTATCTGTATTTAGATTGCTGTCTATAGGCTATTCATATGCCATTGTGATAAGTTTATATATTTGCAGCCTCTAACTGCACCTTTTAGCCTAATTGACTGGCAGATGATGTCAGATGTGATGTCACAGGCTCTCAGCCTATATATACCTGCTACCTGTCATTGTAAACTTTGAAGTTGCCTGATGAAGACCTAAGGGTCGAAACGTTGCGTATTTTCAATAAAGTGAACCGGGAGATATCAGCGTGCTGATCTTTCCTCTCTTCTCACGTATGTACTCTGAGATCCAGCACCTGGCCTACTAAGGGTGGATGTTCTCACGTATGAACTCTGAGATCCAGCACCTGGCCTACTAAGGGTGGATGTGCACACATCTCTTTTGCCTTTAGGCTTTGTACAGTACCTGTATGTCAGGTGTGTGTGTGTGTGTGTCTGTGTGTGTGTGTGTGAGGTACCTGTTTGAGCAGGGCCAGGATGTAGAGGGGAAAGAGGCGGAGGCAGGCGGGGGCGAGGAGGCCAGGCTGCTGGATGGTCAGGTGTGTATGTGTGTGTGTGTGTGTGTGTGTGAGGTACCTGTTTGAGCAGGGCCAGGATGTAGAGGGGAAAGAGGCGGAGGCAGGCGGGGGCGAGGAGGCCAGGCTGCTGGATGGTCAGGTGTGTGTGTGTGTGTGTGTGTGTGTGTGTGTGTGTGTGTGTGTGTGTGTGAGGTACCTGTTTGAGCAGGGCCAGGATGTAGAGGGGAAAGAGGCGGAGGCAGGCGGGGGCGAGGAGGCCAGGCTGCTGGATGGTCAGGACGGACGTTCGGTAGGACGTGAGGGAGTCGATGGCGGCGTTGGTCATTGCATCACGAGCGTCGCCCAGACTGGCCGTCACCGAACGATCCACGGCTGGCGGGACACATCAGACACACACACACACACACACAAAGGACATAACACACACACACACAACACACACAACACACACACACCTGTTAACACCCCAGTGTTTCCATATAGCAACAACAACCCCCGCTAGGCCAGCAGACTTTTAGATTGCTAACATTTTTAGCATCAGTCAAAGGAGTTTAACATGGTGAAAATTAGCATCACGGCTAGACATTTTCTGACTGGGAGTGAGAGATGTATTTTTTGAAGTAAAAAAATATTTTCGCCTCATTATGAGACTGTGGCGGGACATGGCATGATATAAAACGCTGTAGCTACACATGTAACCACAGTAGTTAGTCTGTGTAACGAACGGGGTGTAGGAACACCCTGAGAGGGACTCCCGCTACTCAAGCGGCCGCGTTACCAACAACGCCAAGAGGGCTGACCCACTGGCTCTGCTGCCAAAGGGCCTTAAGAACCACACTTCCCACAATTCCCCAGTCACTCGCTGTAATGATGGGGAAAAATATGATAAACGTGTATGGAGCAGACTGGATAGGAAGATTAACTTTTTTTACTTCAATTGACTTTCTGGCTTCAATGCAGGTAAATACCAGTCTTCTTTCTTTTATGTGCATGTAGATACATTTGCGGGGCCACGTGTTTGTCGTCTTCCTGATATTGTAACACGCAAAACGTGTCACTTCCGTTTCCACTACAAGATTTCCCACCAGTACACTGAAATTCTAAAATAATAAATTCACAGGGTCTCATGTAGTCTCATGTCATAAAAATGTTTTTTGGGGTCTTGCTAAGGCCAATTGATAAACTAATGGCAAATAAAGGTCAATATTGAACTATAAAAAAGTTATCATTGAGCTTTAAACTAAACAATGTGCTTTTATTATTTAAGTAAAAATATATCTATGCACTAATCACATTAATAAAAGTTAGAATCTTTAAGAGTAGAATGTAACTAACATTTCTGACTATTTTGAACTCTGTAACTGAATCAAAAGATAGGGACAAAGCCTGTTGGCCACTTCCTCTTTTCACAGTTGTGGAAAGCACCAGAATGGACCATCAAATCATTTGATTATTTTTAGTCAACTCTATCCGTGTAGTGTTCATAGATTCCAGGATAACAATGAGCATGTGATGACCATGAGACGATCACTCTGTATGAGGTCATGATGTGCACCTTTGATTGGTTGAAACTGATGTCATGTTTTAAGAGAGGGAGGAGTGTTTACTTTGATTCGTTCAAATTGATGTCATGCCTGATGTGATGGGAGGAGAGAGAAATGAGAGAGAGAGTATGACAGATAAGGGGAAACGATGCTCCTTGGGTCTCTCCTAACTGGAGGCTGTAGTCTGCAACCCAGTAGGAGATTCAGAACCTCCTGATTCTATGAAGAAAGAAACTCTCCGATCT
This sequence comes from Borostomias antarcticus, assembly GCF_949987555.1. Taxonomy (NCBI): domain Eukaryota; kingdom Metazoa; phylum Chordata; class Actinopteri; order Stomiiformes; family Stomiidae; genus Borostomias; species Borostomias antarcticus. The sequence goes on from NC_140248.1 coordinate 22,284,302, forward strand.
GAACTGAAAGAAAAGAAGTTTGGAATGTCGAAGAAAGATGCTACTAATGAGAAAAAAGGCTGATAAGAAAGAGCCGACTAGGCCAGGCTGCAGCTGGGTCAACTCTCTCTCTCTCTCTGACCAAGGTTACATTTTGATGATTCTATTTACTTATTACCATTTCATTTAATTACTATTGTCATTAACTCATTATTTTTTGCTTTTGCTATTGCCCTGATAATCAATTACTTAATAAAGTAAAGATTGCATTTCAAGTAAATAAGATCTATTGTCACTTTTCCCTTCCTAGAAAGATGGGCTCAAATAGGGCAGTATTATTCACTCTCTTGTAAAAGTTTCATGCATACCAGGATCTGACCGGTAGCCCTAGACTCTAAAGAAACATTTCCCTAGACTAAAAGTATACTTAAGGTTAAATTAATCTCTAGCAACCACACCAACAGACATCTCAAGGAGTAGAGCCACAGTTAACCTGCATGGTCTCAGAAGTGTATTGGATCTATCAGGTCACAGGGGGAGGGTGCAGTTTGGGGCGGAGGTGGGGAAGGCACAGGGGGAGGGGTGCAGTTTGGGGCGGAGGTGGGGAAGGCACAGGGGGAGGGGTGCAGTTTGGGGCGGAGGTGGGGAAGGCACAGGGGGAGGGTGCAGTTTGGGCCGGAGGTGGGGAAGGCACAGGGGGAGGGGTGCAGTTTGGGGCAGAGGTGGGGAAGGCACAGGGGGAGGGGTGCAGTTTGGGGCGGAGGTGGGGAAGGCACAGGGGGAGGGGTGCAGTTTGGGGCGGAGGTGGGGAAGGCACAGGGGGAGGGGTGCAGTTTGGGGCGGAGGTGGGGAAGGCACAGGGGGAGGGGTGCAGTTTGGGGTGGAGGTGGGGAAGGCACAGGGGGAGGGGTGCAGTTTGGGGCGGAGGTGGGGAAGGCACAGGGGGAGGGGTGCAGTTTGGGGCGGAGGTGGGGAAGGCACAGGGGGAGGGTGCAGTTTGGGGCGGAGGTGGGGAAGGCACAGGGGGAGGGTGCAGTTTGGGGCGGAGGTGGGGAAGGCACAGGGGGAGGGGTGCAGTTTGGGGCGGAGGTGGGGAAGGCACAGGGGGAGGGGTGTAGTTTGGGGCGGAGGTAGGGAAGGCACAGAGGTGTATGTGGCTAGAAGCCAGAGGAATCTACTCAGTCCCAGCTCAATAATCATTCATAGAATCTTTGGGATCCGGGAGACGCAAGCGTGCGTGTGGATGACCTTTTATCTTTCTAACCCTGTTTCTAAGACTAAGACTTAAGTTCCACTGATTGTCACACACCTGAGTTTGTGAAATTTGTTCTCCGCATTTGACCCATCATCCCCTAGGGGAGCGGTGAGCAGCAGCGGTGCCGCGCTCGAGAATCATTTGGTGATCTAACCCCCCCCCAATTCCAACCCTTGATGCTGAGTGCCAAGCAGGGAGGGAATGGGTCCCATTTGTATAGTCTTTGGTATATATCTTGGTATATATATGCTTATATCTTTCTAAGTAGCAATAAGATTAAGATATTCATCTAGGAAGTATTTTCGCTATAAATGATCAGAAGAGACATTTTCATCTCTCCTCCGCTCCAATTTGTTGTTGCGCAACAGCAGGTCCGTATTGCACAACACCCACTCACGCGTGGAGTCCCAGCTGCTGGAGCTGTGGAGAGAATGGAAACGCTCACACGTTTGGCTGCTCGCTGTCAAGTGCAAACAGTCTTTTGCAAGTGAGGGACAAAACACAAGCAATATTTGAAACATTAAGCAAAAGCGCATCACATACGCTACACAGAACTGCACTGTTTTCCACTGCCTAGTTTTCTCGTTCTCACCTGGTATGAATGCTCGCAGTCAGAGCTGTTAATGACGTTCGATCATTATGTTATTTCATTATACATCAAATCCAGTCAGAAAACAAACAATATAAGCCATGCATGGCGATTGAACATTGATTTGCTGTAGCTGTGTCAATCGATTGTTGCAACTGTTGAGAGCTGCTGTGCTTCATAAGGAGTCTGTGCACTCATGTAAGACTAAAGAGAAAAGCACGTTCAATAGAGCGGAATCCATTGGGTGGTTAAAAATGTTTTGTTTCAATTTAAAATAACATCTGAACATCTGGTAACCCTACCTACACAGAGCTGAAATTATACAAATATGGGTTAGTGATTTAAAGCAATTATTCACCAGCTAAATGGTTTGGCTACAATTTTTTTTTGAGATTTTGCAAATTTTAGAATGCCCTGCAGTGCAGCTGTTGTTTCTAGTTACATTTAGTTAAGAGAATATGATTGAATAAAATATAGAAATATTAATGAGACAATTGTTTCTATTTATTTTGGGTAAATTAAGTGTTGAGCAATAAATACATAAAAATAGTTAAATTAGTCGTTAGATTAATCAACTAATCGAAAAAAATAATCGCTTGATTAATCGTTAGAAAATAGTCATTATGTGCAGCCCTACAGTACTCTGTTACTGTATGTTGTTTATAAGCAGGGCACATCTGTAAAATCTATCTGACAACACCCACCAGTATGTGACAATGATAAATACGAGGGGTGGGAATCGGTAGTGATCTCACAATTCAATTTCCATTCATGATTTCAAACCGATTATTGCCTATTCAATTCGATTCTCGGTTTGACTATGATAGAATGTTCAATGACATTTCCACCATTGGACTGCAGTAACCCATTAAATACAGTAACCCATTAAATACAGTAACCCATTAAATACAGTAACCCATTAAATACAGTAACCCATTAAATACAGTAACCCATTAAATACAGTAACCCATTAAATACAGTAACCCATTAAATACAGTAACCCATTAAATACAGGGGGTCCCGTAATGGTAGGGGAAACACTGAAATACATCCCAAGCACAAAGTTAGTGAAAACAGGATAAAACCCCAAATAAATAAAAATAATAAGAAAAAAACAGATTTTTCAGGATTTGTGACTCGTCGAGAACAGAATCGCGATTCTTACATGAACTGATTTTTTGAGGATCCGCCAAAAACTAATAAACACCCACCAACTCTAATAAACACTCATCTATCCACCCACCAACTCTAATAAACACCCATCTATCCAAATCCATAGAAAACCCTGAAGAGGGAAGTCAAGCCCTGGACTCTAACACTACACTCACACCACATCCATCTCAACACGTACCCATGCTACCCTACACTCACACCACATCCATCTCAACACGTACCCATGCTACCCTCCACTCACACCACATCCATCTCAACACGTACCCATGCTCCCCTACACTCACACCACATCCATCTCAACACGTACCCATGCTACCCTACACTCACACCACATCCATCTCAACACGTACTCATGCTACCCTACACTCAGACCACATCCATCTCAACACGTACCCATGCTACCCTACACTCACACCACATCCATCTCAACACGTACCCATGCTCCCCTACACTCACACCACATCCATCTCAACACGTACCCATGCTACCCTACACTCACACCACATCCATCTCAACACGTACCCATGCTACCCTACACTCAGACCACATCCATCTCAACACGTACCCATGCTACCCTACACTCACACCACATCCATCTCAACACGTACCCATGCTACCCTACACTCACACCACATCCATCTCAACACGTACCCATGCTACCCTTCACTCACACCACATCCATCTCAACACGTACCCATGCTACCCCACACTCACACCACATCCATCTCAACACGTACCCATGCTACCCCACACTCACACCCCATCCATCTCAACACGTACCCATGCTACCCCACACTCACACCCCATCCATCTCAACACGTACCCATGCTACCCTACACTCACACCACATCCATCTCAACACGTACCCATGCTACCCTACACTCACACCACATCCATCTCAACACGTACCCATGCTACCCTACACTCACACCACATCCATCTCAACACGTACCCATGCTACCCTACACTCAGACCACATCCATCTCAACACGTACCCATGCTACCCTACACTCACACCACATCCATCTCAACACGTACCCATGCTACCCCACACTCACACCACATCCATCTCAACACGTACCCATGCTACCCTACACTCACACCACATCCATCTCAACACGTACCCATGCTACCCTTCACTCACACCACATCCATCTCAACACGTACCCATGCTACCCCACACTCACACCACATCCATCTCAACACGTACCCATGCTACCCCACACTCACACCACATCCATCTCAACACGTACCCATGCTACCCCACACTCACACCCCATCCATCTCAACACGTACCCATGCTACCCTACACTCACACCACATCCATCTCAACACGTACCCATGCTACCCTACACTCACACCACATCCATCTCAACACGTACCCATGCTACCCTACACTCACACCACATCCATCTCAACACGTACCCATGCTACCCTACACTCACACCACATCCATCTCAACACGTACCCATGCTACCCTCCACTCACACCACATCCATCTCAACACGTACCCATGCTACCCTTCACTCACACCACATCCATCTCAACACGTACCCATGCTACCCTACACTCACACCCCATCCATCTCAACACGTACCCATGCTACCCTTCACTCACACCACATCCATCTCAACACGTACCCATGCTACCCTACACTCACACCACATCCATCTCAACACGTACCCATGCTAGCCAGCAGGCCAGTGATGGCCTGGACGTCAGCTCCAGCGAAGATGTCAGACAGGGAGTTTACGACGGGCAGACACATGGTGTGGACCCGGATCCTCCGCTCTCCTACAGGAAACATGGCCAGGGTCAGAGAACACAGTCTACTTCCTGGAAACTAGTTCTGCTGCCAAGCAGGTTTTTTTTCTATGAGGAACTGAGGTCATTCTCCCAGCTCTTCCATGCGAGTGTTTAAAACAATACAAATAAATACATCTTGCATATTTGTCATATATATTACATATGTGATATGTTTACAATGTACAATGAAATGCTTAGCTGGGCTTAACGTGGGTCCGGAGCCTACAACCTTGAGACTGAGCTAGTCTGTGTGTGTGTGTGTGTGTGTGTGTGTGTGTGTGTGTGTGTGTGTGTGTGTGTGTGTGTGTGTGTGTGTGTGTGTGTGTGTACCTTTGCTAGAGGTGTAGAGCAGCGCGGCCTGGAAGGAAACAGACTGCATGTCCACTAGGTTCTCCTCAATGGACATCTGCACGGCGAAGCCCGCGTCCGGGTTCACGTTCGGAAGAGACAGCAGGTCCGTGGAACGCACAAAGAAGTTCCCGTGGAACGTGTGGATGGACAGACCTGTGGAGGAGGGGTCAGGGAGATCAGGGTTACCTACACGCACCTCACCCCGCTAGAGACGTCGTTTCCCAAGATAAAGACATCATCATTTCCCCCTGGAGCTGTTGCAGCACTGGGAGCCAAAGCCTAATTTTCTGTACACTACTTGTACATGAGCAGGTTAGCACCTTGCATGGCAGCTGCCGCCATTGGTGTGTGAGTGTGTGTGTGAATGGGTGAATGAGAGGTCATTGTAAAGCGCTTTGAGTGCCGCTAAGGTGGAAAAGTGCTATATAAGTGCAGTCCATTTACTTTTCAACTCAACAGGCTTCTGCCTCCTCTGTTTTCTACACTCACTTTTCTCACGCCTCCTTCCTTATAGATTTGTTGGATAATGCGAACGATGGAAAAAAAAACAGCGTTCCTCGTCCTTCTAAAGAGCATCCGAGTTCGCTTCATTCACAAAGTTCTCCATCCTCAGAGTGACGACTGACCTTTGGTGCAGCGTATCCTCATGACGGCCTCGAAGCCGACCTTGCGGGTCAGGTACCTCTTCAGGTCTTTCTGGAAGCGTTCCACTTGGGCGGGGTTGTGCTGCTGGTGGTAGGAGGGGTAGTAGTACACACTTCCTGCTGAGTATCTGGAAATGCATCCTGGGAAGAGGAGGCCAGAAGTGAGGCAGAGATTAGGGCTGGTTGGCGGGGGGATGTGATGTCATCCTTTTCAAACTCTCCACAATGACTTTATGGCATAGTACTCCCCATGACTGGGATTGGAACCCTAGTCTCCAGACGTTTACCCAGAGGCCTTGTTGTGGCCTGAGTGTTTGTTTTGCACAAACACAGCTGTGTTTGTGATATACATGACAAACACAGCTGACTAATGCTATACATGACAAACACAGCTGACTAATGCTATACATCACATGTTCAAGTTCAAGTTCACTTTATTTGTTGTCCCCATAGGGCGATTTTCATTACAGACATAGCACAAACATCACAAACATTCTAATTATCTGTAGAAACAACAGATTACTATGCTGGTGTCACCTCTTAACAAACCAGTATAAACCAGTCTGCCATCCGCCTGAGGGCCTCACTCACCTAGAGAGGCCAGGTCACAGTACTGGGAGCTGAGCAAGAACAGGTCCACAGCCACCTGCTGCCCAGAGCAGTCGAGAGCCAGCTTCTTATAGAAGTCTGTGGCTGGAGACAGGTGCTGGATATCCTGGAGGTGAGAGAGGGGGGGGGGGGGGGACAGTGAGAGAGAACAGCATGAACACTGTGGTGTCAGCACATTAGTTACTAAGTGTTTCATTACCTGGCCCTGAATTCACAGATCTGGGATCAGGTCCCACCGACCCATGGAATCTTATTCAAAAGGCAAAAGGCTGTGATAGATGGCAGCCCTGCTCTGACAGATGCTTTGTGAATATGCAACTTTACAGCCACATTTTACAAGATGATCCAGGAACTTTATACTTCTTAGAAAACGTGGTAAATGGGCGGCACTTATCGCTTTACAATGGCCTCTTATTCACCCATTCACACACTAATGAAGGCCTCTCATTCACCCATTCACACACTAATAAAGGCCTCTCATTCACCCATTCACACACCAATGGAAGCAGCTGCCACGCAAGGTGCTAGCCTGCTCATTGGGAACATATGGGGTGCAGTGCTTGCCCAAGGACACTGACATGAGGAGCCGGAATTCGAACCGCCGACTAGGGCTGTCGTGGTTTGCGGTTAACCGCACAACCGCGGTCCTGTGAAGCAGACCGCGGCGCTTTACAGACGACCGCATCTGAGGTCACTAAGGTTTTTTCATTTTATTAGGCCTATGTTCCAAGGGGCTTTCCAAGGGCTGTCAAATACATATTCAACCGTCGACTGAGATAGAAAATACGTCTAGCCTAATCATTGAGATAGTAAATACATCTAGCCTAATCATTGAGATAGTAAATACGTCTAGCCTAATCATTGAGATAGTAAACACGTCTAGCCTAATCATTGAGATAGTAAACACGTCTAGCCTAATCATTGAGATAGTAAACACGTCTAGCCTAATCATTGAGATAGTAAATACGTCTAGCCTAATCATTGAGATAGTAAATACATCTAGCCTAATCATTGAGATAGTAAATACGTCTAGCCTAATCATTGAGATAGTAAATACATCTAGCCTAATCATTGAGATAGTAAATACGTCTAGCCTAATCATTGAGATAGTAAATACATCTAGCCTAATCATTGAGATAGTAAATACATCTAGCCTAATCATTGAGATAGTAAATACGTCTAGCCTAATCATTGTAAAAATGTATCGACTAGTAAACAGAGATTCTTATAGCTTAGGAAGACGTCCGCTTAGTCGAAGGAACGCATTACGCGGAGCAGAACGAGAATGATTTGAAATAAGTTAATCAATTTCAAATGGAAATGTATTTCCATTAGTAAAAATCACATAGGCTATTTGCAATTATGCATTTAAAAATTAACATTGGCATTCAGCTGTGTAGACAGTGGTAAATGAAACGGACCATATAGGATAGGCTATGTCCAATCTGCCTGCCGCTTTCGTGTTTCGTTTTAAGATTAGCCTACTTTAAGCCTTGATAGCCTGATTCATGGATGTGATATGCCACATATTTTACACGGTTTAGTTTACGAACACCTTAGGCTATAGCCTACACAATTGCCAAAAGACAAGTTCAAGTTGGATTAGAAAGCTGTAGCTGATCGCGCCAAAAGTATGTTTCCATACATAGCCTACCCATTCAGACCAGAGATGAAATCTTGTGGTGGTGGTGTAGCCTACTTCATTGTAGGAATAATAGGCATGGCTGGTACTGTATTTGCCTGTTTGTGTGCTGCGCGCACCATTGCATTCCTGTACCCTCATTTATTTAATGTATTTCGTTTGATAAAAACGAATAATGTAGGCCACAACTAGGCTACACACACAGGATAGAGATAAAATGTAGTGTAGAACTAAATTTTAAAAAACAGCGGTAAAACCACCGACCGCGGTTGAAATCTATCAATTTGAACGCTCAGGATAATTCCTAACCGCGCCAGCCCTACCGCCGACCCAGCGATCACGAGACGACCCGCTCTACCTCCTGAGCCACCGCCACCCCTGAACAAAGAGCTGCTCTTCGCTCCACAGACCTGCGCCAGGCTGAGTTTGAGAGAACAGCGAGGCGTGTTCCTGCGGGGGCCCCTACCTTGGCTGAGGCTCTCTGGTTAGGGTCCTCCCTGGACTTGAGGGCCCCCACCCCAAGGCTGGGGAGCTGGGTCTGGAAGACGGACACGCGGCCCCCCGTGGGCGACAGCAGCTTGAAAGCGCATTGCAGCGCCGGCCCCAGGGCCGACTGGGTCTCCATGGTCTTAGAGAACATCTGGGGAAGACTCTTCAGCAGGTCCTGCACCAGCTGAGGAAACAAGACAACACACACTCAAGAAAACTAAACAATGGATCACCACAACACTTGCTCTTGCCCTTGGATAGACATAAGCTTACTACATTGCATTTTTCATTTTGTAGAAAAGAACGACAATCAATGTTTGTTAATGAAAAGGGGATAATTCAATGTGGGAATCTTCTGAGGCATGTTGGTCCCTTACCTCCTTGCATTCATTGAGGTTCATTAAAAGGCTGTCTGGTGTGGGTAGAAATATGTCTGAGGATGGAAAAGAAGACAAAACGGTTACAAAACTACTCCATCATAGAGGAATACTGAAATCCACTGTGAAAAGTGGAGCTCTGGTTAGTCCTGGTCTGGTTAGGCCTGGTCTGGTTAGTCCTGGTCTGGTTAGTCCTGGTCTCTGGTTAGCCCTGGTCTCTGGTTAGCCCTGGTCTCTGGTTAGCCCTGGTCTCTGGTTAGTCCTGGTCTGGTTAGTCCTGGTCCCTGGTTAGTCCTGGTCCCTGGTTAGTCCTGGTCTGGTTGGACCTGGTCTGGTTAGTCCTGGTCCCTGGTTAGCCCTGGTCTGTGATTAGCCCTGGTCTGGTTGGACCTGGTCTGTTTAGTCCTGGTCAGTCCTGGTCTGTGGTTAGCCCTGGTCTGGTTGGCCCTAGTCTGTTTAGTCCTGGTCCCTGGTTAGTCCTGGTCCCTGGTTAGCCCTGGTCTGGTTGGACCTGGTCTGTTTAGTCCTGGTCAGTCCTGGTCTGTGGTTAGCCCTGGTCTGGTTGGCCCTAGTCTGGTTAGCCCTGGTCTGTGGTTAGCCCTTCTTTGTGGTTACCCTGGTCTAGTTATCCCTGGTCTAGTTGGCCCCGGTCTAGTTATCCCTGGTCTAGTTGGCCCCGGTCTAGTTATCCCTGGTCTAGTTAGCACTGGTCTAGTTATCCCTGGTCTAGTTGGCCCTGGTCTAGTTATCCCTGGTCTAGTTGGCCCTGGTCTAGTTGGCCCTGGTTTAGTTATCCCTGGTCTAGTTGGCCCTGGTCTAGTTAGCCCTGGTCTAGTTGGCCCTGGTCTAGTTGGCCCTGGTCTAGTTGGCCCTGGTCTAGTTATCCCTGGTCTAGTTGGCCCTGGTCTAGTTGGCCCTGGTCTAGTTGGCCCTGGTCTAGTTAGTCCTGGTCTAGTTGGCCCTGGTCTAGTTGTCCCTGGTCTAGTTGGCCCTGGTCTAGTTGGCCCTGGTCTAGTTGGCCCTGGTCTAGTTGGCCCTGGTCTAGTTGGCCCTGGTCTAGTTGGCCCTGGTCTAGTTGGCCCTGGTCTAGTTGGCCCTGGTCTAGTTGGCCCTGGTCTAGTTGGCCCTGGTCTAGTTGGCCCTGGTCTAGTTGGCCCTGGTCTAGTTGGCCCTGGTCTAGTTAGCCCTGGTCTAGTTGGCCCTGGTCTAGTTGGCCCTGGTCTAGTTGGCCCTGGTCTAGTTGGCCCTGGTCTAGTTGGCCCTGGTCTAGTTGGCCCTGGTCTAGTTGGCCCTGGTCTAGTTGGCCCTGGTTTAGTTAGCCCTGGTCTAGTTGGCCCTGGTCTAGTTAGTCCTGGTCTAGTTGGCCCTGGTCTAGTTGGCCCTGGTCTAGTTAGCCCTGGTCTAGTTGGCCCTGGTTTAGTTAGCCCTGGTCTAGTTATCCCTGGTTTAGTAAGTCCTGGTCTAGTTATCCCTGGTTTAGTAAGTCCTGGTCTAGTTGGCCCTGGTCTAGTTGGCCCTGGTCTAGTTGGCCCTGGTCTAGTTGGCCCTGGTCTAGTTGGCCCTGGTCTAGTTGGCCCTGGTCTAGTTGGCCCTGGTCTAGTTGGCCCTGGTCTAGTTAACCCTGGTCTAGTTAGCCCTGGTCTAGTTAGTCCTGGTCTAGTTATCCCTGGTTTAGTAGGCCCTGGTCTAGTTGGCCCTGGTCTAGTTGGCCCTGGTCTAGTTGGCCCTGGTCTAGTTGGCCCTGGTCTAGTTGGCCCTGGTCTAGTTGGCCCTGGTTTAGTTAGCCCTGGTCTAGTTGGCCCTGGTCTAGTTAGTCCTGGTCTAGTTGGCCCTGGTCTAGTTGGCCCTGGTCTAGTTAGCCCTGGTCTAGTTGGCCCTGGTTTAGTTAGCCCTGGTCTAGTTATCCCTGGTTTAGTAAGTCCTGGTCTAGTTATCCCTGGTCTAGTTAGTCCTGGTCTAGTTAGTCCTGGTCTAGTTGGCCCTGGTCTAGTTAGTCCTGGTCTAGTTAGTCCTGGTCTAGTTAACCCTGGTCTAGTTGGCCCTGGTCTAGTTGGCCCTGGTCTAGTTAGTCCTGGTCTAGTTAACCCTGGTTTAGTTAGCCCTGGTCTAGTTGGCCCTGGTCTCCAGCTGTACCTTCGATGTCTGACACGATGAGCATCTGTGGCTGGGAGAGCCCCTCCTGCAGGTTGTAGAAGTGGATGGTGCTGTCGAACGAGATGAAGCCAATCTTTGTCCTTGAGTCTCCAGGAAGCCTGCAATACACACACACACACACACACACACACACACACACACACACACACCCACACACACACACACACGCAAGCAAGCGGGACTCCCATCAGTTGACAGTCAATGCCACCCACTTCCTGCTGCGCAAAACAGCCGTCCAGCAGGGCTGAACATTAACACCTGCCACCGGCCAAATGCAGGTCAAATTTCCAATTGGCGACTAGATTTGGGAAGGCTATCTGAAAAAAACATATACTTGGCCGGTAGATTTTCTCATCTAACTTTTTGACTCACCGTGAGCCAAAAAGTTAATTTTCACCCCTGCGTACAGCGTTGCAGTCTGAGGAATATCCAAATAAAACAATAAAGCTTTTATATAAAGGCTTCCAGCTTCATGCTACCCCAGAGTGTGTGTGTGTGAGTGGTCCCAGAGTGTGTGTGTGTGAGTGGTCCCAGAGTGTGAGAGTGGTCCCAGAGTGTGTGTGTGTGAGTGGTCCCAGAGTGTGTGAGGTGTGAGTGGTCCCAGAGTGTGTGAGATGTGAGTGGTCCGGCAGTGTAAACTGTCAAGGTCAAGGTCAACTTTATTTATATAGCACATTTAACAACCAAAGTTGCACCAAAGTGCTTTACAATATAAAAACATACAAATACAAAAAAACTAACTGTGAGCCGAGTGTGATTGTACGTACGCATTGATGTTCTCCAGCAACGACTGACAGACGACATCGAGGTAGCCCGTCTCCACGGCATTGTGGGATACGTCGAGAATGAACAGGTAAACAGCAGGCTGGGGGGGTCTCAGCTGGGGGGGGGCACAGGGTTGGTCAACAGGTTACACACACAGCATGCAAATATCTTCCACGCAAAATGAGCATCCACTGCATGAAAGTACTTTCTGACCGCCCTGTTTACTAGCGTGTTATAAACTGGTATTATTACTGTACATGTTATAGGTAGAGTGAGAGTGTGAAGCTGGAAACACACCAACCCAACGGACCAACGGAAACTGTGGGGGTTCTGATCGGGTGGTATGGGTTTGGTGGGGGTTCTGATCAGGGTGGTATGGGTTTGGTGGGGGTTCTGATCGGGGTGGTATGGGTTTGGTGGGGGTTCTGATCAGGGTGGTATGGGTTTGGTGGGGGTTCTGATCAGGGTGGTATGGGTTTGGTGGTGGTTCTGATCAGGGTGGTATGGGTTCTGATCGGGGTGGTATGGGTTTGGTGGGGGTTCTGATCAGGGTGGTATGGGTTCTGATCAGGGTGGTATGGGTTTGGTGG
>NC_140248.1:22301724-22354224 GCF_949987555.1 Borostomias antarcticus
GTGCGTGCGTGCGTGCGTGCGTGTGTGTGTGAGCGAGGGCCAGACTCACAGACAGGTCTTTGAAGGGGTGCAGCAGCAGACCCAGGGGCAGCTTGGCCTTGTTGAGCAGAGACTGGGTCTGAGGGATGCTGGTCAGAGTGCTGCGGAAAACCCTGGACACACACACCACAGGAACACACACCACAGCTTACACACACACTCACCAACTCTGCAGCCGTGTGTGTGTGTGTGTCTGTGTGTGTCTATGTGTATTTTGTGTTTGTGTGTAGTGTGGTTTGTATTTGTATGTGTGACGTGTGACTCACTCCGGGTGGCAGTTGATCTTCTGCAGGTCGTGGGGCAGGCAGGGTGTGGGCGGGACCACGGGCCCCGGGGGCAGCAGGTTCCTCTCCTGCAGCAGGTTGACCACGCGGAGCGCCTCGGGGGTCTGGGACTGCAGGCTCAGCCCGGCCAGGGAGGGGCTCAGCTGGCCCACCGGCGCGCCTCGCCCCTGACCCGGCCCCGCAGGCTGCTGGGAGGACGCACAATGCCACCGTTAGCACGTTAGCACGTTAGCATGCCACACCAGCAGCACAGACGCCCAACACAACACTCGCCCGCTGGACCTCACCCACAACCATCGCTAGCTACCACTTTAGTTCAGTTCAAAGTTGAAATGACTTTATAATAAATCAAATTGCCTGCCGACATGTTGACAAAAATACTAATTGCGATTATTAAGGGCAATTAATCACATTTTAAACAAATTTTTTATATAAAAAAAATATATATATATTTTTGATTTTTTTTTTTAAATTAGAGAAATGTTTGCTGTCTATCTGCCATCCGTCTATCAGTGAAATTGCTCACAGAGCACTCAGCGGGAACGCACGTGATTCGTCAGACAGCATAAGCGTCTGTGATTCGTCCACGTGCCCCCAGCATACACAACTGAATTATCAACTGAATTTATTGCAGCCTTTTGCGATTAGTCAATTGCAGAGGTCACAGTTGCGACTACGATTAATGAACAATTCATTGTGCAGCCCTAGTCTAACTCATGACGATGTACAGAAGGAATGTTCTGGAATGGGGTAGTGTGTGTTTCCAGGGCGGCAGTCTCCTCCCTTACCTGCTGGTAGGGCTGAGGGGCGGGGCTGTAAGGCTGTGTGGGGGGGGGCATGGGGGGGGCCGAGGTATTCTGGTACCCCGGGGGTAGAGAGGGGTAGGAGTGGCCAACGTGTCGAGGCCCGGGGGGGCCTGGCTGCGGTGGGGGTGGGCCTCCTGGTGGGGGGGACAGGGACGCATGTTAGGATTAACTGAAGTCAAGTTCAAATTCACGTTTTAACTAATTCATGCTCTTAACTAATCTTTGTTAGGCTGGCTTCTCAGACAGATGTCAGGCCTAGTCTCAGACTAAACCCATATTTAACAGACATCAGGCCTAGTCTCAGACTAAACAGGCAGTCTTAGACTAAACAGACAGTCTTAGATTAAACAGATCTTAAACTAAACACACATTCAACTGACAAGAGCTTCTTAGACATCGACTAGGCTTGACACCAAGCCTTTATCTTCAGCCATCTTCCACCAGAGCAGAGGGAGGGTTAGGTTAGGTTATGGTTGGGGTTAGGTTATGGTTGGGGTTAGGGAAGGTTAGGTTGTGGTTGGGGTTAGGGAGGGTTAGGGTTAGGGAGGGTTAGGTTGTGGTTGGGGTCAGGGTTAGGTTATGGTTGGGGTTAGGGAGGGTTAGGGTTAGGTTGTGGTTGGGGTCAGGGTTAGGTTATGGTTGGGGTTAGGGAGGGTTAGGTTATGGTTGGGGTTAGGGAGGGTTAGGTTATGGTTGGGGTTAGGGAGGGTTAGGGTTAGGTTATGGTTGGGGTTAGGGAGGGTTAGGGTTAGGTTGTGGTTGGGGTTAGGGAGGGTTATGGTTGGGTTAGGGAGGGTTAGGGTTAGGTTGTGGTTGGGGTTAGGGAGGGTTAGGTTATGGTTGGGGTTAGGGAGGGTTATGGTTAGGTTATGGTTGGGGTAAGGGAGGGTTAGGTTATGGTTGGGGTTAGGGAGGGTTAGGGAGGGTTAGGTTATGGTTGGGGTTAGGGAGGGTTAGGTTATGGTTGGGGTTAGGGAGGGTTAGGTTATGGTTGGGGTTAGGGAGGGTTAGGTTATGGTTGGGGTTAGGGAGGGTTAGGGTTAGGTTGTGGTTGGGGTAAGGGAGGGTTAGGTTATGGTTGGGGTTAGGGAGGGTTGTGGTTGGGGTTAGGGAGGGTTGTGGTTGGGGTTAGGGAGGGTTGTGGTTGGGGTTAGGGAGGGTTAGGTTATGGTTGGGGTTAGGGAGGGTTAGGTTATGGTTGGGGTTAGGGAGGGTTAGGGTTAGGTTGTGGTTGGGGTAAGGGAGGGTTAGGTTATGGTTGGGGTTAGGGAGGGTTGTGGTTGGGGTTAGGGAGGGTTGTGGTTGGGGTTAGGGAGGGTTGTGGTTGGGGTTAGGGAGGGTTAGGTTATGGTTGGGGTTAGGGAGGGTTAGGGTTAGGTTGTGGTTGGGGTAAGGGAGGGTTAGGTTATGGTTGGGGTTAGGGAGGGTTGTGGTTGGGGTTAGGGAGGGTTGTGGTTGGGGTTAGGGAGGGTTGTGGTTGGGGTTAGGGAGGGTTGGGGTTAGGGAGGGTTAGGGTTAGGTTATGGTTGGGGTAAGGGAGGGTTAGGTTATGGTTGGGGTTAGGGAGGGTTAGGGTTAGGGAGGGTTAGGGTTGGGGTTAGGGAGGGTTAGGTTATGATTGGGGTTAGGGAGGGTTAGGTTATGGTTGGGGTTAGGGAGGGTTAGGGTTAGGGAGGGTTAGGTTATGGTTGGGGTTAGGGAGGGTTAGGGTTAGGGAGGGTTAGGTTATGGTTGGGGTTAGGGAGGGTTAGGGTTAGGGAGGGTTAGGTTATGGTTGGGGTTAGGGAGGGTTAGGGTTAGGGAGGGTTAGGTTGTGGTTGGGGTTAGGGAGGGTTAGGGTTAGGGAGGGTTAGGGTTAGGGAGGGTTAGGTTATGGTTGGGGTTAGGGAGGGTTAGGGTTAGGGAGGGTTAGGGTTAGGGAGGGTTAGGTTATGGTTGGGGTTAGGGAGGGTTAGGGTTAGGGAGGGTTAGGGTTAGGGAGGGTTAGGTTGTGGTTGGGGTTAGGGAGGGTTAGGGTTAGGGAGGGTTAGGTTATGGTTGGGGTTAGGGAGGGTTAGGGTTAGGGAGGGTTAGGGTTAGGGAGGGTTAGGTTATGGTTGGGGTTAGGTTGTGGTTGGGGTTAGGGAGGGTTAGGTTGTGGTTGGGGCTAGGGAGGGTTAGGGTTAGGTTATGGTTGGGGTTAGGGAGGGTTAGGTTATGGTTGGGGTTAGGGAGGCGTCTCACCCATCTGGGCTCCAGTGTCCAAGTGGTTGAAGCTGTTGAGGGCCGGAGGGCCGTTTCCAGACATGGGTCCTGTTACAACATCAAGACAACGTGATCACAACGAGGTACATTCAAATACACCAAGGCTGCGTTCCGAATCACATACTTCTACTTCTTACTACCAGTACCTACTACAGCTGCCCTTAGAAAGTACGTACTTTGCAAGCAGTAGGCATCCAATTGGGACATACTACCTTGTCATAACATTGCGCCTTGAAATTTGCCCACGTCCGTCGCTGTCCATAACGCGTCATTCGTCTACAGCTGTCACGACTCGCACGTGACGCACATTTCCACTGCGCACAGGATTGTGGGTCAGAATAGCCAGAAAAGCCTGCTGGTGTGCATACTGCAAAATACGACCGGATGTAGTAGGACATCCTGGTATTTTTGCCATACTGCATGTGGCATACTATGTATTGGGACATACTACATCCTGTTTTGGCATACTATATAGTAGGGTAGTATGCGATTCGGAACGCAGCCCAAGCTACCTGTGTGAAGGCTAGTCCTACTGGCGCTAACGGTGACGGGTTAAGCTTGACTACACGTGTGAACAAAGAGGAGACTCAACTAACAGCAAGGACTAGGAGAAAGGGGTCAGATGAGGAACTCTGGTTAAGATTTAACAATAATGGACCTCTGCAGTTCTCTAAAGACATCTCCTATGTATAGTCAGACACAATGGTGATGATGATGATGAAGACAGATCTGAGCTAGAGGTGGTTGAACTAGCACGGTCATAGATAGGGGTGTCACGATTCCCTAACCCCTACTAGACTAGTGGGGCGGCTGTAGCTCAGTTGGTAGAGCGGGTCGTTCAGTGATCGAAGGGTCAGTGGTTCGAATCCCAGCTCCGACTGTCCACGCCATTTTTCCGCTTTCGAATTGGAATCGTGACACCCCTAGTCCTAGATGGATAGATCCACACGAGACAACACGGGCACCATGACACAGTGACTTAGCCACACCTGGACACTCTATATCTCCCTCCAGGTGGTGTGGCCCAGCGGGGGCGGGGCTGCTGTCAGCCACACCCCCACAGTGAGCTGGCATGGTGGGGGGAGAAAGCAAGGCAGTCAGACTCAGGACGGCTGGGAACCCACAGAGATCAAGCCTAGTCCTGGAACGCACATACATCCAAGTGTGTTTTTAATGGTGCGTTCGTTTGTGGTCGGACGCGGCAAGTCGCAAGTGGCAAAATACCTACCTCCAACCTGTGTGCATTCGAGCTATAGCGAATGATATGATGATGATATGATATGATATTGACGTCAGCCGGCAACTGGGGGCTGAGAAACGTATCCGATTTGCGACGAGGAAGTGCGAGTTCATGCAGCGTTTAAATTAATCATTCCTAGTAGCAAGTCGCAATTTGCCACCTCCCAGTTCTAAACGAACGCACCATTAATCCCTCCCAGAGACTGTAGCAAAGATGCAGGACGTGTAGCAGCGCTGCTAGGGAGACAAAAACCAACCCATCTAATCTAGTACAGTAGAGCTGTAGTGAGAGTGGACTGGCAGGAACCGGACACGACCACAACTCACATCCCTTCTCATGGTCTTTCTTACGGCGGGTTCGAGACTGAAAGCGAAAGCGCAGCCTCTCGGCACCATGTTTACCAACGAGACCGTTCAAACCTCGCGGCGGATAGTTTGGCGTCTGGCCGGGTTTTTTTCCGCGAGCGAACGCGTGTGATTAAAGTGCAGAGGAGCAGGGGTGGCTTGGTCACCACCAGCGCAGAGAAATGCACTTCTGGTGTGAAGAGCCGGGCTCCTGCTCGCCTGCGCATTGGCGCTTCACAGAGCTCGCGCATCCAGTCTGAGCATGGTGCTAGCTGGCTAGCTAACCTCCCTACCAGCTCACCCTGCCCAGTAGCCTGCTAGTGAGACTACTGCTGGGGGTATTGGGGTTATCCCAATAAACTTGAAACTGCTACTCAACAACAGGCTACAGTACAGTGGTAACCAGTGAGAAACATACCACCAGAGTGAAACGCGTGTGTAACGTACCCTCAGTCTGGGGCGCGAGGGGGAGCGGAGGGGTGGCGCTGCCCATGGGGGGGCCAGTGGGGGGCGGGGTGGGTCTCATGGAGGGCACGGGTCCAGTGGGAGGGGGGCCGTAGACGCCGGGCTGGTATGTGTGCGGGGCCATGGGGTTCATCGGAGGAGGGGCCGAGCCTGTTAATGTACCAGAACAACAACAACAACAAACAACGAGTCATTTATGTACTAGGCACGTCATTACATACCCATGCTGTCTCCCCCTCCCCTTCAATCACAACGTCACACAATCTCTGAAGTTCAAACATCATATGGCTAACAGATACTATCTATACACATGGCCAACATGCTCATGCAACAATGAGCTGGGCTAGGTCTCCAGGCTGCCTGCTGTTATCTAACAGTAGATATGTAACTATAGATATGTTTAACAGTAGATATGTTTAACAGTAGATATGTAACTATAGATATGTTTAACAGCAGATATGTGTAACAGTAGATATGTTTAACAGTAGATATCTTTAACAGTCACCAGTCACACCCTCCTGTGCCTGTGTGTCCCAACATGATAATGGCCGTGATCATGTGAAGCCACGTGACTTGCTGACTCAACACTGACTTCACCACAGACCACATAAATGATTACTCATATCATGATTACTCATGAGTGGAAGACCTTTCAAATGTAACAACGTGCGCTGGTCTAACCTGTATCCCCTCTAGGGGTCGGGATCCGTTGGCACCTCACCATTCGATTCTGATTCAGAGGGCAACGATGTGATTATAAAACTACATTTTTTATTGGTGTCTCATGTTTGTGTTCCAGAAGTATTTCAAGCTCGACAAAACGTGCATACTGTGTGGGTCTTGTCCAGGTCCTTGTCCCCTTCAACTTCATAGAAGCCACCGTTAAGGGACATCTAAAGATGTGGCTTAGAGCCAACCAAAAATGCCTCCACGTCTAACTGCATGACATTGTTCTATGTTTTATATATTGTACTGTGTCTGTGTTTTATATATGTGCCTCTTGTAACTTGTTTTGTAACATCAACCTGCCTAATGGACTCCAGATGGAAACTAGCCGGGCTCCAATCTGGCATATTTACATGTCTTTTACACGTTCAGCAATATGCACTGTCCTGATCGAAATAAATAAAGTAAACTAAAGTGCTTGCCTACCCCACATTAGGGCTGTCACAGTGAATACAATACAAAAGGGCGGGGCCACACTGCGCTATGTGATATTATTTGCAGCTTTTTTTATGCTATTCTACAAGGGCTGATGTTTAGTAGCTTTATAAATGGCATATTTTTTATATATATATATATATATATATATATATATATATATATATATATATAATAATGTGTGTGTGTGTGTGTGTGTGTGTGTGTGTGTGTGTGTGTGTGTGTGTGCAGCCTATTTGTTTCAATAAATTCTTATGAAACAAAATCATAGGTTAGGCTACAGTAGCAATATCCCTTAATCAATCACAAAGTTATTACAACTGAACAGTCCGCACCGTAGATCAAGTCACTTTGATGACTCAAGACGGCGAGGACAGCTTTACGGCTAAAAAGAAGTCCGGAGCCGTCTTTATAGACCTGAGGGCTGCCTACGACACCGTATGGCACCGCGGCCATACAAGCTCCGCCTGCTGCCGGACAGGCACATGGTCAGCATGATCATGGAGCTTGTCCGAAATCGCAGCTTCACCCTCACCACCGGTAGTGGACAGCGAAGCAGGTTGAGACGCCTTCAGAGCGGCGTCCGCCAGGGATCTGTCCTGGCCCCCCTCCTTTATAACATCTACACCTACGACCTGCCGATCACAGTCTCCAGGAAGTGGGCCTACGCAGACGACCTTGCGCTGGTGTACTCAGCTGGAGACTGGCAGGCCGTGGAGGAGACCTTGAGCCAGGACATGCAGACACTAGCAGCATACCTCCGGAAATGGAGATTGAAGCTCAGTGAGGCAAAGACGGTGTCAACGGCCTTCCACCTTAACAACAAGGAAGCCAAACGTGAGGTCCGAGTGCACACCGACGGTACACTCCTGCCATACAGCGACGAACCAACCTATCTCGGCGTGACATTGGACAGGTCGCTCACATTCAGCTGACACCTCGAATCACTGCGCAAGAAGTTAACAGCTCGTGTGGCGTTGATGAGGCGACTGGTCCGATCTGGTTGGTGCAAAAACAGTGCGTACGGCAGCCCTAGCCCTGGTCTACTCCACCAGTGAATACTGCACACCGGTCTGGTGTCGCAGCGCTCACACCCGCCTCATCGACCCGCCTATCAACCAAGCCAACGCTTCCCGCTCCTGTGGACAACATTTCCATTCTCGCAGGCATCCAGCCCGCTGGCCTCCGCCGCACAGGAACCACAGCATGTCTCGCCTATCGGGAGACGCCTTGACTACGGGTCTAGCCATTTTGCAAGCGAGGGAGAGAGGCTGCGCGGCCGTCTGTGGGAGACGGACAGACAGAGCGCTAGAGAGAGAGAGCCCATTGCTCCAATCACATTCAGGGCTGTAAAATGATGTTCTGTGTTTAAAGTCGCACTGAAATGAAAAAAGAATTCTGTCCCATTTTGGTTCAGATAATTGGTCATAGTGTTCACCTATTCAACGATGTATGCCAAAAAAATTACAAAATTCTTCTGTTCTTTTGTTGTAATCTTATATCAAAGTATATAATTTCTTACTTCCTGGAAAACGGTAGGTCACGTGCAATGACAACAACAGGTACCTTAGATTTTAGGCCAATAATCTCACAACATCCACCCGTCAATCAACGCTATCCTTCTATCGAATCTGTCTAAAGTTCTTAAAACCCGTCCACTTGTCAATGTTCCAATCAAATTCCTCTAAACACATGTCCCACCCTCATAGCTTGTTTGCGTCGGAAATATGTCAAACTACGGAAGTTAGATGATCTCAAACGTCCGTTTCAGTGCGACTAAGTAAAACATTAGTTATCACAGTTGATCTGCGGAGACCCGTGGTTTGCTTCACAATACAGAGGGTTGTGCTTGGCTGTAACCTACTGTAGCCTACATTCACTTTTAAAGCAATGGGTGCCTGTATGATTTCTTTCTCATGCTCACCAAAACTCAAAAGTAAACACAACGCACGTTTGTTTCACGTCCGTTACATAATTTACGTTTCACCACCATTTTTTTTACGTTTCAAGACGCAAGGAATTTACGCTTACAGAGCAGGCCTTTTTTTCTTTTTTTAAATTCCGATTGTGAGTTGTCTGCATCGAGCGATGTAGGCTATCGTTTAAGAGAGAATTGTGATGCATCTAAGAATCCATTTTTTCCCACACCCCTAATCCCCTCTGAGTGGAAGTCCCTTAACAATGTGCCCTGGTCTAACTCGTATCCCCACTCGAAGTGGAAGCTCTATTTGAAGAGTTGTGTCTCCGAGATTCACATTGTGTTAAGAACATACCATCTTATCAGAATGAACTAACATGCGTCGGAGTGCATCGGAGGCTGGGTTAAGCGCAGAGAATATTTCATTGGCGAGCCTAAATGCATGTGTGTGTGTTACTATGTGTCGCCCATTTGCACGTGTGTTTGAGTGCGCTGTGTGATAAATAAGGATTTGTTCTTCTTCACAGATGGTCCGGTGTGTGTGTGTGTGTGTGTGTGTGTGTGTGTGACAATTGCAAGAGGAAGGGAGAGAGGGTCAGAGGGGCTGAGTGAATCAACGCTGTGCAGCTCTGCAATGAAATAAGATTTTATCCATTTTAAGTATTAAAAAATAGTGCAAGGCCGAAACTAAACAAATGTGCAGTCCACCGTGTGGGAACTCTAGATTAGAAGTATGTTCCGCACATAGAACCTGCCTGGTAGAACCTGCCTGGTACATCTGCACCATCGGTACACGTCCACACCGTAGCCAAAACGCTTCAGAACGAATACGTGTACCGTTGCACCCCTAATATTCAGAAGAAGCTACTGAAATACTTGTACGACCTCTGTACAGCTATTCAGGAGGAGTAATGTGGTTCTGCCAGCTAGACACCAATCTGATAGTGTGTGTGTGTGTGTGTGTGTGTGTGTGTGTGTGTGTGTGTGTGTGTGTGTGTGTGTGTGTGTGTGCGCGCGTGCGTGGGGCCAATGTCCACTTCCAACATCAGCCTGTCAGACAGATCACCATGGTACTTCCGCTGAGCTCAGAGTGACCAATAATTCACTGTTGCAATTCCACTGAGTAAGTAGCTAACCCAACTAGCTAACCCAACTAGCTAACCCAACTAGCTAACCTAGCTACCCCAAGGACTGGTTCAGGTTCTCACCACTACGGCCCAGTTTGATCAACTATTCCCTTTCAACAGCGTTAGGTCTATAATGTTCCTTTAATGGTTCTAGACTAGTGATGTCAGCTCTGGACCCCTGAGTGGTACTAGACTAGTGATGTCAGCTCTGGACCCCTGAGTGGTACTAGACTAGTGATGTCAGCTCTGGACCCCTGAGTGGTACTAGACTAGTGATGAGAAGCTCTGGACCCCTGAGTGGTACTAGACTAGTGATGTCATCTCTGGACCCCTGAGAGGTACTAGACTAGTGATGTCATCTCTGGACCCCTGAGTGGTACTAGACTAGTGATGTCATCTCTGGACCCCTGAGTGGTAATAGACTAGTGATGTCAGCTCTGGACCCCTGAGTGGTACTAGACTAGTGATGAGGAGCTCTGGACCCCTGAGTGGTACTAGACTAGTGATGTCATCTCTGGACCCCTGAGTGGTACTAGACTAGTGATGAGGAGCTCTGGACCCCTGAGTGGTACTAGACTAGTGATGTCAGCTCTGGACCCCTGAGTGGTACTAGACTAGTGATGTCATCTCTGGACCCCTGAGTGGTACTAGACTAGTGATGAGAAGCTCTGGACCCCTGAGTGGTACTAGACTAGTGATGAGAAGCTCTGGACCCCTGGGTGGTACTAGACTAGTGATGTCAGCTCTGGACCCCTGAGTGGTACTAGACTAGTGATGAGGAGCTCTGGACCCCTGAGTGGTACTAGACTAGTGATGAGGAGCTCTGGACCCCTGAGTGGTACTAGACTAGTGATGAGGAGCTCTGGACCCCTGAGTGGTACTAGACTAGTGATGTCAGCTCTGGACCCCTGAGAGGTACTAGACTAGTGATGTCAGCTCTGGACCCCTGAGTGGTACTAGACTAGTGATGTCAGCTCTGGACCCCTGAGTGGTACTAGACTAGTGATGAGGAGCTCTGGACCCCTGAGTGGTACTAGACTAGTGATGTCAGCTCTGGACCCCTGAGTGGTACAAGACTAGTGATGAGGAGCTCTGGACCCCTGAGTGGTACTAGACTAGTGATGTCAGCTCTGGACCCCTGAGCGGTACTAGACTAGTGATGTCATCTGGCGTCGTGCGGCCGTGTTTCACCTCTCTGGACGTATCCGTGGAGGGAGGGGGGCGGGGCGCCGGAGCCCGGGGGCGTCGGCAGGGTGGTGGCGTGGAAGATGGGAGGAGGCGCCTGCGCCGTGGCGCTATACCCTGCTGACGACTGTGGTGGTGGCGCAGGGCCGGGCGATGGCGACGACGACGGCACGTGGTTACCCACGGGGCCGAGGGGCGGCGTGGCCATGGGAGGGGGCGCTCCCATTGGTGGCGGAGCGCCATACTGCCACGCAGGGGGGCGTGGCTGCTGCTGCTGCTGGGGGGGGCTGGGGAAGTAGCTGTTAGCAGTCACAGGTGGTGGGGGGGTGCCCTGCGCAGGGGGCATCCCAAGTCCGGGGACAGGGCTGGGGCCAGGGCTGGGACTGGCAGACAGGGGGGGGGTGTGGACCGCTGGGGGACCCATGGGAGGCCTGGTCATCATGGGCGGCCCAGGGCGGCCCTGGTAGGAGCCGGCTGGGGGGCCGGGCTGGTAGGGCCCAGAGTTATAGAGTCCGGGGCCCGGGGGCGCTGGGCCCTTGGTCTGCATGGCGCCGTATGGAGGCTGGTGGGTCATGTTGTAGCCCGGCGCTGGGGGCTGCAGCGCTACAGGATTCTGTGAGGGGCCTGGAGGACAGGGAGAGACACGGAGGGTTAGGTTAGCTTCTAGGTCAGAGTTCAACATTAATAAGGTCAACTAACAGAGTGATCTACACATTTCTCTGACCCCGGGTCAGAATCCATTAACTTGCATTCTAAGTCAAGGAATAGTCAAGTCGCCCCCCCCGCCCCGACACTGACGGACAACCACACACCAGGATGTCAATCAGACAACCTGTCGATCAACAGTTAACTAAATTAAATGTGTCTTTAGCTTTTCACAACTGTCCCCTGTCCATTTATGCCTGTAATATGTTCCTATATCATCATTTTACAGGAGCTTGCTCGACCGTCTCGTTGAGAGAGGTCAGGGAAGAATGTTTACACTTCTCCTGTATTGGCTCAAATGGGTGAAATGTGTTTTTGCTCCCCTCTGGAAAATTAGGGGAAGGATCAATATATGTATATACCTTCCCTGTCTCTCTGTAAAGCACTTTGTGTTTCTTTGTGTATGAAATGCGCTATATAAATAAAGTTTGATTTGGTGCGATGTGTCATACCCAGTTTGGGTTTGCATAATCTTAACTACAGGACTTGAGGGCGTAATGAGAGCCTCAAGCAACACAACCTGTCAGCTGACATAATGATCAGATTACTGAACAGGGCTGGTGATGATGCATTCACCTGGGATTAAAGCACTGCCCGTCACTTACCGTCACCTGAGGGTGAGACCAGCCAGACGTCTCTCTCTCTCTCTCTCTCCCTCTCCCTCTCTCTCCCTCTCTCTCTCAACATACGGCCCCAACGCAGCACAGCTCACCAATACAGCACACAGACACCTTCTCAATCGCACCCTAACCTTTCTTTATCACAAGTAAAACCAAACAAAAATAAAGATTCCAACTCTTTATGTACTAGCATGAAACAGACTGGTGTCCAACATGAGAGGAAGTCCAGTGTGCAGCATTACAGGCCAGCTAGGATAAGCAGGTGGAGTAGTGGGATTAGAAAATAACGTCTCAATGGCCAAGATGAACGCTCGTAATCCCTGTCCATCCGGGGAGGAAGGTAATCTCCAGATTTAAGCGCTCGGTTTGCCTCGACGCAAGTCATGGTCAGAGGTTCCCTCCAATAAGAAAGGGCCTCACCAGGACTATGTACAACTGCTCAGCCAATTACAAAACGAGTTGCAAAATTCTGTTAATATTCAAAGTTGGAAACTTACCATGGGAATTAACAGAATTTAAGGGAATTAACGAGAATAAACAGGGAATTTTGGGGTTATTTATACCAACTGTATTTACCTTGTCATATACAGACATAAAATATAAACATTGTGTTGTCATAACAGACATACAGGCAAACATTTCGAATACACGTTTTTTTTAAATACATTTTTCGCATATCCCATTTGTGAGTAGAACTTTAATGGATTCTACAGCTCTCTTAGTGTGCAGGATGCTTGGAATTATCTCTGCATGTGATGGATGAATGCACTGCACATGTGATGGATGAATGCACTGCACATGTGATGGATGAATGCACTGCACATGTGATGGATGAATGCACTGCACATGTGATGGAGGACTGCACAGTGCAGAGTTGAATTTCAACTGCATTAAATCAGGTTGTTTTAACCAAGATCATGCTGCCAGATATAAAATTGCAAAATTGCATTCATTGCATTGCTGTTTTTTTTCCAGCTAGGCTACATTAAAGTGTGCTGTTATAAGGGTGTGCGGTGGTGTAGCGGTCTAATGCATCGTGTGCCAGTGCAGCTGCCCACCAGGGACCGGTGGTCTCGCCAGATCCGAGTATGGCCGAGTGGCCTATCGGGCCTCCGCTCCCCGAGGGTGGTTAGTTTAATCTCGGATTGAGGGTTCGTCACGCAACAGCAATCCTGTCTGGCGTTGGAACTGCGGTTGTGAGCTGAGAGAGTCAAGGAGTCTCTCCACTTTGTATTGCCGACCAGCCCGGCTGTGACGAATCCTCAACAGCTAGCAGGGGGGTAATTGGACACTAGGTCAGGGTCAATTGGCCAACAAATTGGGTGAAAATGGGATCAAATCCCCCCTAAAAAATCATAAAATAAAATAAAACGTTGTTGAAAAAACCCTGTAATAGCCTAATAAAAGGGTCAACAAATTCCTGAGCTTAACTTTCCATTAAAACGAACCGGAAATGTTCTGCCCCTTTGCAACCCTAAAAACAACCCAAGGCAACATTTAAATCAACACAGGCCAGGATCTGAAGGGCAGTGTCTTTACTACATCATGGACATAGTGTGTGAAATAATGGACTGTTTTCTATAGTCTACCCTGATCTGATCCTGGGCTGTTTCTAGTTTGATCAGAGTTCAGCAGCCTGTGTTAGAGGAGGCCCTTAATTACCACTGGCTAAGATAAGGCCCAGAGATGGCCTCCTGTGAGATCAGTCAGCCATCAATAGCTACAGGGTTAAGAGCTGATACTTTATCTGTAGTTAGTTAGTATTAGTTACCACCACTCAGTCTGGGAACAACTAACCCCTCATTT
Organism: Borostomias antarcticus; assembly: GCF_949987555.1. Taxonomy (NCBI): domain Eukaryota; kingdom Metazoa; phylum Chordata; class Actinopteri; order Stomiiformes; family Stomiidae; genus Borostomias; species Borostomias antarcticus. Next base: position 22,315,669 of record NC_140248.1, read on the forward strand.
ATTGACCCTTTCATTGTTGGATATCAGAGCATCATTCAACTCCACGTAGCCTAGAGGGTCATCTCATAACCAGCTTCTCTCTTCTGCTAATCTAGAAAAACCTCTGAAAGAGTTATCTGGCAAGAAGCTTAACTGGAAGATCACCAATATGCCACATGTACACTGGAGCAGAGCTGAGGCTGAGTGCTCTCTCTCATAGACGCACTGGTGTCACTGAGCTGTTGCGCAATGTTGGCACTGATTGAACTAATCTGTTTGATTGTTTGACCATCAAATAATATAATATTAGTCAAAACACCTTCGCTTAGCAAAGGTCACTTGATCAACATGCCTGTGTATATCCTATAAATTGCACAGGGAAGATTGTTGCTAACGTCTAGCTGGTTAGGGATGAGTTCATTGGTTAATTTTAATCCGATTATCTATTTTACTTCACTCAACAACGTTGAGTTGGATAGCTGATCAAGTCATTATTTGGGAAGGATACCCAACCAGCTAACCAGCTAACGCTACCTAAAGCTACATGTAAACGATGGCTGACAAACACAGACAAACCAGGATATAACCATAGTTACTACCCAATTCACCACATTAAACTTTGATCTAGGTAACGTTAGCTAGCTGGATAGACTCGGCCATTGGAAGTGAGTTAGCCAGCTAGCAACAAGCTAGCTAGCTAGCAAGAGCAGCCAGTCGATGTGGTAGCTAGCTAGTGCTAACGCCACGCAACCTAGCATGCTACCTAGGCTAGCTCAAACCCTCCCGAGTGCAGGCAAGCCAGCACAGCTAGCTACCGTGAGGCTAGGCTAGGTTAGCTAGCTAGTAACGTCAAGTGTGCTTAGCTAGCCAAGCTTGAAACTAAATTAAACTAACCATCTTAAGACTACCTAGCCAGTGTACTCACCATCTTAAGACTACCTAGCCAGTGTACTAACTATCTTAAGACTAGCTAGCCAGTGTACTAACCATCTCAACACTACCTAGCCAGTGTACTCACCATCTTAAGACTACCTAGCCAGTGTACTAACCATCTTAAGACTACCTAGCCAGTGTACTCACCATCTCAAGACTACCTAGCCAGTGTACTAACCATCTTAAGACTACCTAGCCAGTGTACTCACCATCTTAAGACTACCTAGCCAGTGTACTAACCATCTTAAGACTACCTAGCCAGTGTACTCACCATCTTTAGACTACCTAGCCAGTGTACTAACCATCTTAAGACTAGCTAGCCAGTGTACTCACCATCTTAAGACTACCTAGCCAGTGTACTCACCATCTTAAGACCTCCTAGCCAGTGTACTAACCATCTTAAGACTACCTAGCCAGGGTACTAACCATCTTAAGACTACCTAGCCAGTGTACTAACCATCTTAAGACTACCTAGCCAGTGTACTAACCATCTTAAGACTACCTAGCCAGTGTACTAACCATCTTAAGACTACCTAGCCAGTGTACTAACCATCTTAAGACTACCTAGCCAGGGTACTAACCATCTTAAGACTACCTAGCCAGTGTACTAACCATCTTAAGACTACCTAGCCAGGGTACTAACCATCTTAAGACTAGCTAGCCAGTGTACAACCATCTTAAGACTACCTAGCCAGTGTACTCACCATCTTAAGACTACCTAGCCAGTGTACTAACCATCTTAAGACTACCTAGCCAGTGTACTCACCATCTTAAGACTACCTAGCCAGTGTACTAACCATCTTAAGACCACCTAGCCAGTGTACTCACTATCTTAAGACTAGCTAGCCAGTGTACTCACCATCTTAAGACTACCTAGCCAGTGTACTAACTATCTTAAGACTACCTAGCCAGTGTACTCACCATCTTAAGACTACCTAGCCAGTGTACTAACCATCTTAAGACTACCTAGCCAGTGTACTAACCATCTTAAGACTACCTAGCCAGGGTACTAACCATCTTAAGACTACCTAGCCAGGGTACTAACCATCTTAAGACTACCTAGCCGGTGTACTAACCATCTTAAGACTACCTAGCCAGTGTACTCACCATCTTAAGACTACCTAGCCAGTGTACTAACCATCTTAAGACTACCTAGCCAGTGTACTCACCATCTTAAGACTACCTAGCCAGTGTACTAACCATCTTAAGACTAGCTAGCCAGTGTACTCACCATCTTCAGACTACCTAGCCAGGGTACTCACCATCTTAAGACTACCTAGCCAGTGTACTAACCATCTTAAGACTACCTAGCCAGTGTACTAACCATCTTAAGACCTCCTAGCCAGTGTACTAACCATCTTAAGTGTACTCACCATTCGCGTACTGCTGTCCTGCCCCGTTCTGAGAGTTGAACCCCGTAGTTGACATCTTGAAATAGACACCCTGATCAAATTTAGAGATGCTTGCTAGGCGGATATCTAGCCTAGTATGCTTGGTAGGCGGATATCTAGCCTAGTAACCAACGTTACTGTGCTAGTAGCTGGCTAGCAGTGATGCTAGCAATGGCTAGCTAGATGATCTGTTTTGATTGAACCAGCGGCTTTATTACCGTCTCTAAGGTCTGAAAAAGTTAATTAGCATAGTTGTTAGCTATCACAGGCTCATGGCTGGGCCATGTCAGGAGTAGGGGTGTAGGCCTCGGTCAGATAGAGAGAGAGACGCTTCTCTCCCAGCAGGATCCACGGAAACCTCTTCAGGCATGCGCAGTGTGTACACGTGGCATTTCCTGTGCGCAGGCGATTTGTAGTCGACTGGAAACACGGTGAGGGTAGTTCCCATCAACGCAGAGACCCGGTTTGACGGGAACCCCAACCCCATAACCCGAACCTAATCTTAACTCAACTCATATCTTAACCGTAACTCAACCCTAACCCTAAGAGGAACCTTAATTTACTGAAACTAGCCACTATCCTGGACACACAGGGAAGCGCTCACCATGGTGCAACTTTTGCCTTTTTTGTCATTTCATCGTTTGCCAAATATCACAGGATCAACATACGCCCCGACGTGACAGTACGAATAAAATAAGTGCATTGCAAATCGCGCTTATAGTCAAACAAGTGGTTAAATTATGACTTGATGTCCAGGCTGGAGAAAAGGGCAAAGTTGTTCCAAGTTGTCAAATAATAGGTTCAGATTAGAAAGTGGATGGGACAGTTAGTTTGTTTATACAAATGAAGCGAACACAGTGAGGTGTAATAATCAAAGATGATGGTTGTGGCTGCAACGAATCTCTGATTAAAGAAAAGATGCTTCACATCAGCTTTTTTTGTGTTTCCCCGACGGACCGATGAGAGTGAAACCCCAACCGGAAGCGGGAGAGTGCTGGACAGCCATTGCTGTGTCGTGGCTCTTGTAACAAAACACGGAATTAGTGAGCAAGACGTGAATTAGGGCCTGTGTTTTAACTCGTAGACCATTTTCCATGGTTTTAAGTAGAAACATATTAAGTCAACTCATCTACACGCAGATAACGGGTGAGTTCTGGTGTGAAAGTGTGTGTTTTAGGGGTTTAAACGATGGGATTGAAGGAGTGTGTTGCTAGCCGACTGCTCGTAGCTACGCTAGCGGAAGCGAAATAATTGTGTAACAACGTTAAAAAGCTGTCCCGGGACTAAGCTAGCGGGTTTTAACTTAATAACTTAATAACTATGTTGGTTCACTATTTTTTATCTCTGTTCATCGATTAGCTAGCAGCTAACTACCCAGAAAACATGACACGTCGTCTCTATCTGGCTAAACTCTTCTGAGTTCACACGAATCCACAACATGTCCACCCTTATATAGTTGTTGTGGTTAATGTTAGAATATATAATAATAGCTGTGACACTCGAGCAAATGTTTGTGAGCAAACGATCCGCGACTGACGTGAGCTGGCTGAGACTTGTGACAGTCTGAGCTCAGCTGTGTGGTTAGGCTTGTTAATCAGCTGTCTGACATCTAACCTTGTTCCTGTTCTAGTTAGGTAGTGTGTTGTACTAGTTAGGTAGTGTGTTGTACTAGTTAGGTAGTGTGGTGTACTAGTTAGGTAGTGTGGTGTACTAGTTAGGTAGTGTGGTGTACTAGTTAGGTAGTGTGGTGTACTAGTTAGGTAGTGTGTTGTACTAGTTAGGTAGTGTGTTGTACTAGTTAGGTAGTGTGGTGTACTAGTTAGGTAGTGTGGTGTACTAGTTAGGTAGTGTGGTGTACTAGTTAGGTAGTGTGGTGTACTAGTTAGCTAGTGTGGTGTACTAGTTAGGTAGTGTGGTGTACTAGTTAGGTAGTGTGTTGTACTAGTTAGGTAGTGTGTTGTACTAGTTAGGTAGTGTGGTGTACTAGTTAGGTAGTGTGTTGTACTAGTTAGGTAGTGTGTTGTACTAGTTAGGTAGTGTGTTGTACTAGTTAGGTAGTGTGGTGTACTAGTTAGGTAGTGTGTTGTACTAGTTAGGTAGTGTGTTGTACTAGTTAGGTAGTGTGTTGTACTAGTTAGGTAGTGTAGGCATGTAATATAATTATGAATGAATATCCAAACCTTTCTGTAGCCAACCGCAGATTCTTTGTCGTTTTTCAAGGATAGTAAGTAAGTAAGTACGTCAAACCCGACGCGCAGCCTTTTCATCATTCTTTTGAAATTAAAACAATGGTTGGGGAATACATGACACTACATGACACTACATTACACTACATTACACTACATAACACTACATGACACTACATGACACTACATAACACTACATTACACTACATTACACTACATTACACTACATTACAGACATTTGGCAGACGCGTTTATCCGAAGCAACTTACAATAATTGCATTTTTAATGTAGGAATTCAGTGTACTACTACTCACCAGAAGTAACAAGTTCAGCTCCTTTCTAAACAAGTGACTAAGAGTACAATTTAGTGCTGAAGGCAAAGTGCAAGAGTAGCAAACAAAAAACTGTATTTTAACTGTATTTTAACCTGTTTAAGATGCCACTTAGATTCTCCAGATAGGGAACCTGTCCTACCTAATTTAGGGAACCTGTCCCACCTTGTAGAACATGACACTTTGTCTTAGTGAATCTAACAATTGTTAATCTCATATCAATAAAATGGTCATATATATATATACATACATACATACATACATACATACATACATACATACATACATACACATACATACATACATACATACATACATACATACATACATACATACATTTTCTCTATCAGTGGCTTTGTGTGCAATCTGTTCTCACTTTAAATTGGACCAGGGCTGCAAACAGTGACTTGATTGATCAGTCAATATATGTAAAGTATATTTTGAACTAGTTTCAACCTATGCAGGAGTTATGAACTGTTAGTGTAGTTTACAGATATTGATTCCAATGTTGGTGGTCTATTGATGTAGTATTTAAAAAAAAAAAAAAAATCTATTTAAGAAAAGTATTTTCATGATGGTTTTAAGGGAATAACTTTGTGTTGTCATTTGTTTTGCTTTGGAGGCTTGAGGAAGATTCTTGCATGTGCAGTTGGTAACTACTAGGTAGCTAGCTTAGCCTCAGCGCAAGCTACCCTGGCTAAGCTCCACCAGGCTGGCGTCACACAGGGATGTTCCTGACCAGCCCTCAGAGTTTCGACAGCACGCAGGGCAAAGGGAGCCAGGGAAGAGAGGAGCTAGGCGGCTGATGTGTAGTTCAGCTGTGTTTGCATGGTCTTGACCTTTGCCTCCTGTACACTTTAGCCCTCAGCTTGCTAGCGTGTAGCATGTTGCGTAACTAGAGATACAGGTCGGCATGGCACATTCTGGTGCCACATTAGCCTGGCGTTGGAGAGAGACAGTCTGTGGTAAATGTCTTCTTGGTCAGATGGAAAACATGTGACTTGGCCAGTGATGCCTCTTCTTTGGTTACAGAGGAAGGCCTGGTGTTACAGAGAGAGGCCTGGCATTACACAGGAACGCCCGGTCTTACAGAGAGAAGCCCGGTGTTACAGAGAGAGGCCCGGTGTTACAGAGAGAGGCCCGGTGTTACAGAGAGAGGCCCGGTGTTACAGAGAGAGGCCCGGTGTTACAGAGAGAGGCCCGGTGTTACAGAGAGAGGCCCGGTGTTACAGAGAGAGGCCCGGTGTGACAGAGAGAGGCCCGGTGTGACAGAGAGAGGCCCGGTGTGACAGAGAGAGGCCCGGTGTTACAGAGAGAGGCCCGGTGTTACAGAGAGAGGCTAGGTGTTACAGAGAGAGGCCCGGTGTTAGAGAGGCCAGGTGTTACAGAGAGAGGCCAGGTGTTCCTGGTTTGTGTCTCCAGAGGCCCCTGATCGGACTGAGCTTCCCCTGTCAATTAAATACAAAAGTGAGAAGTTTGTTGAGGTTTGGTGCCACTTAAGCCTGCTCTCCTTGCAACTACTAACGCTTAGCCTGCTACACTATTTGGTTACTTTGTTTCATTATTAGAAAAATAGTTGGAGAACATGCCACCTTTTATTGTTATTGTGACTTACTGGACGATATAGTAGGAAATGAGGGTTATATAGTGGGCCATTTTCAACAGCAGTCCCAATCTTCAAGGCCTGTAGCAGCCTATGAGTTGAGAATCATACACACACGTCACCTTGCCTGTTAGGAAATGGTCTGAGTGTGAACATTGGTCCAATGAATCCAGCTGGAACGAGATAGCACGCCCAGTGAATAGCTGTTTATTGTCATTGATCTTATCAGCTGTTGCCAAAATCCGTCAGATAGGAACACCTCTGACACCCAGGCTACGTCACACTCTCCAGGCTGAACTCTGATAGCAGGAGAGGAGAAACCAGGGCGTATTACCCCAGGCTCTTTGTTCAAAAAAAAGAGAAGACTTTTATATGCTCAATCTGCATTTGACATAGACTTGGAAAATATTAAATTTTTTAATGAGGCAGTTTATGTGTCAGCACTTAAGATCTTATTCCGTCTTTTCATCTTATTGCCTGAGTGTTTTCTCATCTTTCTTTCTCTGTCTGTTATTCTCTGTCTTCCAGGATTCAACAGCTCCGGATATGTCCTTCATATTTGACTGGATTTATAGTGGTTTCAGTAGCGTACTGCAGTTTCTAGGTAAGTGCTGGTGACCCAACACATACAAATCTCTCTCTCTAACACACACACACACTGATTTTGATGATGTGAGAGATATGAGTTAGCTGCAACCAGTTCAGCTCAGCTCTCTCCATACTCCTGGGTCCCTACTCTAACCTTGTGAGACCGTCCGGATCTTGTGAGCTCACATTCTCTTTCTCTCCATGGATCATTCTGGCCACAGTCATGCAAAACCGTTCGCCAATGGCTGTTGATCAAAGCTACTAGCAGACGATTGGATCAGACCATTGTAGAGGCCCAACTCGAGCAGAGCTCAGACAGATTCCCCTCGATCCTGGCCAGACTCGGGAGTCGTGGAGAGAAACAGAATGTTATCTGAAGGATCTGCTGAGGTCCTCACCTGGACATCAGCTAGTTTCTCCTAGAAAGAAATGCAGCTACTCAACCACTTTTGGCTGATAGAGGTGAGTGAGTGGAGTCCCAACAGGACAGGTGGTTTAATACTGTGTGCCTCGAGCCCAGCTGAGCGGAAACACCCACAACAAGACAGACGGACGGACACCCCTCCCTCTAGCCCCCCCAGGGACACCCCTCCCTCTAGCCCCCCCACGGACACCCCTCCCTCTAGCCCCCCCACGGGCACCCCTCCCTCTAGCCCCCCCAGGGACACCCCTCCCTCTAGCCCCCCCACGGGCACCCCTCCCTCTAGCCCCCCCAGGGACACCCCTCCCTCTAGCCCCCCCACGGACACCCCTCCCTCTGGCCCCCCCACGGGCACCACTCCCTCTAGCCCCCCCACGGACACCCCTCCCTCTGGCCCCCCCACGGACACCCCTCCCTCTACCCCCCCACGGACACCCCTCCCTCTAGCCCCCCCACGGACACCCCTCCCTCTACCCCCCCACGGACACCCCTCCCTCTAGCCCCCCCACGGACACCCCTCCCTCTACCCCCCCACGGACACCCCTCCCTCTAGCCCCCCCACGGACACCCCTCCCTCTAGCCCCCCCACGGACACCCCTCCCTCTAGCCCCCCCAGAGGCACCACTCCCTCCAGCCCCCCCACGGACACCCCTCCCTCTAGCCCCCCCACGGACACCCCTCCCTCTACCCCCCCACGGACACCCCTCCCTCTAGCCCCCCCACGGACACCCCTCCCTCTAGCCCCCCCAGAGACACCCCTCCCTCTAGCCCCCCCACGGGCACCACGCCCTCTAGCCCCCCCACGGGCACCACTCCCTCTAGCCCCCCCACGGACACCCCTCCCTCTAGCCCCCCCACGGGCACCACTCCCTCTAGCCCCCCCAGGGGCACCCCTCCCTCTAGCCCCCCCACGGGCACCCCTCCCTCTAGCCCCCCCAGGGGCCCGCTCTAGTTTGGGATGCCTGTAAGGGAGACGGTGTTGTCCGTGTCAGTTGTTGCCTGTAAGGGATATGGTGTCTCTGTGTCAGTTGTTGCCTGTAAGGGATATGTTGTCGCTGTGTCAGTTGTTGCCTGTAAGGGAGACGGTGTTGTCTGTGTCAGTTGTTGCCTGTAAGGGAGACGGTGTTGTCTCTGTGTCAGTTGTTGCCTGTAAGGGATATGGTGTTGTCTGTGTCAGTTGTTGCCTGTAAGGGATATGGTGTTGTCTCTGTGTCAGTTGTTGCCTGTAAGGGAGACCGTGTTGTCTCTGTGTCAGTTGTTGCCTGTAAGGGATACGGTGTTGTCTCTGTGTCAGTTGTTGCCTGTAAGGGATATGGTGTCTCTGTGTCAGTTGTTGCCTGTAAGGGATATGGTGTTGTCTCTGTGTCAGTTGTTGCCTGTAAGGGATATGGTGTTGTCTGTGTCAGTTGTTGCCTGTAAGGGATATGGTGTTGTCTGTGTCAGTTGTTGCCTGTAAGGGATATGGTGTTGTCTCTGTCAGTTGTTGCCTGTAAGGGAGACCGTGTTGTCTGTGTCAGTTGTTGCCTGTAAGGGATATGGTGTTGTCTGTGTCAGTTGTTGCCTGTAAGGGATATGGTGTTGTCTCTGTGTCAGTTGTTGCCTGTAAGGGATATGGTGTTGTCTCTGTGTCAGTTGTTGCCTGTAAGGGAGACGGTGTAGATTGTGTCGGTGGCCTGTAAGGCGTGGCAGAACATCCTGCTCACCTTGTTAGACAGGTACTCTGCTCAGATGAGTCATAGTAGAAATGACTAGGAGCTGACTCAGACATTGTCTCACACACACACACACACACACACACACACACACGCACACAAACACACACACACACACACACACACACACACACACACACACGCACGTCGTCACACAGACAGGACAACCTGTTCTTCTACAGCTTCTGTCTCTAGAGGGTGTGTGTTATCTGCTGACCTGCATACCGAGATACAAGACTGTACTTGACTCTCCCACATTTAAGTTTAAAATAACACGAAGGCACCTTTCTCTTTACTTTTGAACTGTTTTCTTAAAACAGTCTTTTGATGTCCCTCTAACTTTGATGCACCTCTAACTAACTTTGATGTGCCTCCATCTTGATTGCAGGACTGTACAAGAAATCTGGCAAGTTAGTTTTCCTGGGGTTGGACAATGCAGGCAAGACGACGCTACTGCACATGCTCAAAGATGACAGACTGGGACAGCATGTGCCGACTCTACATCCAAGTGAGTTGAGGTCATCAGATGGAAGCGCGTCATCGGGGCCGATCAGGCAGGCAGCGTTGCCACTAGGCTTGTCACGGTTATCTGTGTCACTCGGTGTTGGGTCATTCACCGTTGCATTACTTGCCCACCCCACCGTCGTGTTGCTTAAAACCCCATTTAGTTCATTTTTGTGTATTAGTGCTCAATTTTTTTTTAAAGAAGGTATACTAAGCGTGTTATCAATCCTTGACGGATGCTACCATTCTAAACTGAGCGTCTGCTCCCTGTCCCTCCCTCCCTCGCAGGCAGGCAGTGTTCCCAACACAGAGCAGCGCGGTCACGTCCTCTTTAGTTCACTTTGTTTTGGCTTGGCGAACTTTGCAAACAATTTAACACTTCACATAAGTGGCTGTATGGGCCTACAAATGCTCGTCTCCATGTTTGTTTATGTTTAACGCAAACAGTTTTGGAACGTTCTTAAAAAGCCCTTCAGATTTACCCGATAAAAGAACATATGCGCACGGAGGGAGCCGAGACGCTTGTCAAATGCGGTTGTGGTCATGAGGTTATTAACAGGTGGGGGAAACTCCTCACTGTGGCACCCCTACTTGCCACGCACCTCAACAGGCAACTCTCCATTAACCCTTTTAATACGACCACGTCACCGGCAACATTTTAAAAATATCTAACAAATATTTAATAATATTAAATAAATATCTAACAAATCAAAAAAATTCCTCACTCCAACACTTTCTGAAAGCTGAGAAACTACGCTTTCTAGTTTTATAGGGAAAATCCAATTAATATTCAAAATGTTGTCACTGTATTTTCAGGGTTAAAAGGGTTTTAAAGGAGGCTTTACTCTTGGGTCAGTTGTCATTCATGACTGGACAGAACACTCTTGGTCCTGTGACGGGGTAGATTTGGGCTTTCATAGACTGCTGGTGTTCTGCTGGGTAAGTGACTGGGCTGTGTTGTTATTGCATATGAAGTTTTCTTAATTGTACATTTGTTGCTTGTTTCACTCCCCAGCTTCGGAAGAGCTGACGATCGCTGGCATGACCTTCACCACGTTTGACCTTGGAGGCCATGCACAAGGTGTGTGTGTGTGTGTGTGTGTCACTTGTGTGTTGTACCATTTATGTTTGTGTGTGCGTTTGTTTTGGTGTTATAAAAAGGGATGAGGTGTAAGGCGGTTCTTAACCAGGCCAGGTCCAGCCTGGCTTATGTGCGTGGCTGGCTTGTTTGTGTTCAGGACTGGTAGGACAGAAGCTAGTCATGCCACTGAAATAGCTGTGAATTGAAATTACATGCAATTAGTTCTGATTAATTAAGATAGGTGTTGTCGCCTAGACACATCAGTGCCATTCCGTCCAATGCTAATCCAGCACAATAAGAGCGGGCTAGCCAATTGGCTCATGAGCTCACAACAACTAGAAGCAGCTTACATAACATTAATGGTAGGGTTCCGTGGCTAAATCAGTTACACTGATGATAACAAAGTCATCCTCACCGGCCTTGAACCCCGGTCTCCCGGGCGGGAGTCCAATGCTCTCACCACTACTCTACTTGTGCAGTGGAGATCGGCGGGTTGATTTTGGTGTCCTCCTTTATTTTGTGTGCTTGGACTACTGCCTTTTGTGGTGCCAACAGAGAAATGCAGGTCAACATTGACCGGATTGAGGGAGTGATAACCGGCCAAACGCTATCCTAGGTGCGCTGTCTTACAGCCACGCACAAAAACTGGTCACCACTGTGTGGTAATGTGTGTGTGTGTGTTCATGTTCATGCAGCTCGCAGAGTGTGGAAAAACTACCTCCCAGCCATCAACGGGATCGTCTTCCTGGTGGACTGTGCAGACTGCGCCAGACTGGCCGAGTCCAAAACAGAACTTGATGTGAGCATCTTATGAGCTAGTGTCCAAACACAGCAGACCTGCTTTTATACTGATTTTCTACATGTATATTACATCAGGGCTCCATGCTTACCTTTTCCCCAAGTAGTACTGTGCTACCATGTTGAATAATTTAGTAACACACACAGAATTTTAGTAGCATAATGAAAAATCCGCAATTTTCGTATGACAACAACAAATTACCATGATTCTTTTTTATGTTCCCACCGGCTCTTAAATGGGGAGACACAATGTAAATGGGAAGTAAGAATAAATGTATTAATTTGTTAATAATATAAAGATGCAGCAAATGGGATGTGGCATCAGTAAATCAGTGGTGTAAGTGGATGTAGTTGAATGTATGGATGTAGGGGTGTTATAGTGGGTGGAGGTAGTTGAATGTATGGGTGTAGGGGTGTTATAGTGGGTGGAGGTAGTTGAATGTATGGGTGTAGGGGTGTATAGTGAGTGGAGGTAGTTGAATGTATGGGTGTAGGGGTGTTATAGTGAGTGGAGGTAGTTGAATGTATGGGTGTAGGGGTGTTGTATAGTGGGTGGAGGTAGTTGAATGTATGGGTGTAGGGGTGTTGTATAGTGAGTGGAGGTAGTTGAATGTATGGGTGTAGGGGTGTTATAGTGAGTGGAGGTAGTTGAATGTATGGGTGTAGGGGTGTATAGTGAGTGGAGGTAGTTGAATGTATGGGTGTAGGGGTGTATAGTGAGTGGAGGTAGTTGAATGTATGGGTGTAGGGGTGTATAGTGAGTGGATCTAGTGGAATGTATGGGTGTAGGGGTGTATAGTGGGAAAACATGATAAACAACCAAACAAGAAAAGAGAGTAAAAGACTGTCACGTTTCAGCTGTGCGTCTCCTGAAACATACACGGTCTTTCCAGCTAAATTCCTATGTGTTACACACCACTTACAGTACTTTTTTTTTCCTTTAAATCCAGTCACGGGAACGTGTTCTGCCATTGGGCATTGTACCTGTAAATGGTAAATGGACTGCACTTATATAGCGCTTTTCCACCTTAGCGGAACTCAAAGCGCTTTACAATGGCCTCTCATTCACCCATTCACACACACATTCACACACCAATGGCGGCAGCTGCCATGCAAGGTGAGCTGCCTCCCCTGACCCTGGCTGTATTTCAAACCGAAGGGCTCATCCCGACACCCTACGGAGTGTCTTCCCTTCGTAGTGAGCACTGTGAAGGGCATAGGGAGTAGGGTGTCAAAATAACGCTTGTTTGGAACGCCCTTCAATGTCATCTTCAGGGCTGTCGCATGTCAACAGCCTGTCACAAGCTACATGGCTAACCATAACCATTGTTTATGAATAAATCCTATCTTAACTGAAGCTAAGCTTTCGGAGAGGGAAAGTGATGTGTCCTGATCTCAGGCTATTATAAGCCCAAAACGGCGGGGTCAACGGAGAATTTCACAAAGTAAATGTGCATCACCTGTTTAAGCAGAGTTTAACACAGCTGTAGCTGATCGGCTATTGCTAGTTTTGCGTCCGATGTCCCATTCATATCTCAGCCAAACACAACTATGCTTGAACTTTTTCACTTGCCAGCTTGTGCTTCTCATTATTATCTTTGGGGGAGTTGCTTGTGCACAGGAGGGATTCTTTATTGGGAAATAGACGTTGGATCGTATTCAGACATAACTGGTACTGTCAGGATCACAGCCAACTGATGCACCCTCCCTTCCCGTGACGGAGGGTTATCAGCCGGGCTGGAGTTCCGTCTCTCATCGCTCAACAGCTGCCAACTTGGGCTAATGCTAGTTAGCTAGTTGGATACAAGAGATGCGTTGATGAGGTGGGTTAGGAAGAGGAGTTTGGGCACAGCAGACTGAAGGAGAGTGGAGAGGACAGGGTCTAGGGAGCACATGGTGGGGCAGCTAGATGTAACCAGGTTGAGAACTTGGTTAGGGGAGAGGGGAGGAAGGCAGGGTAAGATGGGGTGTTAGTAGGGGGGGAGCAAAGAGGGAAGTGAGGGTGAGGATGGAAAGGTGAGGTTGATGCTTGGCGTGTCAACCGGGGGAGGGGGGAAAGAGGATCTGATATCATTAACTTTCTTGTCAAAGAAGTTGGCGAAAGGGAGAAGGGAGGAGTTGGGATTAGGGGGTGGGGGTTGGTGAACAAGTTTTGAAGTGTTTTTTAGGATTGGACGCAGAGGTTAGAATTTTAGAGCGGAAGAAAGCAGCTTTAGCAGCAGATGGGGAGGAGGAGAATGTGTAAAGAAAAGATTGGAAGTTAAGAAGGTATGGTGTATGTGTGAGGTATGGTGTGTGTGAGGTATGGTGTGTGTGAGGTATGGTGTATGTGAGTTATGCATCATGCGAGATATGTATATGTGAGGATGTACTTCTCATCGGTCAGATCATTCCTGGTTTGATCCGGACCAATGCCATTTCTAACCAGCACCATTCGTTCCTTCAGGCACTAATGACAGATGAGACTATTGGAAACGTGCCTATCCTGATCCTGGGCAACAAGATTGACAGACCAGAAGCCATCAGTGAGGAGAAGCTGAGGGAGTTTTTTGGACTGTACGGACAGACAACGGGCAAGGTGTGTGTGCGTGTGTGTGTGTGTGTGTGTGTGTGTGCGCGCGCGCGCGAGCGCCCACCTCTACCCAGGTGTGTTTTGGAGTGTGTCCACTCGCCCTGAAAGCTGTGTTTCTGCTGTGTGTTTGTTTCGTACCCCCAGGGCAACATTCCCATGAAGGAGCTGAACACAAGACCACTGGAGGTGTTCATGTGCAGCGTGAAGATGCGTCAGGGCTACGGAGAGGGCTTCCGCTGGCTCTCCCAGTACATCGACTAGACAGGCTCCACCCAGGCCTGCCGCCCCTCCACCACCACCAACACCACCATTCTTAGTCCCGTGTTTGGTTATAAAAGTCTGCCTTCACCATCAGAAAAAATCACCAGTACAACTTGAACCCAATAGACTTTTATTGGTCGAACAATTGGTTACACACACACTTTCTGTCTTTCTCACTGTTTTTTTTTCTAAGAGAATAACATGTAGGTATTGATTCTGCAGACGGGTTTCAATTCAAACGGGTGAATCTCTTCTATTTTGCCCCCCCCCCCAACCCCCCCCCTTCATGACATGTGTTGTTGTGATAAATGTATTCTAATTGTAAATCTGTACATGATTTAAAGGTATAGCCCGCCCATTCTCCCTCCTCCAGTGAGAAAGAGCTGAGGTGTACACATTTGCAATACACTTTTTTAAGAAGACAACAGGCAGACACGACTAGTATTTAATCACCATGTTTAGTTTAACATTTTCTTATTTTTTCCTTTTTTTCCCTCCACCTCCCCTTTTCTTTTTCTTTTTTATTTTATTATAATTTTTTTTACATGGTTTCAAATAAACATTGGACCTGTTGCCTCTTAGACAGCAGCACTCACCTCTAATATGACATGGTCTCTCTCTGGCTCATTGGTCCGTAACAATGGAGCCCACGTGCATTCATCTCATTTCAATCCTCTGACATGGATCCATTTATTTGTGGCGTATCCCAAGTGAAGGTCATCTTTCCATTGGCGTACCAGCAGATTAGTGTCGGGAGACTGCAGCTGATGGCTGTATGGAGCGAGAAGGGCTGTGTGAACGTTGGCTCCTCTGACCAGCGGACAGGGAAGACCAGCGACCACATCCCCAACGGGAGGATTAAGGGAGGAGAGGGTTTAACTATCGGCCATAGTCACCATTCCAAGGTTGAAATTGTTAGGTAGCACAAACAAAACACGATCAGAAGAAAGATTATATTTAACTGTGAAAGAATCTTGTTAAAATAGCTTGATGCCATGCAGTAACGGAGGCAGACAGGATGGCGTCGGCGCCGACTAACATCCTGGTAGTCGTCAACGTTAGAGAGACGTCCATCCCTCCCCTGGCAGAGCAGGCAGGTGAATATAGAGACCAAGTTAGATACCAGGAACTAGTAGTCCAACAGTGGGAACACACTTGTTAGAACATTCTGGACATGCATCCTCCCTCCTCATCTCTGATCTACCATGGCTGGATGGGAGGAAGCAGGAGGTTCTCTTCCCTGCTCATACTAGTCCAGTCACATCAGATTAGTGATCTCTCTGAGGAACGGAGGGTGCATTGTGAGAGTATTCGAACAGGGCCATTATAGGCCTATGGAGGCTACAAGAAAGGGACCATATATGAAATGTACATGACCATCGTACATGGATTTTCTAAAGCGGTTTCCTTGATCAATGTGCATTATAAGAAACTATTATGCATGCCTTGTTTGATTTTTAACGACCCATATACAGAAAGTACAACACAAGGGAGCAGATGCCAAATTTGCAAATGTTAAGGAATTGAGAACTTATTTTCTCAGATCTGTTGTTTTTTATTAAACATAATGGAATGGCGCATAATACACTTTTCTTTCTTTTTCTGTTCTGTCCCTTCGTGTCTCATTCTCCCCCTGTATCCATGAGGTGTTCCAGTAAGGGAGACACTGTTGTTTGCATCATAAATTGTAATAAATGTTTGCAATGAATAACAGGCTTAATGGTGGTCCCTCCAAAACAGTTATTTTGTGTCTGTCATTCACTGCCAGTCACCTGAAATATGATTCATACTCGATCTCTATGAAGATCACATTTCTTCACTACACCAGCTCATGATGTTTAAATGACTACAGTCCTGCTGTTATAATGTCCAGATGATACATGTCACTGAGCTTTGTTGCTCTGGAAAGGAAACATTGGCAGCTGTCTTATCTAAGGGAAGTTGTAGGAAGTGTAAATCTTCACCACGACATTGCTCATAATAATAATTTAGGAAGTGTACATCACCACTCCATTGCACATGTTCTTTATTGGACTACAGCAGCGTCATGTGGAGTTGAAGCATGTTAATTCCCTTATAGATACAGAGACAATGTCAGAATTGATGCTGAGAGATGAACAAAGTTAGTGAAATGAAACGGTGCTCATGCAGGGTAGAGTCTTGACCACTAGACGGCATAGCTGGGCTGTGTATTTGAAGTGAACAATAATTACATGACAATGTTTTTCAAATTGGTAATACATATTTATTATCATAATTAATTAAACTATTGCAAAGAATATTGATATGAATTCTAAAAGTGTCGGTTGAGTTCGGACTTGCCATTTTCTGTTTTCATCTTTGAGTGAAGCAGACCTCTTCTCCGGCTGTCTGTAAAGGTAGAAGGTCTCTGCCTCGTTTTACAGTAATCAGATGAATTCATCATCGGTGGCGTCCATGCCCCTCTCATCCATGCCCCTCTCATCCATGCCCCTCTCATCCATGCCCCTCTCATCCATACCCCTCTCATCCATGCCCCTCTCATCCATACCCCTCTCATCCATGCCCCACTCATCCAGCGAGCAGCACTCCCCGTTAACGACGGCAGCCATGCAGACTCCCACGGCGAGGAGCGGGGAGCAGAGGGCGAGGACCAGGGCCAGCAGCAGGTGTCCACACACCCCGCAGCGCCTCTGCTTTCCCTCGGCCCCGCCCCCCGCTCCCCTGGCGCCTCCAGGAGCCTCCAGGGAGGCACTGACAGTGGGTATAGTGGCCCCTGGCTGGGGCTGGGGCTGGGACAGGCTGGTTTTAAGTCCAGGGTGAGGTGTCCTCCTCCCCTCTCCATCTCCACCTGAAGGCAGACTCTGTACCCTCCACGTGTGGCTGGTCCGCTGCAGGAACAGCTGGCGGTCACAGGGAGGCCCTCTACCCAGAGACGGCGCCCTCTGGTCTGGGTACGTAGAAGGTCTGTCCCCTGGGTCTGGGTACGTAGAAGGTCTGTCCCCTGGGTCTGGGTACGTAGAAGGTCTGTCCCCTGGGTCTGGGTACGTAGAAGGTCTGTCCCCTGGGTCTGGGTACGTAGAAGGTCTGTCCCCTGGGTCTGGGTACGTAGAAGGTCTGTCCCCTGGGTCTGGGTACGTAGAAGGTCTGTCCCCTGGGTCTGGGTACGTAGAAGGTCTGTCCCCTGGGTCTGGGTACGTAGAAGGTCTGTCCCCTGGGCGGACAGGGCCCTGGACCAGGCGGGACATGCTTCAGGAGCGTGGAGGTACAGTGAGGTACAGTCTGAAGAAGGATCTGGTCTGAAGATGAAGCAGACATTTAGACATTTAGTCAGGTATACAGTATAATGTTCTATTAAAATATTAATAATAATAATACTACTAATAATAATCCATTTAATCACCAAATCAAATAAGCATTGAAGTTGGTGCCACCTAGGCAGCTAAGAACCCTACTTCTCTGTAATAAAAAGCTAAACATTACATTTAAATATTAATTTGAATATACCATTGCATGCTGGGAGAAACCCTGCCCCCAGCTCGTAAGCAAAACACTGGAGTTTCTGACGGCCAGCTGGTCATTGAGTTCCTTGTCAGAATACAGATTACCCAGGTGTGGTCTGATTGGTCATCCTCTCAGAGAGTTTGAGTTCTCCTTGGTAATATTAGTACACCGTCCAGTTTACCCTTCCTCTGTCTGGAGTTGAAATCCTCAACGTGTTACAGGTACATAACATTACATAACGTACATAGCATCTGGTTGACACCATAGACCAAAATCACACTCTCTTACTCACAATGTGTTGATGTCTGTCAGGTATCTGTCTTCTGTTCCAGCCAGGTGCCTCTGGTGAGGTGAGTGTGTGTGTCTGTGTGCTGTGTGTGTGCATGTGTGTGTGTGTGTGTGCATGGGTGTGTGTGTGTGTGTGTGTGTGTGTGTGTGTGGTGAGGTGTGTGTGATGATGCTGTTTTGTGTGTCCTATGTCGGGGCGAGGCAGGGGACTTCCTAGAGATCATTTTGCTTGGCATCCCACTCCTGATAACATCACATCAGAATGCAAGGCACGCCTTTATTTTTCTTCTTTATTTATTTATTTTTAAAACTTTTATTTAGCCAGGGGAAATCAGAGATTGAGACTGAGATTTGCATCTCTTTTTTCAGGTGAGCCCTGAAAGTAACACAGACAGTTGCAAGAGATATCTCCCTAGTCATCTCCATGTGCAGTGAACTGTACAACCAGCCACCTATAAACGTACATACGGATGTCAGCAGCTCAAATCTGGGTTTTAAAACAGTCAGTGGATATAAAGTGATCCAGTTTCAGGTCCTTTTGCAACGTGTTCCAAGATGAGGGGGCAGCATACTTTATCTACCTTTTACCAGAGTCGTTTTTTATTTGTGGAACGTTATACAATGTGTCTTTGTGAGCTGTAGAGTCCATGACGTGCCAAGCTATGTTGGTAGCTGACCCAGCATCACCTTATACACAAATAAATAAAAATTTGTCTCACCGTAAGTGATGTCCAACCAGCTTACCCACCTTCCTCTCTCAGTCACAACAAACAGAGCAACACAGCAGGGCCGCTAATTCTAACCCATCCACTCCAGGAGGATGTGTCTACCCCCAACTCTAACCCACCCCCTCCAGGAGGATGTGTTTACCCCCAACTCTAACCCCCCCACTCCAGGAGGATGTGTCTACCCCCAACTCTAACCCATCCACTCCAGGAGGATGTGTCTACCCCCAACTCTAACCCATCCACTCCAGGAGGATGTGTCTACCCCCAACTCTAACCCCCCCACTCCAGGAGGATGTGTCTACCCCCAACTCTAACCCACCCCCTCCAGGAGGATGTGTCTACCCCCAACTCTAACCCACCCCCTCCAGGAGGATGTGTCTACCCCCAACTCTAACCCACCCACTCCAGGAGGATGTGTCTACCCCCAACTCTAACCCACCCACTCCAGGAGGATGTGTCTACCCCCAACTCTAACCCATCCACTCCAGGAGGATGTGTCTACCCCCAACTCTAACCCATCCACTCCAGGAGGATGTGTCTGTGTGGCTTAGGGCCCAATCCCCTTAGAGCCAGATCTGCTGAACCACAGAGAATCAGACAGGAGCAGCCAGATAACGAACAGAAGAGAAGAGGAGAGAAGAGAAGAGAAGAGAAGAGGAGAGAAGAGAAGAGGAGAAGAGGACAGAGAACAGAAGAGCAGAGCTGAGAAGAGCCGCTGTATTGAAGTAGATGATCTGACAGAAGATAACGGTCAAACTCATGTTCATGATCCCACCCACATGTAGGACTGAGTGTCCAGGTGTTCCTCTATGACATCACATGAACCCACCCCCCCCCCCCCTCCATAGTTTTTATAATTTTATTGTTTAGATTTAAAAAAAAAAAAAAAAAAAAAAAAAGTATAGTTTTTTAGTTTTTATTTATATCTTTTATTGTAGTTCTTATAGTTCTTATCATAATTTGTATTATACACATGTATCACACATATCATTTGTCCACTGCTTGATTGTGATTGATTGTGTGCACTATGTATCAGAATTGAATTGAATTGAATTGAAACTTTATTTATTCAGGGAAGACAATTGAGAGCAATCTATTTTCCGATGCTGCCCTGATTACAATAAAAACACATACAAAAGGAACATGATACAACAAAATGACATAAAATCAAATACAAAGTCATAAGATCCCAGAATAAAAACAAGACTACAAACATGACAGTCCCCATGGAGCACACCTTCTATCATAACCTTTAACCTCTCCAGAGAGACAAGTTGGTCCAGCTTTAGAGAGTCAGAATCAGGATTCAAATTTGTTTATTGCCATGCAGTTTTTCAATGTACTAGGAATTTGCTTTCGGTCACAACATTGCACAGGGTGCTTGATTCTAGTTCTTATTCCATACTTCTGTCTTTTTTATGCTGCTGTAATGCCCGAATTCCCCTTCCTGGGGATTATTAAAGTCTTATCTATCTATTCTCAAAAATGGTTCACCATAACACTTGAGATAAAATATGATACTATTGACGACTGGACTGGAATGAAAGAAAGCAATATATTGTTTGTTATTTGAGAATTAAGTTTGTCTCAGATTTCCGAAGGTGGAGTTACTGTAGATGAACAATTAGTCCCAGATACAGCTCTGACGTCTGAAAAGATACCTTTGCTTGACCTCACATGCGCAATATCTTAGTACACACACGCATGCGCGCACACACACACACACATACACACACACACACACACACACACACACACACATACACATGCACACACACACACACACACAACCACCCACACACAACCACCCACACACACTCAATGGAACACAGGGAGTTCCAAAAATACATCTTCAAAACATGAATGTGACATTCCTGTGAATGATGGCTCTATGTCGGTCTGTGTTGAAGAGTGCTTCCTGCATGGAAATTCAATGATGGCTTTGTGGTAAACAATTGCAATAAGTTTCCGTAACAAAAGATGTTTGTGTTCATGTGTTTGTGTTTGGAGGTGTAAGGAAAAGTTTTCTTAACAGATTGTTTGAGCAGCCACGTAAACAGTGTGAAAACCAATCAAATCAAACCAATCAAACCAATCAAAAACTCACACCACTGATAATAAAACAGGTTTACAGCATGCATTCTCATTCTGCACCATTCATACACGCTACATGTGCATAATGAGAATTCATGTTGTTGTCCCTCTGATAAACTATCCTTTCTAGCTAGAACAATTTCAACCATAAACAACTCTCCCAGGAAGGACCAGGGGTTATTTAAAGGTTTATTTAGTGTTATGTTTAGTTGTTTCCCACAGAAAAAAAACAAACGACTCTTAAGACTCCCGTTTCACACCAATCAGACGGTTTTCCCAAAGTCATGGTGGTAGTCATGGTGGTGGTAGTCATGGAGGTAGTCATGTTAGTGGTAGTCATGGTGGTAGTCATAGTGGTGGTAGTCATGGTGGTAGTCATGGTGGTGGTAGTCATGGTGGTAGTCATGGTGGTGGTAGTCATGGTGGTAGTCATGGAGGTAGTCATGGTGTTGGAGGTCATGGTGGTAGTCGTGGTGGTAGTCATGGTGGTGGTAGTCATGGTGGTAGTCATGGTGGTGGTAGTCATGGTGGTAGTCATGGAGGTAGTCATGGTGGTGGTAGTCATGGTGGTAGTCATGGTGGTGGTAGTCATGGTGGTAGTCATGGAGGTAGTTATGAAGGTAGTCATGGTGGTGGTAGTCATGGTGGTAGTCATGGTGGTGGAGGTCATGGTGGTGGAGGTCATGGTGGTAGTCATGGAGGTAGCCATGATGGTAGTCATGGAGGTAGTCATGGTGGTGGTAGTCATGGAGGTAGTCATGGTGGTGGTAGTCATGGTGGTAGTCATGGTGGTGGTAGTCATGGTGGTAGTCATGGAGGTAGTCATGAAGGTAGTCATGGTGGTGGTAGTCATGGAGGTAGTCATGGTGGTAGTCATGGTGGTGAAGGTCATACTGGTAGTCATGGAGGTAGCCATGGAGGTGGTCATGGTGGTGGTAGTCATGGAGGTAGTCATGGTGGTGGAAGTCATGGTGGTGATAGTCATGTAGGTAGTCATGGTGGTGGTAGTCATGGTGGTAGTCATGGTGGTGGTGGTCATGGTGGTAGTCATGGAGGTAGTCATGGTGGTGGTAGTCATGAAGGTAGTCATGGTGGTGGTAGTCATGGAGGTAGTCATGGTGGTAGTCATGGTGGTGGAAGTAGTCATGGAGGTAGTCATGGTGGTAGTCATGGTGGTAGTCATGGAGGTAGTGGTGGTGGTAGTCATGGTGGTGGAAGTAGTCATGGAGGTAGTCATGGAGGTAGTCATGGAGGTAATCGTCATGGAGGTAGTGGTGGTGGTAGTCATGGCGGTAGTCATGGTGGTGGTAGTCATGGTGGTAGTCATGGTGATGCACCAGAGAGCAGAGGGTCGTGGTGTCTGAAACCACACCGCTGTTACCGGGGAAACCAAAACAATACTCAGGTGACACTGACTTTGCCTCTCTCTCTCTCTCTCTCTCCCTCTCTCTCCCTCTTTCTTTGTCTCTCTCTCTGTCTCAGACACGCAGGCAGTGGCGTCGCTACTGGGGTTGCGGTCGCATCGGCTTACTAAGACTATTCTGAGTGCGTGGTTGAGCAGACTCACTACTAATGACCTGAGCATGTTGACGGAGTACGCCACAGGACTGGAGGTTCCTGACAGCGGGGACCCTTTCCCTGAGTTGGGTCTGGACAGCAAATTATGATTTTGTTTTAGTCATAGTCTTTTGACTAAAATGCCATTTAGTTTTAGTCATATTTTAGTCATCTGACTTGTTTTAGTTTTAGTCTAGTTTTAGTTGACTAAATATCATTACGATTTTAGTCGACAAAATCTACCATAGATATGCTATGGACATGTGTCGCATACTTAGAAGCAGCTGCACAGCTTAAAAAAGTAATCATTCATAACGAGGAACAGCGAAAGAGGGATAATAATAGATGTGTGGACTGTGGTGTGGAAGAAAACGTTGAACACTTTCTGTTACACAGTTTGAGGGAGAAAGGCGGAGACTACGAGATGAAATCAGAGGCAGGATGAGATTGGATTCTAAGGGGATTATTGAGCACTGAGGTTGAGGGGTAGGACTCAGCAGGAAGGCACTTTTCACATCCTTGGGTGACAAGGGGCTCTTGAAAAGGATTGTGCCAGCGTCGTGCTAGCATTGTGCCAACATTGCGCCAGCGTCGGGCCAGCATTAATTAGTCCATTCCTAGGCCGAGCAGTGAACAATTTAATTATGTCCACCTGAAAACAAAACATGAGGGGTATGTATGGCGTTTTTTTTTTCAGACCAAATTTATTTTTTATCTACAATCTTCATGAACATTCACAGGTATGTAGTACAAGCAATTCTGATCATAGATCTGTCACCCAGGTGTGTCTAGTCCATTCCTAGGCTGAGCAGTGAACAATTTAATTATGTCCACCTGAAAAAAAACATAAGGGGTATGTATGGCATTTATTTTTTCAGACCAAATTTATTTTTATCTACAATCTTCATGAACATTCACAGGTATATAGGCCAAGCAATTCTGATCATAGATCTGCCACCCAGGGGTCTCTAGTCCATTCCTAGGCCAAACAGTGAACAATTTAATTATTTCCACCTGAAATAAAACATAAGGGGTATTGTATGGCTTTTTTTTTTTTCAGACCAAATTTATTTTTATCTACAATCTTCATGAACATTCACAGGTATGTAGGCCAAGCTATTCTGATCATAGATCTGCCACCTAGGTGTGTCTAGTCCATTACTAGGCCGAGCAGTGAACAATTTAATTATGTCCACCTGAAAAAAAACATAAGGGGTATGTATGTATGGCTCTTTTTTTTTCAGACCAAATTTATTTTTATCTACAATCTTCATGAACATTCACAGGTATAGAGGCCAAGCAATTCTGATCATAGATCTGCCACCCAAGGGTCTCTAGTCCATTCCTAGGCCAAGCAGTGAACAATTTAATTATTTCCACCTGAAAAAAACATAAGGGGTATGTATGGCATTTATTTTTTCAGACCAAATTTATTTTTATCTACAATCTTCATGAACATTCACAGGTATATAGGCCAAGCAATTCTGATCATAGATCTGCCACCCAGGGGTCTCTAGTCCATTCCTAGGCCAAACAGTGAACAATTTAATTATTTCCACCTGAAATAAAACATAAGGGGTATGTATGTATGGCTCTTTTTTTTTCAGACCAAATTTATTTTTATCTACAATCTTCATAAACATTCACAGGTATATAGGCCAAGCAATTCTGATCATAGATCTGCCACCCAGGGGTCTCTAGTCCATTCCTAGGCCAAGCAGTGAACAATTTTATTATTTCCACCTGAAAAAAACATAAGGTGTATGTATGGCGGGCTTTTTTTTAAGACCAAATGTATTTTTATCTACAATCTTCATGAACATTCAGAGGTATGTAGGCCAAGCAATTCTGATCATAGATCTGCCACCCAGGTGTGTCTAGTCCATTCCTAGGCTGAGCAGTGAACAATTTAATTATGTCCACCTGAAAAAAAACATAAGGGGTATTGTATGGCTTTTTTTTTTTCAGACCAAATTTATTTTTATCTACAATCTTCATGAACATTCACAGGTATATAGGCCAAGCAATTCTGATCGTAGATCTGCCACCCAGGGGTCTCTAGTCCATTACTAGGCCGAGCAGTGAACAATTTAATTATGTCCACCTGAAAAAAAACATAAGGGGTATGTATGTTTTGTTTTTTTTCAGACCAAATTTATTTTTATCTACAATCTTCATGAACATTCAGAGGTATGTAGGCCAAGCAATTCTGATCATAGATCTGCCACCCAGGGGTCTCTAGTCCATTACTAGGCCGAGCAGTCAACAATTTAATTATGTCCACCTGAAAAAAAACATAAGGGGTATGTATGGATTTTTTTTTTCAGACCAAATTTATTTTTATCTACAATCTTCATGAACATTCACAGTAGGCCAAGCAATTCTGATCATAGATCTGCCACCCAGGGGTCTCTAGTCCATTACTAGGCCGAGCAGTGAACAATTTAATTATGTCCACCTGAAAAAAAACATAAGGGGTATGTATGGCTTTTTTTTTTCAGACCAAATTTATTTTTATCTACAATCTTCATGAACATTCACAGTAGGCCAAGCAATTCTGATCATAGATCTGCCACCCAGGTGTGTCTAGTCCATTCCTAGGCTGAGCAGTGAACAATTTAATTATGTCCACCTAAAAAAAACATAAGGGGTATTGTAGGAGCCATATGTGTGTTTATTATTTCTAGTTGTTTGGGTAGGGTTATTATGAATTTGTTATTGTTTATGTGGATGCACTCACTGTTGTATGGGCACTTAGGTGTGGGAGTGACTGTGGGCGTGTACCTGTAGCTGGGGCCTACTAATTGCTCTAGCCTGTGCACCTGTTGGGTTTGTTGGTAATGGTGGGGTGAGCACGGGGAAAGAGGAGACTATTTGTTTACCGCAACACTGCACTGGATAATATTGCCTCCTTGCACTCGCCTACGAATAATGCAGAAACTGGTCTGGATTGACATGCGATGTGAAATGGAATAAAAGAGGTAAACGTTTATAGCAGACGTGGATTTGTTGTGCGCGTAATTCAATTGACAATTTCCCTTGCTTAGCCTACCGCGGCTGTTTTGAAAGTTGGATCGCCAGTCAGCCGCAATATAAGTAAACAAATATTGGATGGCCTAACCGAGTTGGATTTACAAATTGTTTTCGGATTCCTGTGATCGTATTGGAACCCTACGCAAACGAGGAACAAAGGATTTACAAATTGTTTTCGGATTCCTGTGATCGTATTGGAACCCTAAGCAAACGAGGAACAAAGGAGGTACGCTATTGGCTACATTCATTACCCGGCGTCTTTGATTCATTCATGCCCAGTTCACTGCTACAAGGCCTGAAGACAACAACCATCGCTTCATTCAACACAGCCTCGCCGCTGGACATGAGGTATTGCAATACACACTCAATCGCAACAGGCATGTTTGCGAACAAACTATTCTCCTAACTGCCGCAGCACTCGATTGTTGCGTTGTGACAAGCAGAACAATTTGCCTGTTGCTGCGGACCTAAAAATGCTGCTTAAATAACTGGATTATGTGCCGTATGGCTGTGAATGGACTTTGCATGATTTCTGATCATTCATAAAAATGGAGCCTGAAGTGTCAAATGTGTATCCTAAAGAGAATCTAAATGCAAACGAACAATCAGAGAGAAGACAGATTAAACTCACTGCCAAGGCATTGGTATGTAAAATTGAAGGTATTCAAAAGGAACGACAAGCAAAGGTCAATAAACTTAAAGGTGTTGTGAACGTGATAAAAGAACTTATGCAAAATCAAAATGAACATAATGCACAAAGTATCCAGTCTCATCTTGATAATTTATACGTGCTGTTTGATGATGCAACTAAACTCCATGATGCTGTGATTCCCTTGCTTCCTCAAGAAGAGCAAGAAAAACAAAATGCTTGGTTTACAAATATACAAGAACATAATGCTTGGTTTAACAATGATGTAAAGAAATGGCTCTCTGATGTAAATGGCCACGCAGGTAGCGCCCAAGATCGCACAGGTGATGCTCTCACCTCGTCTCAAACATATCAATCTGGTGTTGTGGAAAATGATAAAAATGAGCTTCATGTTGATGAACACGCCCAGAATGATGCTCACCTGGCTACAAGCGCTCAGAAGCTTACCACACAACAGGATTTTGCTATTGTGGTAAATGATGATATTAAACCAAGCGACAGTGTCTCAAATGCTTCAAAACGAATAACAAGGAAAAGGAGTTCAGCTGGAAGTCATGGAAGTAGGTCCACTGTTTCATCTACCCACTCAGCACGTATCAAGGCTGAAGCAGAGATGGCTGCACTTGTTGTTCGCCAAAAACTGTTGAAAACCAAGCATGTCCTGGAAGAGCAAGAGGAGCTGCTCAGAAAAAGAAGGGAGCAACTGGAGTTGGAAACGGAAATAGCCGCATCAGAAGCTAAACTAAATGTTCTCCGTTTCTCTGGTGGCTCTTGCATGTCTAGCACTGTCCGGAGTAAGGCAGATGGAATGAATTCATACCTGAAAAGGAATAAGGATAAAACTCAACCATTGGATGTTGAAGCTGAGACATTTGTGCCTAGGGCAGCAACGCAAAGCCTGGAAGCATCTCTTGGTGCAGCAGAGGGCCAGCAACGTTCTCATTTGTTGGATGCTAGGCCCAAAGCGGATGTGTTACTGCATCCTCAAGCATCCCTATCCACCCAGTTGCCCCAGCTGGACCCTCGAGCTATGCTGTCTAGCCAGCCACCAATGCTGGGATCAAATAGGTTACTGCGTCCTCAATCAACGCTAGTCACCCAGTTGCCTCAGCTGGACCCTCAAGTTGTGCCGTCTAGCCAGCCACCAATGCTGGGACCAAATATGGTGCTGCATCCGCTAGCCATGCTGACCAGCCAATTGCCTTTGTTGCAGCCAAATCCTCAGTCTCAGGCAGAACCGCTCCATTATGCATCTTTAATACAGAATGGCTCTAATTCTGATCACCTTGTATCAGTCTTGCAGAAACAAAATGAGATTACATCAATGCTTGTGGAGCAACAGTTTATCACTTTCCTCCCAAAAAGAGACATTCAAGCCTTTGATGGGGATCCTTTACAGTATCAAGCATTTATGAGAGCCTTCGAACATAACATTGAGCAAAAGGCTCGCAGTCCTAAAGATCGCCTATACTTTCTTGAGCAATATACCAGAGGCCAGCCTCGGGAGTTGGTCAGAGGCTGTGAACACATGCCTCAGGAGGAAGGATATGCCAAGGCCAAATCTTTACTCCAAGAGCACTTTGGCAATTCTTTGAAAATCGCTTCTGCCTATATGGAGAAAGTCTTCACATGGCCTGTAGTAAAATCAGAGGACGTGAAAGCCTTACAGGCATTTAGCATCTTCTTACGACAATGTAGTAACGCAATGGGAGGAGTACATTTCAGTCATGAGTTGGATGCCCCTACTAACATGCAAATGGTCGTGAAGAAGTTGCCTTATAAGCTCAAAGAAAGATGGAGAGAAGTCGCCTGTAATCTACAAGAGAAGTTTAATCGTAGAGCTACCTTTCACGACATTGTTGAATACATCGAAAGGCAAGTAAAAATTGCAAGCGACCCACTGTTTGGAGACCTACATGATCCTCCAGTAGCTGCAGCAAGAAAGGAAGTGAGAATTTCTAAATCTCAAACTTATACTCAGGCCAAAGGAAGTATCTTCGCCACTACTGTCGCTACTGTGGACAAAAGGACAAGACACCAAGACAAGATGATTGAATCTGGTGTAAAAGGAGAAAAGACTTCGCCTCTTGGAAAAAACTGCTTGTTTTGTGGAGCAGGACACACCTTGGACCTGTGTCTTCTATTGGAAAGGAAGTCACACAGTGAGAAGATGTCCTTTTTGAAGGAGAATGGGGTGTGCTATGGCTGTTTGTGCATTGGGCACAGAAGTAAAGATTGCAAGAAACGTCTTTTCTGTAAAGTCTGCAATCTAAGGCATCCCACTATGTTGCATATCCGTTCCAAAGAAACTGAAGTTGGTTCAGTGCAAGCAAAAATGGTTCAAGTGAATAAAAAGGAAGCAGAAACAGCAGGTGGCAGAGCTTTGATCTCCGTACAAACCAGCGGGCTCACTGGGGCCGGTGAGCGTGATTGCACACTTTCCATACTACCCGTCCAAGTGAAGTCTAAGAAAGGAAATGAAACACTCATCACATATGCCTTTCTAGATCCGGGGAGCTCTGTATCATTCTGCACTGAAGGTCTCATGAATAGGCTGAGTCTCAATGGGAGAAAAACTGGTATCCTCCTCAGGACAATGGGTCAAGAGAAGGTTGTTGGCAGCCACATCGTGACAGACCTGGAGGTAGCTGGGCTGGGTACAGACTGCTTCTGTGCGCTACCCGAGCTCTTCACACAGAAACGCATGCCTGTTAATCAAGGCAACATTCCTAAACATGAAGATCTTCTGAAGTGGCCACACCTAAAAGATGTGAAGATAGCTGAGATTGACTCAGAGGTGGACCTGCTCATTGGGACTAATGTTCCCAGGGCCCTAGAGCCATGGGAAGTTATTCGGAGTGCAGATGGCGGCCCTTATGCAGTAAAGACCATGTTGGGATGGACAGTGAATGGGCCGCTGAGAGGAGACTACATTGCTGACTCTGCTTGTGTTGAACGAGAAGTCACCATTAACAGGATTTCCGTTGCCCCACTTGAGGAACTGTGGAAGCAGCAGTCAAAGGTTGCACCCCTGAATGTGTTCAAGAGAGGCAGAAGTGGCAGGGTGTCAAGCGGAACTTCGTCCCAGGAGACCTTGTTATCATTGTGGATGATTCTGCTCCACGCAATTCGTGGCTCAATGGAAGAGTTGTGGAAGCAGGTCGGGATGAAAAGGGACATGTTCGTCGGATTCATATCAGGACGAGTACAGGATTCCTGGACAGACCCATCACTAAAGTGTGTCTTCTTCAGGAAGTGGAGGATCAGTGAAGATCTAAACGGATTACATTATGGACTCTTGAACATTTGCTTCGCTTTTTGTGGATTATGGGCATTTTATTACATCTTTTTGTGGATTATAACATTTTTGCGCTTTTGACTACATTCTGGGGGCTATGGACTATGTGGATTACTTTTGTGTTTTTTGGCTAATTTTTCATGGACATATTGGTATTGTCATGGACATTAATGCGCACAGTACATGCATGCTTATACTATTCCTTAGAATTGTTGGTTATATGTCATTCATTAATCATGTAGAGTAGATTATGTGTAGCTATAGCTGTGGTAACGATACAGATTGCATCTTCTTTCTAGATGTGCTTAAGCCATTTAATGTGAGTATTAGATATTGATGGGTTATGGGTAGCCTACAGAATGTTTGCGTGGAACGTTACTAACGTTTTATCTCCTACATATTTGATTATTTAATTATGGCCTTAGCATAATTAGGGGCCGGAATGTAGGAGCCATATGTGTGTTTATTATTTCTAGTTGTTTGGGTAGGGTTATTATGAATTTGTTATTGTTTATGTGGATGCACTCACTGTTGTATGGGCACTTAGGTGTGGGAGTGACTGTGGGCGTGTACCTGTAGCTGGGGCCTACTAATTGCTCTAGCCTGTGCACCTGTTGGGTTTGTTGGTAATGGTGGGGTGAGCACGGGGAAAGAGGAGACTATTTGTTTACCGCAACACTGCACTGGATAATATTGCCTCCTTGCACTCGCCTACGAATAATGCAGAAACTGGTCTGGATTGACATGCGATGTGAAATGGAATAAAAGAGGTAAACGTTTATAGCAGACGTGGATTTGTTGTGCGCGTAATTCAATTGACAATTTCCCTTGCTTAGCCTACCGCGGCTGTTTTGAAAGTTGGATCGCCAGTCAGCCGCAATAGGTATGTATGGCTTTTTTTTTTCAGACCAAATTTATTTTTATCTACAATCTTCATGAACATTCACAGGTATATAGGCCAAGCAATTCTGATCATAGATCTGCCACCCAGGGGTCTTTAGTCCATTCCTAGGCCGAGCAGTGAACAATTTAATTATTTCCACCTGAAAAAAACATAAGGGGTATGTATGGCTTTATTTTTTTTCAGACCAAATTTATTTTTATCTACAATCTTCATGAACATTCACAGGTATGTAGGCCATGCAATTCTGATCATAGATCTGCCACCTAGGTGTGTCTAGTCCATTACTAGGCCGAGCAGTGAACAATTTAATTATGTCCACCAAAAAAAAAACATAAGGGGTATGTATGGCTCTTTTTTTTTCAGACCAAATTTATTTTTATCTACAGTCTTCATGAACATTCACAGGTATGTAGGCCAAGCAATTCTGATCATAGATCTGCCACCTAGGTGTGTCTAGTCCATTACTAGGCCGAGCAGTGAACAATTTAATTATGTCCACCTGAAAAAAAACATAAGGGGTATGTATGGCTTTTTTTTTTCAGACCAAATTTATTTTTATCTAGTCTTCATGAACATTCACAGGTATGTAGTACAAGCAATTCTGATCATAGATCTGCCACCTAGGTGTGTCTAGTCCATTACTAGGCCGAGCAGTGAACAATTTAATTATGTCCACCTGAAAAAAAACATAAGGGGTATGTATGGCTTTTTTTTTTCAGACCAAATTTATTTTTATCTACAATCTTCATGAACATTCACAGTAGGCCAAGCAATTCTGATCATAGATCTGCCACCCAGGTGTGTCTAGTCCATTCCTAGGCTGAGCAGTGAACAATTTAATTATGTCCACCTAAAAAAAACATAAGGGGTATGTATGGCTTTTTTTTTTCAGACCAAATTTATTTTTATCTACAATCTTCATGAACATTCACAGGTATATAGGCCAAGCAATTCTGATTATAGATCTGCCACCCAGGGGTCTTTAGTCCATTCCTAGGCCAAGCAGTGAACAATTTAATTATTTCCACCTGAAAAAAACATAAGGGGTATGTATGGCTTTATTTTTTTTCAGACCAAATTTATTTTTATCTACAATCTTCATGAACATTCACAGGTATGTAGGCCATGCAATTCTGATCATAGATCTGCCACCTAGGTGTGTCTAGTCCATTACTAGGCCGAGCAGTGAACAATTTAATTATGTCCACCTGAAAAAAAACATAAGGGGTATGTATGGCTCTTTTTTTTTCAGACCAAATTTATTTTTATCTACAGTCTTCATGAACATTCACAGGTATGTAGGCCAAGCAATTCTGATCATAGATCTGCCACCTAGGTGTGTCTAGTCCATTACTAGGCCGAGCAGTGAACAATTTAATTATGTCCACCTGAAAAAAAACATAAGGGGTATGTATGGCTTTTTTTTTTCAGACCAAATTTATTTTTATCTACAGTCTTCATGAACATTCACAGGTATGTAGTACAAGCAATTCTGATCATAGATCTGCCACCTAGGTGTGTCTAGTCCATTACTAGGCCGAGCAGTGAACAATTTAATTATGTCCACCTGAAAAAAAACATAAGGGGTATGTATGGCTTTTTTTTTTTCAGACGAAATTTATTTTTATCTACAATCTTCATGAACATTCACAGGTATATAGGCCAAGCAATTCTGATCATAGATCTGCCACCCAGGGGTCTCTAGTCCATTCCTAGGCCAAGCAGTGAACAATTTAATTATTTCCACCTGAAAAAAAACATAAGGGGTATGTATGGCTCTTTTTTTTTCAGACCAAATGTATTTTTATCTACAATCTTCATGAACATTCACAGGTATATAGGCCAAGCAATTCTGATCATAGATCTGCCACCCAGGTGTGTCTAGTCCATTACTAGGCCAAGCAGTGAACAATTTAATTATTTCCACCTGAAAAAAAACATAAGGGGTATGTATGGCTTTTTTTTTTCAGACCAAATTTATTTTTATCTACAATCTTCATGAACATTCACAGGTATGTAGGCCAAGCAATTCTGATCATAGATCTGCCACCCAGGGGTCTCTAGTCCATTCCTAGGCCAAGCAGTGAACAATTTTATTATTTCCACCTGAAAAAAACATAAGGTGTATGTATGGCGGTTTTTTTTTTAAGACCAAATGTATTTTTATCTACAATCTTCATGAACATTCAGAGGTATGTAGGCCAAGCAATTCTGATCATAGATCTGTCACCTAGGTGTGTCTAGTCCATTACTAGGCTGAGCAGTGAACAATTTAATTATGTCCACCTGAAAAAAAACATAAGGGGTATGTATGTATGGCTTTTTTTTTTCAGACCAAATTTATTTTTATCTACAATCTTCATGAACATTCACAGGTATATAGGCCAAGCAATTCTGATCATAGATCTGCCACCCAGGGGTCTCTAGTCCATTACTAGGCCGAGCAGTGAACAATTTAATTATGTCCACCTGAAAAAAAACATAAGGGGTATGTATGTTTTGTTTTTTTTCAGACCAAATTTATTTTTATCTACAATCTTCATGAACATTCAGAGGTATGTAGGCCAAGCAATTCTGATCATAGATCTGCCACCCAGGGGTCTCTAGTCCATTACTAGGCCGAGCAGTGAACAATTTAATTATGTCCACCTGAAAAAAAACATAAGGGGTATGTATGTTTGTTTTTTTTTCAAACCAAATTTATTTTTATCTACAATCTTCATAAACCTTCACAGGTATGTAGTACAAGCAATTCTGATCATAGATCTGCCACCCAGGTGTGTCTAGTCCATTACTAGGCCGAGCAGTGAACAATTTAATTATGTCCACCTGAAAAAAAACATAAGGGGTATGTATGGCTTTTTTTTTTCAGACCAAATTTATTTTTATCTACAATCTTCATAAACCTTCACAGGTATGTAGTACAAGCAATTCTGATCATAGATCTGCCACCCAGGTGTGTCTAGTCCATTACTAGGCCGAGCAGTGAACAATTTAATTATGTCCACCTGAAAAAAAACATAAGGGGTATGTATGGCTTTTTTTTTTCAGACCAAATGTATTTTTATCTACAATCTTCATGAATATTCACAGTAGGCCAAGCAATTCTGATCATAGATCTGCCACCCAGGTGTGTCTAGTCCATTCCTAGGCTGAGCAGTGAACAATTTAATTATGTCCACCTGAAAAAAAACATAAGGGGTATGTATGGCTTTTTTTTTTCAGACCAAATTTATTTTTTATCTACAATCTTCATGAACATTCACAGGTATATAGGCCAAGCAATTCTGATCATAGATCTGCCACCCAGGGGTCTTTAGTCCATTCCTAGGCCAAGCAGTGAACAATTTAATTATTTCCACCTGAAAAAAAACATAAGGGGTATGTATGGCTTTATTTTTTTTCAGACCAAATTTATTTTTATCTACAATCTTCATGAACATTCACAGGTA
This sequence comes from Borostomias antarcticus, assembly GCF_949987555.1. Classification (NCBI taxonomy): domain Eukaryota; kingdom Metazoa; phylum Chordata; class Actinopteri; order Stomiiformes; family Stomiidae; genus Borostomias; species Borostomias antarcticus. The sequence goes on from NC_140248.1 coordinate 22,349,516, forward strand.
TGTAGGCCATGCAATTCTGATCATAGATCTGCGACCTAGGTGTGTCTAGTCCATTACTAGGCCGAGCAGTGAACAATTTAATTATGTCCACCTGAAAAAAAACATAAGGGGTATGTATGTTTGTTTTTTTTTCAGACCAAATTTATTTTTATCTACAATCTTCATAAACCTTCACAGGTATGTAGTACAAGCAATTCTGATCATAGATCTGCCACCCAGGTGTGTCTAGTCCATTACTAGGCCGAGCAGTGAACAATTTAATTATGTCCACCTGAAAAAAAACATAAGGGGTATGTATGGCTTATTTTTTTCAGACCAAATTTATTTTTATCTACAATCTTCATGAACATTCACAGTAGGCCAAGCAATTCTGATCATAGATCTGCCACCCAGGTGTGTCTAGTCCATTCCTAGGCTGAGCAGTGAACAATTTAATTATGTCCACCTAAAAAAAACATAAGGGGTATGTATGGCTTTTTTTTTTCAGACCAAATTTATTTTTATCTACAATCTTCATGAACATTCACAGGTATATAGGCCAAGCAATTCTGATCATAGATCTGCCACCCAGGGGTCTTTAGTCCATTCCTAGGCCAAGCAGTGAACAATTTAATTATTTCCACCTGAAAAAAACATAAGGGGTATGTATGGCTTTATTTTTTTTCAGACCAAATTTATTTTTATCTACAATCTTCATGAACATTCACAGGTATGTAGGCCATGCAATTCTGATCATAGATCTGCCACCTAGGTGTGTCTAGTCCATTACTAGGCCGAGCAGTGAACAATTTAATTATGTCCACCTGAAAAAAAACATAAGGGGTATGTATGGCTCTTTTTTTTTCAGACCAAATTTATTTTTATCTACAGTCTTCATGAACATTCACAGGTATGTAGGCCAAGCAATTCTGATCATAGATCTGCCACCTAGGTGTGTCTAGTCCATTACTAGGCCGAGCAGTGAACAATTTAATTATGTCCACCTGAAAAAAAACATAAGGGGTATGTATGGCTTTTTTTTTTTCAGACCAAATTTATTTTTATCTACAGTCTTCATGAACATTCACAGGTATGTAGTACAAGCAATTCTGATCATAGATCTGCCACCTAGGTGTGTCTAGTCCATTACTAGGCCGAGCAGTGAACAATTTAATTATGTCCACCTGAAAAAAAACATAAGGGGTATGTATGGCTTTTTTTTTTTCAGACGAAATTTATTTTTATCTACAATCTTCATGAACATTCACAGGTATATAGGCCAAGCAATTCTGATCATAGATCTGCCACCCAGGGGTCTCTAGTCCATTCCTAGGCCAAGCAGTGAACAATTTAATTATTTCCACCTGAAAAAAAACATAAGGGGTATGTATGGCTCTTTTTTTTTCAGACCAAATGTATTTTTATCTACAATCTTCATGAACATTCACAGGTATATAGGCCAAGCAATTCTGATCATAGATCTGCCACCCAGGTGTGTCTAGTCCATTACTAGGCCAAGCAGTGAACAATTTAATTATTTCCACCTGAAAAAAAACATAAGGGGTATGTATGGCTTTTTTTTTTCAGACCAAATTTATTTTTATCTACAATCTTCATGAACATTCACAGGTATGTAGGCCAAGCAATTCTGATCATAGATCTGCCACCCAGGGGTCTCTAGTCCATTCCTAGGCCAAGCAGTGAACAATTTTATTATTTCCACCTGAAAAAAACATAAGGTGTATGTATGGCGGGTTTTTTTTTAAGACCAAATGTATTTTTATCTACAATCTTCATGAACATTCAGAGGTATGTAGGCCAAGCAATTCTGATCATAGATCTGTCACCTAGGTGTGTCTAGTCCATTACTAGGCTGAGCAGTGAACAATTTAATTATGTCCACCTGAAAAAAAACATAAGGGGTATGTATGTATGGCTTTTTTTTTTCAGACCAAATTTATTTTTATCTACAATCTTCATGAACATTCACAGGTATATAGGCCAAGCAATTCTGATCATAGATCTGCCACCCAGGGGTCTCTAGTCCATTACTAGGCCGAGCAGTGAACAATTTAATTATGTCCACCTGAAAAAAAACATAAGGGGTATGTATGTTTTGTTTTTTTTCAGACCAAATTTATTTTTATCTACAATCTTCATGAACATTCAGAGGTATGTAGGCCAAGCAATTCTGATCATAGATCTGCCACCCAGGGGTCTCTAGTCCATTACTAGGCCGAGCAGTGAACAATTTAATTATGTCCACCTGAAAAAAAACATAAGGGGTATGTATGTTTGTTTTTTTTTCAAACCAAATTTATTTTTATCTACAATCTTCATAAACCTTCACAGGTATGTAGTACAAGCAATTCTGATCATAGATCTGCCACCCAGGTGTGTCTAGTCCATTACTAGGCCGAGCAGTGAACAATTTAATTATGTCCACCTGAAAAAAAACATAAGGGGTATGTATGGCTTTTTTTTTTCAGACCAAATTTATTTTTATCTACAATCTTCATAAACCTTCACAGGTATGTAGTACAAGCAATTCTGATCATAGATCTGCCACCCAGGTGTGTCTAGTCCATTACTAGGCCGAGCAGTGAACAATTTAATTATGTCCACCTGAAAAAAAACATAAGGGGTATGTATGGCTTTTTTTTTTCAGACCAAATGTATTTTTATCTACAATCTTCATGAATATTCACAGTAGGCCAAGCAATTCTGATCATAGATCTGCCACCCAGGTGTGTCTAGTCCATTCCTAGGCTGAGCAGTGAACAATTTAATTATGTCCATCTGAAAAAAAACATAAGGGGTATGTATGGCTTTTTTTTTTCAGACCAAATTTATTTTTATCTACAATCTTCATGAACATTCACAGGTATATAGGCCAAGCAATTCTGATCATAGATCTGCCACCCAGGGGTCTTTAGTCCATTCCTAGGCCAAGCAGTGAACAATTTAATTATTTCCACCTGAAAAAAAACATAAGGGGTATGTATGGCTTTATTTTTTTTCAGACCAAATTTATTTTTATCTACAATCTTCATGAACATTCACAGGTATGTAGGCCATGCAATTCTGATCATAGATCTGCGACCTAGGTGTGTCTAGTCCATTACTAGGCCGAGCAGTGAACAATTTAATTATGTCCACCTGAAAAAAAACATAAGGGGTATGTATGTTTTTTTTTTTTTCAGACCAAATTTATTTTTATCTACAATCTTCATAAACCTTCACAGGTATGTAGTACAAGCAATTCTGATCATAGATCTGCCACCCAGGTGTGTCTAGTCCATTACTAGACCGAGCAGTGAACAATTTAATTATGTCCACCTGAAAAAAAACATAAGGGGTATGTATGTTTTGTTTTTTTTCAGACCAAATTTATTTTTATCTACAGTCTTCATGAACATTCACAGGTATGTAGGCCAAGCAATTCTGATCATAGATCTGCCACCTAGGTGTGTCTAGTCCATTACTAGGCCGAGCAGTGAACAATTTAATTATGTCCACCTGAAAAAAAACATAAGGGGTATGTATGTTTTGTTTTTTTTCAGACCAAATTTATTTTTATCTACAATCTTCATAAACCTTCACAGGTATGTAGTACAAGCAATTCTGATCATAGATCTGCCACCCAGGTGTGTCTAGTCCATTACTAGGCCGAGCAGTGAACAATTTAATTATGTCCACCTGAAAAAAAACATAAGGGGTATGTATGGCTTTTTTTTTTCAGACAAAATTTATTTTTATCTACAGTCTTCATGAACATTCACAGGTATGTAGGCCAAGCAATTCTGATCATAGATCTGCCACCTAGGTGTGTCTAGTCCATTACTAGGCCAAGCAGTGAACAATTTAATTATGTCCACCTGAAAAAAAACATAAGGGGTATGTATGGCTTTTTTTTTTCAGACGAAATTTATTTTTATCTACAATCTTCATGAACATTCACAGGTATATAGGCCAAGCAATTCTGATCATAGATCTGCCACCCAGGGGTCTCTAGTCCATTCCTAGGCCAAGCAGTGAACAATTTAATTATTTCCACCTGAAAAAAAACATAAGGGGTATGTATGGCTCTTTTTTTTTCAGACCAAATGTATTTTTATCTACAATCTTCATGAACATTCACAGGTATATAGGCCAAGCAATTCTGATCATAGATCTGCCACCCAGGTGTGTCTAGTCCATTACTAGGCCAAGCAGTGAACAATTTAATTATTTCCACCTGAAAAAAAACATAAGGGGTATGTATGGCTTTTTTTTTTCAGACCAAATTTATTTTTATCTACAATCTTCATGAACATTCACAGGTATGTAGGCCAAGCAATTCTGATCATAGATCTGCCACCTAGGTGTGTCTAGTCCATTACTAGGCAGAGCAGTGAACAATTTAATTATGTCCACCTGAAAAAAAACATAAGGGGTATGTATGGCTTTTTTTTTTCAGACCAAATTTATTTTTATCTACAATCTTCATGAACATTCACAGGTATGTAGTACAAGCAATTCTGATCATAGATCTGCCACCCAAGGGTCTCTAGTCCATTCCTAGGCCAAGCAGTGAACAATTTAATTATTTCCACCTGAAAAAAAACATAAGGGGTATGTATGGCTTTTTTTTTTTCAGACCAAATTTATTTTTATCTACAATCTTCATGAACATTCACAGGTATGTAGGACAAGCAATTCTGATCATAGATCTGCCACCCAGGTGTGTC
>NC_140248.1:22359224-22364224 GCF_949987555.1 Borostomias antarcticus
ATGGTGCAACTGAAACAATTAATTGTTCTCTCTGCAGAAGCCCCCCTTCTTCTGCTGTGCCAGGGTGGGTCGTCATGGGGGGGGGGGGGGGGGGTTGGGGAGTCCGGGAATAGATACGTCACTTACTGCAAAGTGCCCTGGAACCGGACCAAGACCAACAATAACAAACTATCTTTCACTTCCACAAGGCTCGTCTGTGAGTGTGTGGGGGGGGTACTTTAAACAAGTGCCATGCAAAGTCAACGCTTTGTTGCTTTAAGAGCAGCAGGACCACAATCCATCACCGAGAACACTGAGCTGCGCAGCATTTAACCTCTTGCAATGGACTCTGGGTACTGTAGTTGACAGGAGAAAACACAAAAGGACTTAAAAGTTGTATCGATGGAAGGAGAGAGGACTGCAGTGTTGTGTGAACACCATGGTGACGCACTTCCTGCCGCTGCCCAGCTCAGTCTGGTGGATATCCTGAGAGACAGACAGCCGGACGCTACATTTAACAAGACAGCTGTCAACATTCTGTCAACATGTTTTCTGGCTTTTATTGGTTGCTGAAGTGTGGCTTGTTCTGTCTGACTGAGCACATGGAGACAGTGGAGCACTGCCTGGAATCTACTCTGTGTACCTGCAAGACCAAAATGTACGATTTCAAACCTTGTGCATCTTACATGATCAACCAGACTCCTCAAGGGTTTTAACTGGCAGTGTATCAGTCAACAGAAGCAGTACAGCAACATAGTATAGTATAAACAATCAAGGAAAACTATTTTGTGGTAAACCTAAAGGGTCCTAATATAGGTTTAGCTCTTTAATTCAGAGGCTGAGTCTGGACAGAGAGGCAGAACAGCCCAGGTACACAGAAAGCACTGCTTTATTGACTGCACTGGTTGAGCCCACCACAGGTTGGAGGGGTAAAGGGAGAGGTCGGGGGGTCGGGGGTCATAGTGGACGCAGCCGTCGTTAAGGCAACACAAACAGCATGCAGATACAGTCACATGAAACATCATCATATTGCTTTTAAAGTTTTGCTTAAACATTGAAAGTGTACAAAAAGGAAAAAAATAGGTTTTTCGCACTAATGAAAAATACATTTTTTCAATTTTCCCTCCTACAAAGAAGATTCTAATACAAGAAAATAAATATTGCAAAAAAAGCCAAAAATAATTTAAAATAGCTCTTCTTTTTAATATATGTTCAATATTTCTCTTTGCTATTAACAAATGGCACAACATTCTTTGAAACAAAGAACACAGAAGGATAAACTCCTGCAACATTCATATTCATGTATTGTGGAACTGATGCAGTGAGGAGTTGAACACGGCAGCAGAAGCTTCAACCTTTAAGGACAAATATGACAGGTGAGGGAGGAGGAGCCTATGTCAGGTCTACTTTGATTGGAGAGATCGCTGATTGGTATTCAAATAGTGCATGTGACCAATAAGAGCATTAGGATAAGCAATTAAGAAGCTGAATCTGTTCACCTGCTGTTATGTCTGATCAGTAACAAAACCAGACTGTTTCAAACAGAACTAGTCTTGCTGCTGAGTAGAGACAGATAGAACTAGTCTTGCTGCTGAGTAGAGACAGACAGTACCTAGCCCAAACAGACGAGCATCTTAGATCAACCGGATCTCACTAGAACAGATTCATAAGTGCATTCAAGTCAAGTTACAGAACAAAACACAACATCGGACAACGTCAGAAGTCATTTGAATCGTTGAACTTTGGAAATAACTTTGATGTAATGGGGGATCTGGGTTGCACTGGTTGAGGAAATCGTCAAAATGTTTTCAGACTGAAATCAAAAAGTTTGTGTTGAGAAGCAGACAGAAATGAATTACTGGTTCTAAGAGGAGGAGAACATTGACCAACCTGGTGGTCAGAGCAGCCAACCCAGCCAGCAGTGGTCAGGTTATGTCCAGGGAGGAAGAACAGAGAACAGAAGGTTTCCCATGCTCTAACCCCAACCCCAACACACACACACACACACACACACACACACACACACACACACACACACACACTAACCCCAACAGGCCTGGTCACTTAAACTGCAATTATCCTTGAGTCTCAACTATGAACCAGCATCCCAAAACACACACACACACACACACACACACACACACACACACACACACACAAACACACACAACTGGTTCTACAGTTTCAGCCTTTTAAACTGTCAAATCTGATTCTCTGTTTCTGCATATAAAACATGAGCAGTGAAAAATGATAATTGTTTGCTTGTGTGAGCCAGCGAAATAAAGAGAGAGAGCTAGAGAGACTGAATATGAAAGAGAGAAGATGGAGAGAATGAGAAGTGATAAGAGGACAGAAAGGGAGAGAGAGAGGGCAGAGGGCTGGTGTTGTTTAGATTTGCTGCTTGTTAAGTTCACTGGACAGGATACAAACAGAAGAGAGAACAACGTGTCCTGTCCCTACCTCTCTCCCTCCCCCCTCTCTCCCTCCCTCCCACCTCTCTCCCTCCCTCCCCTCTCCCTCCCACCCAATCTCTCCCTCCCTCCCACCTCTCTCCCTCCCACCCAATCTCTCCCTCCCTCCCACCTCTCTCCCTCCCACCCAATCTCTCCCTCCCTCCCAGTATTCATCTCTCTCCACCTTCCCCTCTCTCTCTCTCTCTCTCTCTCTCTCTCTCTCTCTCTCTTTTTAGCCCAGAGCAGAGTGACAAATGTTCTCCCCTTCACAACACATGTGCGTCATTATTTGTCCTTAAAGCAAGTGCCTTTGATCCTCCTGTGCTTACAAACAATTAAGGAGCTGGGATGGCGAGGAGAGAAGCAGGAGCGGGGGGGGGGGGCTGGATTAAAACCATACTTCACTGTGTGTACGTCTGGTGTACGTGAACAATGGAGGAGAGGAGAGGAGGAGAGGGAGAGTGAGAGAAGCGCCCGTAGAGGCAGCAGTGGGTCTGATTATTATGAGTCATAGTTCTAGTATTTGAGCCACGGTGAAAGCGTTTACCAAACAGCTTGCAAAGGCTTTTTAACACGGAGAAAAAATAAAAGCAAAGTTGTCTGTAGTAGTAGTAGTAGTAGTACAGTATTATACATTATTGTTGGTGCATACAAAATAACAGCAAACTGTGCTGGGGTTAGACTACAGCCAAGAACAAGTTCCCTATTGGACGAAGCAACCTAGAACCAGTTCCCTATTGGACGAAGCAACCTAGAACCAGTTCCCTATTGGACAAAGCGGCCTAGAACCAGGTCTCTATTGGCTCTATTCCAATAACCACAGTAGCATACTACAAGGAACAAGGCAGTACTTACCATGTCCCCTAATTAGTAAGCAGGTACGGATATTAGAACGCAGCCTAAAGGAACCCAGCCACCCGGAGAACAGAAGCCTAGTTGCCACAGTGTGCTAATCTGTTGACTACATCCGCAGAAGGCCATACATGAGAGGCCAGACTGTCTAAATACTGGTTACAAAGTTAGTCCACTAACTCCAATATCAAATATTGAACCAAGTTTACATTTCATTGTCTAGCAACGCATCAAATGCGAAAGATGACGAGGGGATGGATTCCCCCCACACCCGACCTAGAAGAAAACCACAAAAAAGTGTTGTGCTGTGGTGTGTTGTCATGGTTTTTGTCTCCATGATGTGGAAAGTGTCGGAGAGTTCTAGAATGGCTGTGTTGCCGGCCGGTGTCACCAATACTCCGCTGCTCCTCCTGAATCCAGGACCACTGACATGCCTACGTATGTTTATAAAACTAGAAGTCTTCTCTACATTACAACCCTGTTATACCAGCCCTGGAGGGTGTGGGTGTGGGTGTGTCTGTCACCCACAGCACACACCCCACACACACACACACACACACATACATTTCAGCAGCGTTCAGATCGCTCTGAGGGAGATGGTGGGTCGGGGGTGTGGATGAGGCCACCGCAGACTAGCTAGCTAATGGGAGAGGAGGCTACTGGACTCAAAAAACCTGCAGTAGTCAGATAATTTCAATTCCTTGCGGCTCAACGAAGAAGACATGATCTTTGCCCTGAACTAGGCTTCTGAGGGGCCGGCCTATGTCAGCTCTGGCAGATGATTGGTTGATTGATTACAGTAATTGTATCTGCGGTCGACATCCGTAATTGGACGAGGAGACGGAGCGTGTGTATCATGCATGCTGCCCTGCTAAAGACAGTTCTTTGGCTTGGATCCACTCAGGTGACAGACAGCCAGACGGCCAGGGAACTGGACTGAGAAGACTGGAGCTTGGTGGCGGTCAGAGCAGACCTGCTATTTCAGGTGCATCTGATTTGCACCTCTGGAACTGCCCGCTTGGTTTCATTGTACTGGCTGAACTAAATCAAGCGCCCCTCAAGTATTTGCAAATTGTTATTTGACCCAGGTGCAGGGTCAGAGTTCAAACAGTGAAGCTTGCCAAAGGAACTTTCTATACACATATCACTTTATATATGTATAAAATATGTATTTACTATATTATATATCTAAGGTTTACTTTGATTTCAGATAAGATTTATCAACCTTTTTATAATTTTATCGTTTTTTTTTCTTTCAAACCCTGAGAAAATGGCCGTGGACCCCTTTACTATAAAATACAACTCTGACAGCAAATAAACAAGAGTTCAGAACAGAACAGATTTACAAACAACTCAAAGTCAGAATGCAGGCCTCTGGAGCAGACGACATGTTCCTCTGGACACGAGGCTCCATGTTTGGGGGGCAGCGCAGGTCTGGGTGGACTACGTCGGGGTGATCCGGGGGGCTGATTTAAGGTGCTGCGTCGGTGTGGCTTGGGTGGGGGGGGGCTGATTAATGGCAAACGCTGCGATCCTACAGCCTCGTCTTTAGGCACTAGAACAAGCCCTCTGTTGGGGAAGCTTGGTAACCCAGACAACAGGTTTTCCTTTGTTTTTGATTGTAACAAATCAGATTAGGACATGATTGATTGTTTGATTGATTGGTTGATTAAGTTGTTTTGGGGGGGGGAGCGACAGAAGGCACATCATTCGTTA
>NC_140248.1:22379224-22381724 GCF_949987555.1 Borostomias antarcticus
GCTACCGAGAGCTAAAGCTAGCTAGCTAGCTCAAGTTCAAGCACTTGGTACTGGAAGAAAAACAAGAACAGACATCTGCCAAGCCGGCCATCGCTAGCCAATGCTAGCCAACTAATAGCTAGCTGGATTAACCGATATCCATTCTTCCTTTTACAGATAACAGAGCTAGCCTACGTTAGCCATTAGCTAGCTCAGCAGATATCCACCCTTCCCCAGTACCAAGCACCTGAGCCCAAACCAAGATAATTTTGGCCAACTTGGCTGCATGTATGTGTGCTGTGTAATGTACATCTGTGTGTGTGTGTGTGTGTGTGTGGGGGGGGGGATGTGTACGTGTGTGTGTGTGTGTGTGTGTGTGTGTGTGTGTGTGTCTAACCTCCAGCCAGATCGTCTTCCAGCAGCTGGGTCTGCAGGTGGAAGATCTTTTCCTGGAGGTCACACAGAGAGCTCTTCATCTTCTCTCTCCTCGTGACCATGTAGCACAGGTTCCTCACCTGGAACGAACACACACACACACACACACACACACACACACACACACACACACACACACACACACGTTAGGTTATGCATGTCGAGACACACCTGTTGAACTAAGAAGTATAGAGCAAGGTCAAGTTATCAACCAACAAACCAATCAGATCTGTGAATGACGTGTTATGACAACTAGGAATGCAGCATTCTCATTGGCTAACTGACCAGAGGCAGCTTCACAACATTCCCAGAACACCCCCTTCCCTTTCTTCCCCAGCTAATATCTATATCACTCCTTCCTTCTTTCTCTCTCCCTCTCCTTCTCTCCCTCCCCCCTCTCTCTCTTTGTCCCTCTCTCAATTATTATCCTGCTCTCTCAGCAGACCTCCTCTCCTCGCCCTGACAAATGACTTTCATATGTTTTCAGAAAAGTGTGTGTGTGTGTGTGTGTGTGTGTGTGTGTGTGCTGGCAGCAGGGAGCAGTGTGTTGAGGAGTGTTGGAGGGACAGCGTTGCCCTCTGGGAACTGGGAGGCAACTGGCTCTGAGCCAGGCCACTCTGGAGTAGTCACCAGTTAACTAGCCACACCCTGGCTCCCAGCCACACTCTGGTTACACACACACACACACACACACATGCGCGCACACACACATACACACTACAACAGTGTCCAATGAATATCATATCCCAAAGTACATCTGTGTGGATAAGAGCGCGCCTTCAATCATGTGCTCTTGTCATTGTGTATGTGTGTTGAGGTGTGTGTGTGTGTGTGTGTGTGTGTGTGTGTTGGTGTACTCTATGTGTGTGTGTATGTGGGTTGAGGTGTGTGTGTTGAGGCGTGTGTGTGTGTGTGCGTGTTTATGTGTGTTGAGGTGTGTGTGTGCTGTTTTTGTAATGCTTAGATGATACATCATAGCCTGAGCTGACAAACATTCAACAATGCCAATCTATTCCAGACACACACACACACACACACACACACACACACACACACACATTTGCGTGGGAGGCTCTCTGCCGGTAGGCTAAGCTCTGTTACGGTGTCCATTGAGTCTGCTCAACTATCCTGAGCATTCCATTACTTTCAAGTAGGGTTAAAAATAGATGTTCTAGTATGTTCTCTATCTGTGTTCCATTACGAGAGGACTTGTTTTCAAAAACAACCTCTCCGCCTGTAAGCAATGTGGAGAGGGACGGGGGTTAGGGGGGGAGTGTCTCTTCTCTCTCTTTCTCTCCCCCTCTATCTGAGGAGCTGCCAGGGTTCTATTCTCTCTGTCCGTATCTGTCTCTTTCATCCCTCCATCCCTCCTTCCCTGGCACTGGAGGGAGAGTATTACACCAGCTGATCTCAGGCCAGCATGGCGGTCCTGCTCTCCTCTCCCTCCCTGACTGCTTACACACAGAATATTAGCAATGGACTAAGGAAGACACACACACACACACACACACACACACACACACAGGCTCACGCACACACACACACACACACACACACACACACAGGCTCACACACACAGAGTGGAAGACGGGGCTCAGCGAGTTCCACACCTCTCTCCTGCCACACACCTGTTGATGTCATTAGTGGATGATGATAGCAGATGCTTTGCTGTCCAGGGCTCAGCAACCATGGCGCAAGACACACACACACACACACACATACACACACACACACACACACACACACACACACACACACACACACACACACACATACACACACACACACATACACGCACACACACACACACACACACACACACATACACACACACACACACACACATACACGCACACACATACAGTAGTGCAGATAAAGGGTACTTGTAGTAAACATCTTTTTAAGAAAAAGGTTAAAACATCTAGCCTCTAGAAAATGTTCAAGCCTAGGAATTGATAACCAGTTAAATTATCTTTTTATCTTATATTTTTGCACCGATGTCTGTCTCTTTGTTGTACAGTTTTTATTATGTTGGAGACCAAGGACCACAATGGAAATTTCATGACTTTATTGTGTTTTTGCCAAC
>NC_140248.1:22396412-22398912 GCF_949987555.1 Borostomias antarcticus
TAAGAGCCAGCAGAGAAACATCTCACTGCTCATTTTACTGGTACTGTATGTTGCATGTGACAAATAAAATGTCGAATTTGCACGTGACCTTGAACATCAATCATTGTCAATTGGGAACCTCTCAACTTTTTCCGCGCTGTCTGGGGATTCTGTGTGCACACGACCCTGTAGTAAGGAGCTGGCGGGGCGTTTATGTATGCAAATCCAGGTGTACGAGAACGCGCATTCAACTTAAGAAGGGGAGCACAGCTGAGAACACTTTGTTTAAGAACACATTTCCACCCGTTCATGAATCCGGCGAGGATCTTTCTTATGGTTGGTTTTACGAAGTTCATAAGAAGACATTTAAGAAGACACTTAAGAAAATGTTCAGGAATGAGGTCCATTGTTCCCAATCTCTGGAAATGTGCGCACATCCTCCCACTTCTAAAAGGAGGAGATTCCTCAGATTTCAATATCGGCAAATTGGTTTAGCCAAGACCCTGGGACAGCTAGTCAATAACGAACTCTGCACCTTTCTAACCAGAAATTCTGTCTTGAATCCTCATCAGTCCAGATTCAGACCAGGACATAGCATCTCATCAGCTGCCACGTTAGTAGTAAACAACATTATCTCAGCTATTGATAACAAACAGAAATGTGTGGCATTGTTCATTGACCTCTCTAAAGCCTTTGATACAGTTGATCACTATCTTACTAAACTGACTGGCCGCAATAGGCTTAGATGCACATGCATGCAACTGGTTTCAGGATTACCTTTCAAATAGAACACAAGCTGTATTACAGTAGTAGATGAGTTTACATCTACCTTTATGAGCTTAAAGAAAGGAGTCCCTCAAGGATCTATTCTTGGTCTCTTACTTTTGACCATTTACACCAACAATATTGCTTCTCATCTTTCTAACTGTACTGCTCATTTCTATGCTGATGACATGTTAATCTATACAACAGCGCCCACTACCAGCAAAGCCCTCCTGCTACTTCGTTCAGCTTTCAATTCCACTCAGCACTTGATAGCAAATCTGAAACTGGTTCTAAATGCCAGTAAAACTAAATTCATGATTTTCTCCATCAAGAGTCCTGATACGTCGCTGGTGCATCTCACCACTCAACAGAACACGGAAATAGAATGTGTGCAGGAATATAAGTATTTATGCATCTGGCTAGACTATAAGATATCATTCTGTCACCATATCACTTATTTAAGAAATAAGAAACAAAATTAAATCTAAAATCAGATTTCTATCTAGAAACAAATCCTGTTTCAACAGGAGAGTTGGAAATGGATCCTGCCAATTCTTGACTATGGTGAAAGCCTGTAAATGCACGCCTCAGTCCCTATCCTAAAGTCCCTTGACCTTATCCATCATAGTGCCCTCAGATTCATCACAGGCGAAAGGTTTAGAACTCCTCATTGCATACTATGGGTTTGATTGGACACTCATCTCACAACACAATATGATACACTATAATATTATTGGGTTCACGATATTGATACGATACAATCAATATTTTTAACAAAACGTGATTAATATATGACTGGAAAGATAGTATTTTATTCTAAAGACACAAAATGCAAAACAATGCTATTATTTAGGGCTGGCCCAAGTAATTTTTTACAAATCTTGTAGCATGTCATCTCGTCACACCCCAATTGCATACTCTACCAACAGTTAGAGTGGCCCTCCCTTGAGCTGAGGAGAATACAACATTACGTATAAAGCATTCATTGTCAAATCACCTCTGTACCTATCCAGGCTCCTCTCATTTCATGTTTCCAACTATCCCACTAGCTCACACGTACCACTAGTATTAAACGTCCCTGCAGCTAGAATGGTAAATGGTAAATGGACTGCACTTATATAGCGCTTTTCCACCTTAGCGGCACTCAAAGCACTTTACACTGTCCTCTCATTCACCCATTCACACACACATTCACACACCAATGGCGGCAGCTGCCATGCAAGGTGCTAACCTGCTCATTGGAAGCAATTTGGGGTTAGGTGTCTTGCTCAAGGACACTTTGACATGTGGACAGTCGGAGCTGGGATTCAAACCACTGACCCTTCGATCATTGAACGACCCGCTCTACCCACTGACTACAGCCGCCCCGAACTAATTGGGCAAAACTCTGCTCTTTGGATTGAGGGCCCTAAACTCTGGAACTCCTTTCAGAAACAAAACAAGCTCCCATCCCTTATACCCCTACAACACTTAAAGGTGGGGTAGGTAGTTTGACGTCAACAAGGCCTCCGATTGGTCATCTTTTTCAAAAGAACCCGCCCCTCCCTCCTGTCAATCCTGATGTGGTCCCTCCCTCCAAACATGACTGGTAGGTGTGGCGAGATAGAGACCCTGATTGGTCAATACATTCGGGCGCGGTGCATTATTTGAATCCAAAATACAGAGGCAGCGGTAAACACGGAGATCCACGTTTATTCTCAGAGCACTTCTGTTACTGATGGCTGAAAGGATATTATGCCAATTTTACCAAATAAAG
>NC_140248.1:22403912-22408912 GCF_949987555.1 Borostomias antarcticus
CATAGGTCCCCTTGACCACAACTGAAATAAGTAGTAAAGCTTTTTTGTGTTGTCCTTGATGTGCACATTTCCATCGAGGGGCGGCTGTAGCTCAGTAGAGTGAGTCGTTCAACGATCGATGGGTCAGCGGTTCGAATCCCAGCTCCGACTGTCCATATGTCGAAGTGTCCTTGAGCAAGACACTTGAGCAATGCTCCCATTTACCATTTCCCCATTCATTCAATAGTTGAAGACAGGTGCATTCATTCTGAGACAGGTGCAATCATTTGGGTTTATGGTGTACGCCAGAGCTGATGATCTGAAAGGTGAATCTGAACTGATCTGGTTGATTTATCTGCCCCCGGTGTTGAGAGTAATGTTTTCTAGGCATGTGCAGCCCCACAGTTTGCTGTATGGGCCACAGGTTTAATCACTGATATTTGACAGATAGACAAAGACGCCCCACCTAACGGTATTATGGAATGTAAAATATATGGACGAAATATACAGAATAATATACGATAATCAATATATCACAATATATTTGAATAATACATAAAGAATTGCTGCTTTTCATATATTGATATGAAATGTTGCTCCTACTCTTAACCCATCCCGTTGTCCTTCCCTGAAGGGCAGCCAGGACCATCTTTGTCACATTAATGTTTAAACTGGTTGCCGATTTCATGTCGTTTTATGAAGAATTATGCACTAGGAAAATGTATTTGGCCTGAAAATTGCAGGACAGGAAACTGATTTTTGATAACCACTTTTTTCATATATAACATCATAAATATTGCCATATATAAAATATATATTTTAGTGAGAGTTTATATGCAGGTATGCATACATACAGACATACATATATTTTTTCATTTATACATGACCTCGCAATCTGATTGGTTAAGAGCCGTTGTATATTCATGATATACCATTGGCAAAGCCTCTTTACCGTTCTATGTGAAATATTACTGCGTTAATTATTACTGCCTGTAAAAACGGTAGTTCCATTGCGTATCCGCCTATTGGTTACATTACGGTTTCTCCTCAAGAAAAATGCTAACATTCATTGTCAATTTTGAGTTGTTCTATCCGTCCTGTAGCCTACCACTCTGGTTTATCATCACCACTTTTGCAACTCGCAGTTGCACAGCAAAGGTAGACTACACTTCGTTCATGGCTAGCTAGGTTGGTCAAAGGTAGGCTACACTTCGTTCATGGCTAGCTAGGTTGGTCAGGAGTATTAGTTTTAGTTGTTAGGGCTCATTGTTCGCCATTTTGAAACTCCATAGCAACGTGATAGTTTTAGGAACTACCTTTCTTGGTGGAGTTCACTAAAATCGATATTAAGACACTGAAATAGTAGGTATTAATCTCATAAATGTTTCCTGATGATGTAACGGTTGTATAAAAGCAATAACTCACTTAAGGGTTGTGGTATATGGCCAATAAACCTCTCTAACTGTGTGTGGCAGTTAGCTCATGGTCTTTGTGGATCAGACGCAAGGCTTATTTAGGCCAATTTGCACAGAAGTACCTCATTTACATACATTCAAATGAGCCTGGTGCAGCCGTGGAGCTATTTGCTCATCGGTGCAGTTTGCAATGCTTCCCCCTTTGCGTGCGCTTTGTGGATTGGATGCTATTTTTTTTTGTCTCATTTGCACAGGTTATGCCGCTGCATAAGAAGCACAATCCTTTTGTGGATTTGGTCCTAAATGTGTAATCATGCAACAATAGATGATTGTTCATGAATGTCTGTCCAGCTTTATGTAAACGTTTGCGTTAACTCATAAAAGAATCGAATCGTTTCAATAAAACTATTACATGTAAAAATGTAGTGCAGTTTGTCTTCATTGCAATATTTTTTTATATGCATATATTACAGTATATTGGAAAATATAACCTATTATGGAAATTTAGTGTTTAATAAATTACATTATATTTTCCAATATATCACAATATATTTTTGTTTCATAAGGGATGCCATACTCTATATACAACATGACTGAACTACCGACATAAGAGTCATCTGATCTATGTTGTGAATATAAGATTAAATGTTTTTTTATGTACAAAGCAAAATGTACTTGGCAATGGGAAAAATGAATAGTGGTGAGGTGGTCCTAACCCTAACCCTGCTATGACCAGGGATAAACCTAACCCTGCTATGACCAGGAAGAAATCTAACCCTGCTATGACCAGGGATAAATCTAACCCTCACCCTGCTATGACCAGGGATAAATCTAACCCTAACCCTGCTATGACCAGGGATAAATCTAACCCTGCTATGACCAGGACTAAACCTAACCCTGCTATGACCAGGGATAAATCTAACCCTGCTATGACCAGGGATAAATCTAATCCTAACCCTGCTATGACCAGGGATAAATCTAACCCTGCTATGACCAGGGATAAATCTAATCCTAACCCTGCTATGACCAGGGATAAATCTAACCCTGCTATGACCAGGGATAAATCTAACCCTAACCCTGCTATGACCAGGGATAAATCTAACCCTAACCCTGCTATGACCAGGACTAAACCTAAACCTGCTATGACCAGGGCTAAACCTAACCCTGCTATGACCAGGACTAAACCTAACCCTGCTATGACCAGGGATAAATCTAACCCTAACCCTGCTATGACCAGGACTAAACCTAAACCTGCTATGACCAGGACTAAACCTAAACCTGCTATGACCAGGACTAAACCTAACCCTGCTATGACCAGGACTAAACCTAAACCTGCTATGACCAGGGCTAAACCTAACCCTGCTATGACCAGGACTAAACCTAACCCTGCTATGACCAGGGATAAATCTAACCCTAACCCTGCTATGACCAGGGATAAATCTAACCCTGCTATGACCAGGGATAAATCTAACCCTAACCCTGCTATGACCAGGGATAAATCTAACCCTGCTATGACCAGGGATAAATCTAACCCTAACCCTGCTATGACCAGGACTTAATCTAACCCTGTTATGACCAGGACTAAACCTAACCCTAACCCTGTTATGACCAGGGATAAATCTAACCCTGCTATGACCAGGACTAAACCTAACCCTGCTATGACCAGGACTAAACCTAACCCTGCTATGACCAGGACTAAACCTAACCCTGCTATGACCAGGGATAAACCTAACCCTGCTATGACCAGGACTAAACCTAACCCTGCTATGACCAGGACTTAACCTAACCCTTCTATGACCAGGACTAAACCTAATCCTAACCCTGCTATGACCAGGACTTAACCTAACCCTGCTATGACCAGGACTAAACCTAACCCTGCTATGACCAGGACTTAATCTAACCCTGTTATGACCAGGACTAAACCTAACCCTGCTATGACCAGGACTAAACCTAACCCTGCTATGACCAGGACTAAACCTAACCCTGCTATGACCAGGACTAAACCTAACCCTGCTATGACCAGGACTAAACCTAACCCTGCTATGACCAGGACTAAACCTAACCCTGCTATGACCAGGACTAAACCTAACCCTGCTATGACCAGGGATAAACCTAACCCTGCTATGACCAGGACTAAACCTAACCCTTCTATGACCAGGGTTGTCTAACCCTGCTATGACCAGGACTAAACCTAATCCTAACCCTGCTATGACCAGGACTAAACCTAACCCTGCTATGACCAGGACTAAACCTAACCCTTCTATGACCAGGACTTAACCTAACCCTGCTATGACCAGGGCTAAACCTAACCCTTCTATGACCAGGGTTGTCTAACCCTGGCTGACACTGGTTGATGACTGTTTAAAGGTGACATTTAGGAGCAGAGTTCACGGAGGAGGATACGTGTTATCTGGTGGCTATAACAGCCATAGTTTCCTTCACACTGGAAAGTATCCAAGAACCTTAAAAGGTCAGTTAGCTAACAAGCTCCACGCAGCAGCTCTGAGTCACGCTGCGCTCTGACAAGGCTGTGCTCTCACCTTCAATAAACAGTCTGCAGGCCTACCGTCTGACATGTACACCATATGAAAACTGTATGGAAACTTTCTGACATGTAAACCATGAACTACCATGTGTGTGTATGTGAACTGTCTGGCATGGAAACCGCATGTTAATTACCTAACATGTTAACTAACATGTCAACTGCATGTTAACATGTTAATATAACATGTAAACTGTCTAACATGTAAATTGTTTGTAAACTGTCAGGAGCAGGTTAGGCACACAGCATTTGCATTGTTGGATCATGAAGTATCAAGGTGGCCATTTTGAATCTCATAACAAAACAAGTACTTATGACGAGAGAGGGTAAAAAAAAAACTGACAACTTCAACAGATTTAACTGAACTTACAATACACTGAGACACTCGTTCAGAGATGCTCTGTCAACTCAAGGCTACAATTTAGCTGAAAGGGGCCGAGGACAGAAAAAAAATAAAAATAAACGCCAAGTCCTCCATGCTTGGAGCCATGATGACCTCATCCTCTTCCTGCCCCCTCTACACTTCTATCTCCCATCTCCTCCTCCCTACCCCCTCCCCCTCCTCCTCCTCCTCCTCCAGCATCATGACAGATGTCAGCATGCAGAGAGAAGGCTAATTTTAGCGTCCGCATCGCCTGGCTTTAATGACTGGGTGTTTTGATGGTATGGGGGAGTGTGTGTGTGTGTGAGAGAGAGAGAGAGAGAGAGAGAGAGAGAGAGAGTGTGTGTGGAGTGTATGTGTGTGTGTGTGTGTGGAGTGTATGTGTGTGTGTGTGTGTGTGTGTGTGTGTGTGTGTGTGTGTGTGTGTGTGTGTGTGTGTGGAGTGTGTGTGTGTTTGTGTGTGGAGTGTATGTGTGTGTGTGTGGAGTGTATGTGTGTGTGTGTGTGTGAACGCGTGTGTGTGTGTGTGTGTGTGTGTGTGAGAGAGAGAGAGAGAGAGAGAGAGAGAGAGAGAGAGAGAGAGAGAGAGAGAGAGTGTGTGGAGTGTATGTGTGTGTGTGAACGTGTGTGTGTGTGTGTTTGTGTGTGTGTGTGTGTGTGTGTGTGAGAGAGAGTGTGTGTG
>NC_140248.1:22411412-22436412 GCF_949987555.1 Borostomias antarcticus
GTGTGTGTGTGTGTGTGTGTGATCTGTTTGTCATGTCCATGTTAACCATTGCTAGCGTAAATAGCTCAGGTACCATCCACCGTGTTGTGCACTTGAGCAAGGCACTTAACCCCACATGTGTCTATTGTGCCGTGCCTTGAGATGACCAGCGGGGTTGGTGAGTGACAGAGAAACATGGTGACGTTGGTGAAGAAAGCTTAAAAAGCATAGCCCAGACAGTCGTGTGAAATACAGATGTGACTGGCTTCTTTACCACTGGGCACTGATGACCAGATGACCTCAAACAACCTCCACTCTGAACCTAACCCTACCACCACTGTTTTTTTGCTTCCCTCTGGAATATGTAGGGGTGGGTCGTATGCCCACCTCCCTTGTTCTCTGTAAAGCGCATTGTGTTGCCTCTGGGTATGAAATGCGCTATACAAATAAAGCTTTGATTGATTGATTGATTGATTGATTGATTGATTGATTGACTAGCGCTAAGGGAGCCCTAACGCTACCACTAAGGGATATGTGATATGTGTATTCAACATATCTGTTTATACAGACTGGATGTATGTGTTTACATGTCCTATACTATTCCCACGTTTACACTATGTTGCATTTATTCCGATTTGAAAAACATTTCCTGTCTTCCAACCCGATTCTTTATTTTGTTTCTTTTTTTGATTTCTCATCCTCTTATGTTGGATTTTTGTGGGCTGCGTACACTTTTGGCTTAAACGTGAGTGTAATTTTCTTCTCATTAGTAAAACGCTACACTTGTGAACTGATCCCTTTCAGTCCGAGGCTGAATAGCAGCCTCTTCAGCACAGCCTCACACAAAGACCAGCCTCGTTCTGAGGTCAAATCGCTCTCCCGTTTCAATACGGCTATGACTGCTCCGTCAGCTGAAGCAGATGCGATATGAGAACGTCGAGCCCTTCCTGTGTTCACATTCACAGTCAAGTCTTCAGAAATGGGTCAAAGAGACGAGCTCGGACAAAGTGAGTCTCTCCCCGCAGAGAGGCAACGCAAGTAGCAGAATGCTGAGTACGGCGCACTCTGAACAGCACCCGGTCTGTTCAATAGCAGAAGGAATGAAGGGATGATTTGACCTACTTATACAGGAAGAATGAAAAACAAGTACACTACAAATGTGCCCAGATGGCCCAGCTAAGCTTCTCTCTCCAGAGGTGGGTGTGGATTCTGAGCACCAGGAGTATGAACATATGCTAAGACGTCTGGATGCTAACGCTTCATCATCAAAACAACACCACGAATTAGATGTAAATATGCTAAGATATAAATACACTAAGATATAGATATGCTAAGATATAAATATACTGATATAAATATGCTAAGATATATATACTAAGATATAAATATATTATGATATAAATATGCTAAGATATATATGTTATGCCTCCCCGTCGGGCACGCCCCCGTCAGCCTCGTTCCGGCGCCTCATCCCTGCCGGATTGAGCGGGCCGGGTCTCTGCTCTGCTAGCTGCTCAGGTGTTGGCGATTATCATCAGCCCAGCTGCTTCCAATCACCATCAGGACAGCCACCTATATAACGCTGCTGCAGACAGAGACCCGACGCTTGAACGTAATAAGCTGTACGGTTAGTTCTGACTCCCGTATTTTCTCCTCGTATACATCTCCTTGCATTCTCCTCGAGTTACCGTGTTTTTGTGTTCTTCCTGGCTGAGTTTTTCCCCGTCATTTTGTGTCACCCTCAAGCTCCCTCCGACCCCCTGTGCCTCCTGGACCCGTTCCCTCTCCTGTGTCTCCTGGACCCGTTCCCTCTCCTGTGCCTCCTGGACCCGTTCCCTCTCCTGTGTCTCCTGGACCCGTTCCCTCTCCTGTGTCTCCTGGACCCGCTCCCTCCTGTGTCTCCTGAACCCGTTCCCACCCGGACCTCGTATTTTTTGCCCCCTTGTTTTTTCCCTTCTTGGACTGATCTCCCTGGCTTGACCTCTGGACTACCCTCGATTACCCCCTTGGATCACGGACGTTGCTCTTTAGCTTAGGTAGTATCGCAGCACATAACCAACACCCAGACCTCATACACGCACACACACATAGTATAATTACACACTCCATAACATTTCGCCTAGACACTATACACTGTTTTCCCCACTAGTTAGATTAGGGTTATTGTCGTTGTGTATATAGCCTACTATTAATTATAGGCTACTTTATTATTAGATACCTGAACTATTAAATCCTTGTTATATCATCTCCTGGCCTCTGTCTCTGTTCTCTGGGTTCCACCACATTTGGCCTCTCCTATTAGGGGTGTGCGTAACAGTACGTTCAAGCCAACATGAGCCAAGGTGGTTCCCCGGGAACAGGGGCAGGGGTCCTCCCTCTGGTAGTCGATTTACGCAGAGAGATAACTAGCCATGCGGCGCAGCTCACCAGTCTGCAGGCCGAGCTCCAGAAAGCCTTCCCCACGGTCCAAAGCCAGATAGCCGTTCTGGAGGACACCACCCGAGCCACCGTCGGGTCTGTAAACAGCCTCGAGGCAAAGGTGGACGCCTTGTCCGGGGCTCTTGCCTCCATCCAGCGTTCTCTGGACGTCATCGCCGCTGGCAGCAGACCATTCATACCAGGGCAGATGGCTAATCCCTCGGTCGATCCTGCAAACCCCGTTTTGCCCATTCCTCCAGTCGCTCGCTCGGAGCCCAGTTTAGTGAGCCCCGCTCCGTTTTATGGTGATTTTAACCAGTGTCGGGGTTTCCTAACCCAGTGCGAATTAATGTTTACGCACCAGCCGTCCAAATACTCCTCCGATGGGGCCAAGATAGCGTTTATTATGTCCCTACTAGCCGACAAGGCTCTCAATTGGGCCATAGCCGCGGTCGGGAGCAGTATATCTTACTCCACGGACTACTCCCGTTTTAAGACTGAGTTCCGGTTCGTGTTCGACCACCCCCAGGACGGGCAGGACGTAGCCAGCCGCTTGCTAGCCATATCCCAGGGTTCGCGCTCAGTAGCTGAGTATATGGTCGAGTTTCGTACTCTAGCCACGGAGACTGGCTGGAATGACGGAGCTCTCCTCAATATTTTTCAGAAGGGATTAAATGACTCCATCAAATACCTTTTGGTGCGCGATGATCCCGGAACCCTAAACGACCTTATCACACTGGCCCTTAGGATGGATGCACGCCTCCAGGTACGACGAACCGACCGGGCTCAGCGAGCTGTCACGTGCCCAGCTCCTCGTCACGCAGGAACAACCCCGCCCCCATCTCTGTCCACGCTGCCTCCTCTCGCGGCTACATCCGGGTCTGGAGAACCGATGGAAATCGGCCGCTCTCGGCTCTCGCGGGAGGAGCGAGACCGGAGGCTTAACAACAAACAATGCCTGTACTGCGGTAAAGAGGGGCACTTCATCCGTGCGTGTCCCATCCGGCCAAAAGATTCAGCTCACTAGTAGGGGGCATACTGGTGAGCAAAGCCTCTTTTTCTCAGCCCCAGGTCACTCCTAGCCGCCTTTTCCCTGCTACCCTCACCTGGGGCAAGGACACCCTTTCTGTCAGCGCTCTAATAGACTCAGGGGCAGATGGTTGTCTTATGGATGAAAACTTAGCCCGCCAGGCGGGCATCCCTTTAGTTCCCCTAGACCGACCCATCATGCCCAGGGCCATAGATGGTCATTCCCTAGGAACCATATCTCACACCACTGATCTGATCTCACTCACCCTCTCTGGGAATCACACTGAAAATATTCGTTTTTTTGTTCTTCAGGCCCCCACAACGCCCCTGGTGCTGGGAAGACCCTGGCTCGAGAAGCATGAACCCCACATCTCCTGGGCTTCAGGCCAGATCCTAGGCTGGAGGGCTACATGCTACGCCTCCTGTCTTCGCTCCGCCCTGTCTCCCTCTAGCGACCCCAAGCCTAGACTAACCCCTCCAGACCTCACTGGAATTCCCTCCACCTACCACGACCTGGCCCAGGTGTTCAGTAAAGACGAGGCGCTCTCTCTGCCACCCCATCGCCCGTATGACTGCCCTATAGACCTCCTTCCTGGGGCCACCCTGCCTAAAGGACGGTTATACAACCTCTCACTCCCGGAGAAAGAGGCAATGAGGAATTATATCACGGAGTCCCTAAACTCGGGTATAATCAAGCCCTCCTCCTCTCCTCTCGCGGCAGGATTTTTCTTTGTGTCTAAAAAGGACGGCGGGCTTAGGCCCTGCATTGATTTCCGGGCTCTCAATGACATTTCTGTTAAGAACAGATACCCCCTTCCACTCATTAGCTCCACCTTCGAACCCCTCACCCATGCCAAGGTGTTCACTAAGCTGGACCTCCGCAATGCCTACCATCTCGTCCGTATCAGGGAGGGGGACGAGTGGAAGACCGCTTTTAATACTCACCTTGGCCATTTCGAATACCTTGTAATGCCTTTTGGCCTATCCAATGCTCCTGCCATATTCCAGGCCCTGGTTAATGATGTCCTACGAGATATGTTAAACATTTTTGTTGTAGTATATTTAGATGATATCCTTATTTTTTCGCAGTCCATGGAGGAGCACCACCAGCACGTCCGTCTTGTCCTGCAAAGACTCCTAGAGAACAGGCTGTACGTGAAGGGAGAGAAGTGTGTGTTCCACACCAGCTCTGTCACCTACCTGGGCAATGTGGTGGAGGACGGACAGATGCGCGCAGACCCAGCCAAGGTCAAAGCCGTCGTGGAATGGCCACAACCCACGGACCGGACCCAACTGAGGCGCTTCTTGGGGTTCGCGGGCTTTGTGAGGCGGTTCATCAAGGGGTTCAGCCAGGTCGCAGCGCCACTCACCGCGCTTACTTCCACCTCGCGGCCTTTCTGCTGGAACCCTGCTGCTGAGGCTGCCTTCGCCCAACTCAAGCATCTGTTCTCTACCGCTCCAGTGCTGATCCACCCCGACCCTGAGAGACAGTTCATTGTGGAGGTAGACGCCTCGGACACTGGTATCGGGGGTGTCCTCTCTCAGCGGTCTGAGGAGGACCAGAGAATACACCCATGCGCCTACTTCTCCCGGCGCTACGAACCTGCGGCTAAGAACTACGACGTGGGCAATAAGGAGCTTCTGGCGGTTCACGAGGCCCTGAGGGAGTGGAGACACTGGCTTGAGGGAGCCAAACTGCCGTTTTTGGTGTGGTCGGACCACAAGAACCTAGCCTACCTTGGGTCAGCCAAAAGGCTCAACTCCCGACAAGCCCGCTGGGCTCTCTTTTTTAGCCGTTTTGACTTCACGCTAACCTACCGTCCAGGCTCCAAAAACATCAGAGCTGATGCTCTCTCCCGCCAGTTTCCCAGGGAGGATTCGGATGTCTCGGAGGGTGGGGATACCATCCTGTCCCCTTCCCAGGTGGTGGGTGTCGTAACCTGGGGCATCGAGGCAGTCGTGAAACAGGCGCAGCGGGCTGAACCGGACCCGGGAACCGGACCACGTAACCGTCTGTTTGTTCCCACAGCTGTCCGGGCAAGGGTGTTGGAGTGGGGTCACTCCAGTCGTTTCGCGTGCCACCCCGGCGAGCGGCGGACTGCAGAATTCGTCAGTAGGAGGTTCTGGTGGCCTACTCTCAGGGGCGACACCAAGGAGTTTGTTGCCGCCTGCACCATTTGCGCCCGGAGTAAGGCCTCCCATCGGCCTCCTGCAGGTCTCCTGCAGCCTCTCCCGGTACCCAGTCGACCGTGGTCCCATATAGCTCTGGACTTTGTCACTGGGCTCCCAGTCTCCCAGGGGTGCGACACAATTCTGACCATCGTGGACCGTTTCTCCAAGGCGGTCCACTTTGTTCCCCTCCCTAAGCTGCCCACAGCGGCCGAAACTGCAGACCTCCTGACCCTCCACGTCGTCCGCCTCCACGGGATCCCCTCGGATGTGGTTTCAGATCGGGGCCCCCAGTTTGTCTCTAAAGTCTGGCAGGCTTTCTGCAGGGGCATTGGGGCTACCGCCAGCCTCACCTCCGGATACCACCCGCAGTCTAACGGGCAGGCTGAGCGTGCCAACCAGGCTCTGGAAGCCGCCCTCCGCTGTGTCACCGCCAACAACCCATCCTCCTGGGCGAAGTACCTGCCGTGGGTGGAGTACTCCCTGAACTCCATGGAGTGCGCCGCCACCGGTATGTCCCCGTTTCAGTGTTCACTTGGATACCAACCCCCTCTGTTTCCCCAACAGGAGCTGGAGGTGGCGGTCCCAACCACCAGGGCCCATCTCCGCCGGTGCCGTAACGTCTGGAGGACCGCCAGGGCTGCGCTGCTCCGTGCCACCGAGCGCGCCCGGCGGAGCGCTAACCGGCGGAGGGTGCCGGCCCCTGACTACCAGCCTGGTCAGAGGGTTTGGCTGTTGGCCCGGGACCTGCCCCTCCAGACCTCCCGAACCTCCACCCGGAAACTAAACCCCCGTTACGTCGGTCCCTATCCGGTGGACCGCATCATCAACCCCACGGCGGTACGTTTGGTTCTTCCTCCCTCTCTCAAGATTCACCCCGTGTTCCATGTCTCCCAGCTGAAACCTGTGGCCGCCAGCTCTTTGTCTCCCCCCAGCCCGGCTCCGCCGCCGCCTCGTATCCTGGCTGATGGGGACCCTGTGTGGCCAGTTCGCAGGCTGCTTGAGGTCCGCCGCCGGGGTCGCGGATTTCAGTACCTCGTGGACTGGGTGGGCTACGGGCCCGAGGACCGGAGTTGGGTGCCGGCGTCCTACCTCGCCGACCCGTCCTTGTTGGACGATTTCTACCGGGCCAACCCTGGGGCCCCGGGTCCGTCGTCCGGTGCCTCCCCTGAGGGGAGGGGTACTGTTATGCCTCCCCGTCGGGCACGCCCCCGTCAGCCTCGTTCCGGCGCCTCATCCCTGCCGGATTGAGCGGGCCGGGTCTCTGCTCTGCTAGCTGCTCAGGTGTTGGCGATTATCATTAGCCCAGCTGCTTCCAATCACCATCAGGACAGCCACCTATATAACGCTGCTGCAGACAGAGACCCGACGCTTGAACGTAATAAGCTGTACGGTTAGTTCTGACTCCCGTATTTTCTCCTCGTATACATCTCCTTGCATTCTCCTCGAGTTACCGTGTTTTTGTGTTCTTCCTGGCTGAGTTTTTCCCCGTCATTTTGTGTCACCCTCAAGCTCCCTCCGACCCCCTGTGCCTCCTGGACCCGTTCCCTCTCCTGTGTCTCCTGGACCCGTTCCCTCTCCTGTGCCTCCTGGACCCGTTCCCTCTCCTGTGTCTCCTGGACCCGTTCCCTCTCCTGTGTCTCCTGGACCCGCTCCCTCCTGTGTCTCCTGAACCCGTTCCCACCCGGACCTCGTATTTTTTGCCCCCTTGTTTTTTCCCTTCTTGGACTGATCTCCCTGGCTTGACCTCTGGACTACCCTCGATTACCCCCTTGGATCACGGACGTTGCTCTTTAGCTTAGGTAGTATCGCAGCACATAACCAACACCCAGACCTCATACACGCACACACACATAGTATAATTACACACTCCATAACATTTCGCCTAGACACTATACACTGTTTTCCCCACTAGTTAGATTAGGGTTATTGTCGTTGTGTATATAGCCTACTATTAATTATAGGCTACTTTATTATTAGATACCTGAACTATTAAATCCTTGTTATATCATCTCCTGGCCTCTGTCTCTGTTCTCTGGGTTCCACCACATTTGGCCTCTCCTATTAGGGGTGTGCGTAACAATATATATGCTAAGATATAAATATACTATGATATAAATACACTAAGATATAGATATGCTAAGATATAAATATACTATGATATAAATATGCTAAGATATAGATATGCTAAGATATAAATATACTATGATATAAATATGCTAAGATATAGATATGCTAAGATATAAATATACTATGATATAAATACACTAAGATATAGATATGCTAAGATATAAATATACTATGATATAAATATGCTAAGATATAGATATGCTAAGATATAAATATACTATGATATAAATATGCTAAGATATAGATATGCTAAGATATAAATATACTATGATATAAATATGCTAAGATATAGATATGCTAAGATATAAATATACTATGATATAAATACACTAAGATATAGATATGCTAAGATATAAATATACTATGATATAAATATGCTAAGATATAGATATGCTAAGATATAGATATGCTAAGATATAAATATACTATGATATAAATATGCTAAGATATAGATATGCCAAGATATAAATATACTATGATATAAATATGCTAAGATATAGATATGCTTAGACATAAATATGCAAAAATATAAAGATGCTAAGATATAGATATGCTGATATAAATAAACTATGACATACAAATATGCTAAGATATAAATATGCTTCGCTAGATATGCAAAGTTGGCTGTAATTCATGTTTTTATTTGGGTGGTTGGGGGGGCAGTGTGTCTCCACTCACCATTAATCACGTTAACTTTCTTAATCAACTGTATAAAACGCTCACGTTCGCGACCCGCAAACTCTCAGCAAACAGAGAGCTGTGTGTGACTCTTAAATACTTTCCAAGATCCTTGAGAAAGAGAGAGAATGACCAGAGTGTGTATGTGTGTGCATACGTGTGTGTGTGTGTGTGTGTGTGTGTGTGTGTGTGTGTGTGTGTGTGTGTGTGTGTGTGTTAGTAATGCAGAGGTGGCAGCAGAGAAGAGTGATTTGCACTTATCTGGGGTAAACACAGAGTTGAGCCTCTCCCGCATCAATTAAGCAGCTTAAGTCTGTACGGCAGGGAGATAACGACACAAACACTGACTGGTATGTCTCCCTGAGCTGGGATACCAGCGGCTGGGTCAAGCCTGGAGCGGTTTGTCTCCCTGCTACAGTAGGATACCAGCAGCTGGGTCAAACCTCGCCTGCTGCTTTGAAGTACAGGACTAAACTGCTGTTGGTGAGACACTTAATATTCCAGAACTCTCTCTCTCTCCTTTTCTCTCTTTTGGTCTCTCAATCTTTCTGCCTCTGTCACTTACTCCATCTTCCTGTTTCTCTGTCTCTCTCTCTCTCCCCTTCTGTCTCTGTCTCTCTCTCCTGTCTGTCTCTCTCCTTCTGCCTGTGTCTCTCTCCCCTTCTGTCGCTCTCTCTCCTGTCTCTGTCTCTCTCTCCTTCTGTCTGTCTCTCTCTCCTTCTGTCTCTCTCCTTCTGTCTCTGTGTCTCTCTCCCCTTCTGTTTCTCTTTCTCTCCTTCTGTCTCTCCTTCTCTCTCCATCTGTCTGTCTCTCTCTCCTTCTGTCTCTCTCTCCTTCTGTCTGTCTCTCTCCTTCTGTCTCTCTCTCCTTCTGTCTCTGTCTCTCTCTCCTGTCTCTCAGTATGTCTCTCTCCTTCTGTCTCCGTCTCTCTCTCTCTTTCTGACTCGTTTTCCCTCCCTCCCTCATTCTGCCTTGCTAGAGCAGTTGGCCCCGCCCCCAGCAAGGAGTCTAACCACTGAGTCCGCTGGCATCAGATGCTCACGGAAGAAGGAGTAAGATGGGGCTTGTTACACATGAGTAAGATGGGGCTTGTTACGCATGAGTAAGATGGGGCTTGTTACGCATGAGTAAGATGGGGCTTGTTACACATGAGTAAGATGGGGCTTGTTACGCATGAGTAAGATGGGGCTTGTTACGCATGAGTAAGATGGGGCTTGTTACGCATGAGTAAGATGGGGCTTGTTACGCATGAGTAAGATGGGGCTTGTTACGCATGAGTAAGATGGGGCTTGTTACACATGAGTAAGATGGGGCTTGTTACGCATGAGTAAGATGGGGCTTGTTACGCATGAGTAAGATGGGGCTTGTTACGCATGAGTAAGATGGGGCTTGTTACGCATGAGTAAGATGGGGCTTGTTACGCATGAGTAAGATGGGGCTTGTTACACATGAGTAAGATGGGGCTTGTTACGCATGAGTAAGATGGGGCTTGTTACGCATGAGTAAGATGGGGCTTGTTACACATGAGTAAGATGGGGCTTGTTACGCATGAGTAAGATGGGGCTTGTTACGATGGGGGTTGGTGTTACGCACGACTGAGAAGCAAACAAACACACGTATGCGAGGGCGAGGCGGCGCTCAGATAAACATCATCCATTCTCAGAGCAGGTGGTGGCTGTTGTTGTTGTTGTTGTCGCTGAGGACAGAACAGGGCGGTGAATGTTTTTTTATTTTGTTTATATATTGAATTATGTATCCATCCTCCCTAGTCTTTCCTGCTGTCTTTACTGTCCCACAGTCTTCCCCTTGTTTTTGAGGACGGGGGTTGATGGTAGCAGCCAAGACCCCCTCACACACTCACACACACTCCCGCTGGCGGAGGAGAGCAGGGCCCAGCGCTGAGGCCTGTAGGGGCCGGTGGGTGCAGCTCTCCGCCTGGTCTGCGTCCATCCCAGCGAGTAGCTCCGTTCACTGGGAATGCCAGCGGCGGCAGGTGTGTAAGGATGTGTATTTGTGTGTGGAGGGGGAGGGGCCAAGTCAATGCATTGTAGCTGTTTGCATCTGGTTGCCATGGAGCTTCACAGCCGTTTCTTCCCCGACTCTAATTAGCTACAGCATCTGGCTGGCTGACACACACACACACACACTCACGCACACTCACGCACACACACGCACACACATACAAAGACCCCCCCAAAAAAACACTTGTTTCACGCACACAAACAAAAACACAAACATTTACATCCACGTTCTCCAGTGAGGCACACGGAGAGGAACAGGCGTTCCTCATGTTAGTTCACACCTGCATGCTCTGCAGGCCACTTCCTTCCTCCCAGAGAGCAGAGCAGAACAGAGGAAGAGGTCACTGCGGTTTCCTAATATGCTGTTCTGAGGCTCGACTTTGTGTGTTGTCATAGAAATTATAGTTTCATCACCTCCTTTTGTAATTCACCACCTCCCTCAACCTTTCACATAGCTGTGCTAACCTAATTCATGACAGGATGACCTCTCCAGGAGGTCGAGACACCTAGACGTTGTCCAGAATAACCATCCTTTGTCCCTTTGTCCCTTCAAGAAATTGCCGTCTTTTCTCATGTCACGTGTCTGTATTCTCGACCACTGTTGATGATGCCTGCCATTTAATATGACGTACAATGGGTTAGCCAATCACATCCTGGAAGCGCCATACCTGTGTATTGCTTGAATATAAGGCCGCGCAAGACCAGGCGGCGGCGTTTCTTTGGATAAACCACTCACGTGCGTGGTCCTGAAGTCCTTGCGCTCGTATGTTTTCTCAATAAACCAGACTTAACCTGTTTGAGCGAATCTTGGCAAATCCTTTTTGACTAGATCAGTTAAAATCCATTACAGTGTTTTAAACCACCCAGCACAGAGTGGATCTGAATCATTTTTGAGCACATCAATAATTCTCTTTGATAAGAGCTCATACCTTACTCTTGGTTTGGAGAACTAGACTCCAAATGACATACTACACCGATGACATACTAATTTAAGACAGTTCGCACTAATAGTAGCCTGGCGTCGCCAGCCTGATCTCGCAAGCTCACGTTCTATTTCACTCCGCAGATCAGAATGGATATCCAATCGTTCGAACTGAATCCACTCCAACCAAGATTGGTTCATACCAATCACAACCGTTTATCTAATATGGCGTGGGTTAAATAAGATAAACAGAGGAGTGCTGCAGAGGCATTTTCTCTGATTGGTTGTAGGTCTATTCAACTGCTTCCAGAGGCATTTTGATCTACGCCCGTTGGTAACGCCCCTTGGGAATCGAAAAGCAACTGTGAGTTTCCTGACCCTTTGCATTTTTACCCATCAATTCACCATAGCAAACAACTCCTCACGGCCTGCAGCTATTTACTAAATACTTACTTCATATTTACTACATAGAAAAACGGGATTGATCCCTGAAGATGCGCAAGGGAACAAAAAGAGACATTTGAATCCAAACACCTTTATGAGGGTGTAGCTCATAGGTCTCCAAATCGCCAGGTCTTTAAAAGAACACACCAACGTTGGGGAAACTAGCCAGTTTGCCATCTTCCCCCGAGTCAGAAAATATAAATGCTTCTCTTCTCTGCGCGTGCAGTAGGAATCAATGAGACACGGAAGATAAGGGTTTCTTCTTATTTGAATCTGGGGAAGATGTCAAACAAGCTAATTTCCCCCAAAGCTATCGTGTTCTCTTAATTAGCTGAATCAGTTGTGTTTCCAAGGTGTCTGTACAGAGCAGCTCAGCTGGTCCAGAGATGGAGACCCCCGGCGTAGCTGCGTTCACGCTCTGGTACAGGGAGACCCCCGGCGTAGCTGCGTTCACCCTCTGGTACAGGGAGACCCCCGGCGTAGCTGCGTTCACGCTCTGGTACAGGGAGACCCCCGGCGTAGCTGCGTTCACGCTCTGGTAAAGGGAGATCCCCGGCGTAGCTGCGTTCACGCTCTGGTACAGGGAGACCCCCGGCGTAGCTGCGTTCACCCTCTGGTACAGGGAGACCCCCGGCGTAGCTGCGTTCACCCTCTGGTACAGGGAGACCCCCGGTGTAGCTGCGTTCACGCTCTGGTACAGGGAGACCCCCGGCGTAGCTGCGTTCACGCTCTGGTACAGGGAGACCCCCGGCGTAGCTGCGTTCACGCTCTGGTACAGGGAGACCCCCGGCGTAGCTGCGTTCACCCTCTGGTACAGGGAGACCCCCGGCGTAGCTGCGTTCACGCTCTGGTACAGGGAGACCCCCGGCGTAGCTGCGTTCACGCTCTGGTACAGGGAGACCCCCGGCGTAGCTGCGTTCACCCTCTGGTACAGGGAGACCCCCGGCGTAGCTGCGTTCACGCTCTGGTACAGGGAGACGCTGGGTCCTTGTCCAACTGCCACAGAATCCTCCACCCAGGTAGGAGGGGGACCTTGCGAAACGTTCCCTAAACTAAACCTCTCTAAAGGTGACAAACATCCCAAACCTTTAAGGAACATTGGGTACGATAAAACGTCCTGTTTTGGTAATGGAAGTGCTGCAGTTCAAAGTTCCCCATATGACTTTAGGAGGATGTTCCATTTTGGTTATTTTATGGTCCCATTTGCAACATTAAAAGAGGACATTAAGACAAAATTCCCATAATATGGAAACACTGACTTAATCTCCCAAATGTCCCCTTTGTTACATATTACGGTTCCCTGTTAGTCACATGGGGATGTGTCATTCGGGACTGTATCGATAGCAAGCGCTTTGATTGGTCACCCATGGCATACAAATGCAGAAGAAAAGTTGAAAAGTTGACAAGTTTTTCCGAAAAGTATTAATTATCCGAGCTTTCAAAACTCTCGTGCAACTGTGAGTACCTTTGAAATTTCTCAGCGACACCTAATAGACTAACTAGCATATATGGTTCTAAATGACGTTGGCATTCAAGTTAGCTAACTAGCTAGCTAAGGTAGCTCAGCACAAATTGGTGCATAAATATTCCAGAATGCAGGAAATTAAGTGGTTGATTGACGCTCATGAGAATGCCCCCCCCCCCCCCCTCACTCCACACATGCTTAATGTGTCACCCCCTAAGGCCTGACAAAAATGGCACTGTTTATTGATGAAAATGAACACAAAAACAAAACAACAAACATCACACACCACCCGTTCAGTACCCTTGACTCTCAGCAGACCGTTCTATGAAACAACCCTTCAGATCAAAATACCCTGAAAGAAATACTGCATGACAGAGAGCTACGAGACACCAGAAAAAGAAGAGAGGCATAGACGATTAAAGAACATCTGCGTTCCCCTTACATACTTTAGCTCAAAGCACTGTTTTGGTAAAGCTAGGCTAAATTACCTTCAACCCAGCCCAGCGAGACCAGAAGCAAGTCTGAGACAGCCTTGTAAGATGCTCTTGTCACAGGGCCTCAGTGTTAGCTGAGCCCAGATGCTGCGCCCCACAAAAACCATGTAATTACTGCCAGAGGCTTCCAGCAGCCTGTGGTTAGCTTGGGTTAGCTGGATGGAAGACATCCTCTGGAGGGGCCATATTGTGGATGCTGTGCTGCCTGGTAGGAGGTAGGAAGTGAGCCTGACATAGCTGTGTAGCTCCGCTGGTAAAGCATAGGGTTCAGTTCCCATGTGGGCCCCATACTGACAATGCATGGACTCACCATACTGTCAGTTGCATCTCCTAATTGATGTTTTTTTTGTGTGAATAAAACTTGAGCGATGTTGTCAGAACAGACGGACCGCTACGAGGATTTGTGCTGGCTCACCTCAGACGGTTTCTTCGGTTCCTGTCGGACCCAGGTGCTGGTGGTTCCGGTGCTCTTGGACGACCTGGACCATGACGTGACTTGACCTGCAGGACAGGATGGACATGAGGGCTATTCATCAGCCAGCCAATCAGATGGTGGCAATTCACAAAACAGTGATACCTGGTAAAAACCCACACTTGATACCTGGTAAATAAATAAATAAATAAACACTAGATATAAGTCAGCAATATCTCATGAGAGTGTGGTATATCGACAATATACAATGGGTTGTGGTTTCATACTGTAGATACAAGATGCAGCAGACTGCCGTCAACCAGCACAACCTGTGGAATATTGGTGATATACCTCATCCTCTCTGTTCCTCATCCCCTCTGCTCCTCATCCTCCTCCTCTCTGTTCCTCATCCTCTCTGCTCCTCATCCTCATCACCTCTGCTCATCCTCATCCTCTCTGTTCCTCATCCTCTCTGCTCCTCATCCTCTCTGTTCCTCATCCCCTCTGCTCCTCATCCTCCTCCTCTCTGTTCCTCATCCTCTCTGCTCCTCATCCGCATCACCTCTGCTCATCCTCATCCTCTGTTCCTCATCCTCTCTGCTCCTCATCACCTCTGCTCATCCTCATCCTCTGTTCCTCATCCTCTCTGCTCCTCATCCTCTCTGCTTCTCATCCTCTGTTCCTCATCCTCTGTTCCTCATCCTCTCTGCTCCTCATCCGGGGAGGGAGCTCTGCTGTTTGTACTGTACACTAATGACTGTCATCAAGTGTGCGGCTGAGTGTGGACTGAGGAGAGTCTTGGCCCAGCGGTAGGG
The DNA here is from genome assembly GCF_949987555.1 of Borostomias antarcticus. Lineage (NCBI taxonomy): Eukaryota > Metazoa > Chordata > Actinopteri > Stomiiformes > Stomiidae > Borostomias > Borostomias antarcticus. Next base: position 22,426,389 of record NC_140248.1, read on the forward strand.
GAGTCTTACTCTCAAAGTACTCTCAAAGCTTCATGTGAGGGAAGACAAGGACAAGGCTATTGATTTCCGGAGGAGCTCAGTACCACCGGACTCTTGATAGATGGTGAGGAGCTCAGTACCACCAGACTCTTGATAGATGGTGAGGAGCTCAGTACCACCAGACTCTTGATAGATGGTGAGGAGCTCAGTACCACCAGACTCTTGATAGATGGTGAGGAGCTCAGTACCACCAGACTCTTGATAGATGGTGAGGAGCTCAGTACCACCAGACTCTTGATAGATGGTGAGACGGTGGAGTGTTGATGGGTATTGGCAGTGGCACTGTCCTGGGTAGCAAACTGAGTTTTGAGGAGGATGTGGATTCCACATTTACAAAGGCTAAAGATCATCTTTAATAGCTCGTTCATACAATATGTTCTAACATTCGATGTTCTAACATGTGCTGCTTTGGTCACCTAACTGCCAGAGTAAGGCTTTGGCAAAATAGATGTTTATCTGTCATGCTAATAAAGCTTATTTCCTCCGCCCCAGGGGCAAAGCCCCGCAGGGTGGAAGGTAATGTTTTCGCCCCTGTCTGTGTGTGTGTGTGCGTGTCTGTCTGCATGCGGACAGGATTAAACAAAAACTACTGGCCCGATATGCATGAAACTCAGTGGAGGGGTGCAGCATGGGCCAAGGAACTGACCATTACATTTTGACCATGATTCATTCATAGGTGGCTCTACAGTACCCATATTACTGTAACTTCAGTGTAGTGGGGGATTTAGGTTTCAGTTTCCTCATAGGTTTCAGGTTCTTTGCGCCACTTGCAATACCGAGCTTGGCCACTACGCCAAAAACTGTCTGTTCCTGACCATGGGGGCTTGCTTCATGCGCCACTGAGCAATTTTCATTGGATTGAATGGGGCGCCATCTTTGCATCCCTTATCCACTTCTTATAATACATCCATGATCCAGCCATGATCAGTTATGCTCGCGTCAACAGGCTGGTGTCTATTTACTTTTTCAGCTTTTTACCATACCATCATTTTTCCGTCTGGCGAATGGAAGCTGATGCTGCAGCAGTGTTATTATTTAAATCAGCAATATTTAAATTTCGCCTTGCGCCTGACGAGACTTCTGGCTGCAGTGTAGAGAGCGACAAACAAGCTGCTAAAGCTATTGCTGATTATGGTGTTTTGTGCGCACAATACCACTTAGTGCGTTGTTATCAACTTGTTTGCTAACAAAGGCTAGAGCTACTAGTTAGCTGTTGATAACGAGATCAGCTGTTGCAACTGGAGCGCTCACCTCGGGAGTGACCATTGCCAGTTCCCACTCGCACCTCCCGAGACAAATGGAATGCACCATAACGTTATATTTCTCATTCGTGTGGATAGTTGAAGCGATGCATTCTGTAGGCTATCTATGTATACTATCTGTTAGTGTGAAGTGTGATGGTTTCTGTACAGCCAAGATTGAACCCAGCATGGGCAAGTGAGCGTAAAGACAATACTGCCAAGCAACACAGTGACACCTGTTATATAGACTAGTGTCTCAACTTGCATTTAAACGATAATGTAAACTTCAAGCATTCAAAGTAAACTGCAGACAGGTGGATGAAAATAAAGTGTCTGCACATTAAAATGATTGATTTCATAGAAAACTATATCTCGCCTATAGACTATAGATTTAACATGTCATTGGCTGTATAACTCCCATCTCAAATGTACATCTTGTAAACTACTGTCTGCAGACTCTGAACCAGCCCACTCCTCTCTCCACTACTGCTCTGCTTGGCTGTTAATGAATGTGAATGGGAAGTCTTCACAAAACCAGCAACGTTTTGTAAATTGGAGAGGAAAGATGTGAAGCAGAAAGAAGAAACTACAGGTGGTGCTACAGTAACCAATTCAGAAAGCCAGTAGGAGAGCACAGCACATGAGAGGTGGTGGTGGGAGGAAAGGTAGTAGAAGAAAGGTAGGGGGGGGGGACATGGAAGGGGGAGAGTAGTTGAGGGGGGGGGCAGGGGCGGAGGTCTGCAAGTGCAAGCCCCTCTAGTTTGAATTAGAATTAGAATTTGTAAGAAGGAGCTACTGTAGCTAACACTGCGAGACAAAGCAGCGAGATCACTGGCTTGAACTGAACTGATCATCTTTCAGACCTGGATCAGACTAGAATAGAACCAGTCTGTCCTGTGGGACCACCAGCAGCACCCTGGGAGGAGGAGCAGAGAGGAGGAGGAGCAGAGAGGAGGAGGAGCAGAGAGGAGGAGGAACAGAGAGGATGAGGAGCAGAGAGGATGAGGAGCAGAGGATGAGGAGCAGAGAGGAGGAGGAACAGAGAGGAGGAGGAGCAGAGAGGAGGAGGAGCAGAGGATGAGGAACAGAGAGGAGGAGGAACAGAGAGGAGGAGGAGCAGAGAGGAGGAGGAGCAGAGAGGAGGAGGAGCAGAGAGGAGGAGGAACAGAGAGGAGGAGGAGCAGAGAGGAGGAGGAACAGAGAGGAGGAGGAGCAGAGGATGAGGAGCAGAGAGGAGGAGGAGCAGAGAGGAGGAGGAGCAGAGAGGAGGAGGAACAGAGAGGATGAGGAGCAGAGAGGAGGAGGAGCAGAGAGGAGGAGGAGCAGAGAGGATGAGGAACAGAGAGGAGGAGGAGCAGAGAGGAGGAGGAACAGAGAGGAGGAGGAGCAGAGAGGAGGAGGAACAGAGAGGATGAGGAGCAGAGAGGAGGAGGAGCAGAGAGGAGGAGGAACAGAGAGGAGGAGGAACAGAGAGGAGGAGGAGCAGAGAGGAGGAGGAGCAGAGAGGAGGAGGAGCAGAGAGGATGAGGAGCAGAGAGGAGGAGGAGCAGAGAGGAGGAGCAGAGAGGATGAGGAGCAGAGAGGAGGAGGAGCAGAGAGGAGGAGGAGCAGAGAGGAGGAGGAGCAGAGAGGATGAGGAACAGAGAGGAGGAGGAACAGAGAGGAGGAGCAGAGAGGAGGAGGAGAGAGGAGGAGGAGCAGAGAGGATGAGGAGCAGAGAGGAGGAGGAGCAGAGAGGAGGAGGAACAGAGAGGAGGAGCAGAGAGGAGGAGGAGCAGAGAGGAGGAGCAGAGAGGAGGAGGAGCAGAGGATGAGGAGCAGAGGATGAGGAGCAGAGAGGAGGAGGAGCAGAGAGGATGAGGAGCAGAGAGGAGGAGGAGCAGAGAGGAGGAGGAGCAGAGAGGATGCTAAGAAGGACCTTAAAGGGCAATGCTCGTATTTGACAACCTGGACCTTATTTACGACATATTATAAGAAGTTTGACTCACCGAGATCACTTTGGTGTAGTTCGGAGGCCGGTAGAAGAAATTTAAAATCCAGCGCGAGCCAGTATATCCATGTAATGACGGTGATCGGGGCACCGAGAATGCAGTTTCTCAAAATCTATTTTCTATCACGCATGCGCACAGGCCAGCGCGCAGACTGGCTATTCTCCGGCTCACAGTCTCTGCGCTACGATCGGATTGTTGCTGACGAATGACGACGACAATATTCTCGGCACCAACAACGATCGTAGCGCAGAGAATGTGAGCCGGAGAATAGCCAGTCTGCGCGCTGGCCTGTGCGCATGCGTGCTGGAGCAAGTGGGGAAAGGCGTGTAAAGATCATATTACAGAGGCTAAAGACCCCGTATTTGAAAACCACAACAATGGCTCGCGTTGAGGAATCTCAACTGTCGATTCATTCAATCTGATTGATGAAAACAACCATTTAGCGGCCGAAAATAGATTTTGAGAAACTGCATTCTCGGTGCCCCGATCACCGTCATTACATGGATATACTGGCTCGCGCTGGATTTTAAATTTCTTCTACCGGCCTCCGAACTACACCAAAGTGATCTCGGTGAGTCAAACTTCTTATAATATGTCGTAAATAAGGTCCAGGTTGTCAAAAACGAGCATTTCCCTTTAAGAAGAAGTCAAAGAAGACGTTCGGGAAACACTCTCTTCTCCGTCTTAGTGACCTCTTCTTTGGAGCTGTCTTAACTCCTTAAGAAGGTTCTTTATCGGGAAACGCGGCCAATATCTGTTATCGGCCAAAATGTTAATGTCGGTGCATCCCTAATATAGGGTAAACCTCCTTTTTAAACCCACCAAAACCTGCTTGACATTTTAATATAAAGGTACTGCCACAATTTAAGTAAGAACATTATAGATGAAATAAAACATTATTTAATTTGTGTATATTTATTGTCTAGTGGTCTTTGTGTTTACTACATGCTTTAAACCAAATTTCCCTCCAGGGTTAATAAAGTACTCTACTGTAACCAATCTCACCAACCAGTATCCCAGCCAATCACCAGCCAGTATCCCAGCCAGTCACCAACCAGTATCCCAGCCAATCACCAACCAGTATCCCAGCCAATCACCAACCAGTATCCCAGCCAATCACCAACTAGTATCCCAGCCAGTCACCAACCAGTATCCCAGCCAATCACCAACCAGTATCCCAGCCAATCACCAACCAGTATCCCAGCCAGTCACCAACCAGTATCCCAGCCAGTCACCAACCAGTATCCCAGCCAATCACCAACCAGTATCCCAGCCAATCACCAACCAGTATCCCAGCCAGTCACCAACCAGTATCCCAGCCAGTCACCAACCAGTATCCCAGCCAGTCACCAACCAGTATCCCAGCCAATCACCAACCAGTATCCCAGCCAATCACCAACCAGTATCCCAGCCAATCACCAACCAGCCTCTCTAACAGGACAGGAAATCTGCTCTGAACAGAGAGGGTTTAATCAAAGGCCTCAAATGAATGCTCTGCTCGGCTGTTCTGTGTGACAGTGTCAGATTGTGTGCATGTGAGAGAGAGTGTGTCTGGGTGTTTGAGAGAGAGAGAGACTTAGAGATAGAGAAAGAGCGTGTGTGTTTACGTGTGTGTGTGTGTGTGTGTGTGTGTGTGTGTGTGTGTGTGTGTGTGTGCGTGCGTTCGCGTCTGTCAAGAGAGAGAAATACAGGCAGGTGGAGGGAGGTGGTGGTCGTCATCAAGTCACTTTATTTATAGATGGAGATCCCACCTCTGCCAGTCTGTCACAGACAAACACACACTCCCCCGCTGAGAAACACACAAGACAAGACAGACACTAACAACTGACACTTCCATTTGTGCCCTATGACAAGCTGGTGGTTTTAACAATGTAGCCTTTCAGCAACTAGAAGGGAGTTTCAAAGCTGTTATGTACTCTCTCTGTTGTGTGTGTGTGTGTGTGTGTGTGTGTGTGTGTGTGTGTGTGTGTGTGTGTGTGTGTGTGTGTGTGTGTGTGTGTGTGTATCTGTGCTAACCAACCACCCAGCCAGCCAAACAGGTTAGCCACAATCAGAGGCTCCTATCCCGGGTGTGTTCTAATGAGAAGCCCTGCGTAGCACAGGGCCAAAATAACCTTGAGGATCCCCCAATTATAAACCTGAGAGCCTGGGGTGACCAGGCATATCTTACATTTTTGCCGCATTACAAGATTCAGAACTGACTGAGGTAACAGTTATTTCAGATGTAGTGTAGAACTGTACTTATCCTTATTTTCAACTAAGCAGATGTTCTTCTGTTTATCTTCAGCAGGATTTGGAATGGTTTGATAGTGTTTTTGTGTAGTACTGGGTTGTGTATCATTGAGTAGTATTTATATTTATAAAGCACTGAGTTGTGTAGTATTGAGTAGTGATAATTATTGGGTCATATATATACTGTAGTATTGGGTTGTGCAGTGTTGAGTATGGGGTTGTGTAGTGTTGAGCAGTGTTTGAATAGTATTGGTTGTGTAGTGTTGAGCAGTGTTAAGTATGGGGTTCTGTAGTGTTGGGCAGTGTTTGAATAGCATTGGGTTGTGTAGGGTTGAGCAGTGTTTGAATAGGCTGTGTAGTGTTGAGTAGTGTTGAGTATGGGGTTGTGTAGTATTGTGTAGTGTTGAGTATGGGGTTTGTAGTGTTGAGTAGTGTTAAGTATGGTGTTGTGTATTGTCCAGTATAGGGTTGAGTAGTGTTGAGTACAAGGTTGTATAGTGTTAAGTATGTGGTTGTGTAGTGTTGAGTATGGAGTTGTGTAGTGTTAAGTACAGGGTTGTGTAGTGTTAAGTATGGGTTGTGTAGTGTTGAGTATGGGGTTGTGTAGTGTTGAGTACAGGGTTGTGTAGTGTTGAGTATGGGGTTGTGTAGTGTTGAGTACAGGGTTGTGTAGTGTTGAGTATGGGGTTGTGTAGTGTTGAGTATGGGGTTGTGTAGTGTTGAGTATGGGTTGTGTAGTGTTGAGTATGGGTTGTAGTGTTGAGTACAGGGTTGTGTAGTGTTGAGTATGGGGTTGTGTAGTGTTAAGTACAGGGTTGTGTAGTGTTGAGTATGGGTTGTAGTGTTGAGTACAGGGTTGTGTAGTGTTGAGTATGGGGTTGTGTAGTGTTGAGTACAGGGTTGTGTAGTGTTGAGTATGGGGTTGTGTAGTGTTGAGTATGGGGTTGTGTAGTGTTGAGTACAGGGTTGTGTAGTGTTGAGTACAGGGTTGTGTAGTGTTGAGTATGGGGTTGTGTAGTGTTGAGTATGGGGTTGTGTAGTGTTGAGTACAGGGTTGTGTAGTGTTGAGTACAGGGTTGTGTAGTGTTGAGTATGGGGTTGTGTAGTGTTAAGTACAGGGTTGTGTAGTGTTGAGTATGGGTTGTAGTGTTGAGTACAGGGTTGTGTAGTGTTGAGTATGGGGTTGTGTAGTGTTGAGTACAGGGTTGTGTAGTGTTGAGTATGGGGTTGTGTAGTGTTGAGTATGGGGTTGTGTAGTGTTGAGTACAGGGTTGTGTAGTGTTGAGTACAGGGTTGTGTAGTGTTGAGTATGGGGTTGTGTAGTGTTGAGTATGGGGTTGTGTAGTGTTGAGTACAGGGTTGTGTAGTGTTGAGTACAGGGTTGTGTAGTGTTGTGTATGGGGTTGTGTAGTGTTGAGTATGGGGTTGTGTAGTGTTGAGTATGGGGTTGTGTAGTGTTGAGTATGGGGTTGTGTAGTGTTGAGTATGGGGTTGTGTAGTGTATGGGGTATAGTGTTAGTCCAGATTGCTCGGGGGCTGGACATCCTGCCCCATCCTTCTCCTGCTTAAACAGCCTGCTCCTCCTGCTACTCATCCTCCTGCTCCTCCTGCTACTCCTCCTCCTGCTTAAACAGACTGCTCCTCCTGCTACTCCTCCTCCTGCTACTCCTACTACTCCTCCTCCTGCTTAGACAGCCTCTCCTCCTGCTCCTCCTACTACTCCTCCTCCTGCTTAGACAGCCTCTCCTCCTGCTACTCCTCCTCCTGCTTAGACAGCCTCTCCTCCTGCTACTCCTCCTCCTGCTCCTCATACTACTCCTCCTCCTGCTTAGACAGCCTGCTCCTCCTGCTACTCATCCTCCTGCTCCTCCTGCTACTCCTCCTCCTGCTTAGACATCTTCCTCCTTCCTCCTCCTCCAGCTCCTTTCCTCTCCTCTCATGACTCACCCCCAATTAATGTTTTACAATGGTGACAATCCCTCCCCATCTCTCTATCTCCACCACTCCTCTCCCCTCCTCCCTTCCACTTATCTCAGTTCCCTGCCTCCACACTCCCTCCCTCCCTCCTCCCCCTCTCCTCTCCTCCCCCTCTCCTCTCCTCCCCCTCCCTCCCTCCTCCCCCTCTCCTCTCCTCTCTCTAATCAGCCGCTGCATCCCCATTACTGGTAACTCACTGTCAGTGGTGTCAGAGTCGTTGCTGCTGGTGGAGTATTTTCTCCGCTTCTTCTCGCTCTCCATCTGAGAGAAGGAGGGAGAGGAGGAGAGAGAGAGAGAGAGAGAGAGAAAGAGAGAGAGAGAGAGAGAGGGAGTTAGTTACACTTCAATCCACTGTATATAATGATAATAACATTACCGCAATGTGAACATGACCCTTAAGAGTACTTATGGCTGGAGGCCTAGTTTCAACTTCTGAAGTGCTGGAGTCAATATAGTGTTGAGAGAGAGAGAGAGAGAGAGAGAGAGAGAGAGAGAGAGAGACAGAGAAAGAGAGAGGGAGACAGAGAGAGGGAGAGAGAGAAAGAGGGAGAGAAAGAGAGAGGGGGGAGAGAGAGAGAGAGAGAGAGAGAGAGAGAGAGAGAGAGGAAGAGAGAGAGAGAGAGAGAGAGAGAGGGAGAGAAAGAGTAGACTGGAGCAGGGCGAGTCAGGAAAGAGAGGCACTAGAGGAAAGAGCAGGTTATGGCCTTCAGTGACTGGGAGCAGATTTATGTGGCTATAAAACAGGGCTTTTCCCTCCTCTATAGGGCTCTCCTCATAGTCTCTCTCCTCCATCCTGCCGCTCTTCCTGTAGCTCCCTCCTCCATCCTGCCGCCCGGCTTCATTACTGACATTTAGACTTGCCAACACCAAGCTGCTCTCACTTCTCTTTCCAGACTCAAATATTAAGTTGAATCTGTAAATACTACATAAGAGTCTGTGCCACTTTGCCGCCCAAGCTGGTGTTCTGAGGGCGTATCGACGGGTCAGAATTGAAAGAGTGACAGGTCGTAGCAGGAAATGAGATATACTAGCCCAGGTTAGATGGGCGGGGCATATCTATGGGTGGGAGCACCTGATCGTAAAGTCGTTACTTATTGGTGTCGCTGGGATTCTGGCGCTACCAATGAATTGCCAGGATTTGAAGACCATATTTGTGCGTGGCTGTACGCCAGCGCACCTAGGATAGAAAATATCAATTTGCAGTCCCTCCCTGGCTTACTCCCTAGCTGCCTCTGCCCCGTTGTTGACCTGCAGTTCTATGTTGCTACCACAAGAGGCAGTGGTCCTAGAACCTGCAGTTCTACGTTGCTACCACAAGAGCATTTACTGTTTTCGGCCATAGGAGGGCAGCAACAGGCTGAGAGACAGTGGTTCCTTGTTAAGTTTCAGCAATTCAATGAGTATTTGAGTTAGGCTATTTCATTTATTATAGTATAGACCCAATATGACGTGAGTGGGCGGAGTCTTGCCACCACGCCACTGTCCACGCCACGGACCCCACAACTCAGCCCCTGAGAGGGCTAGATAAACACGGCCTTCACCGGTGGGGGCAGGTGGGTAGCCCGAAGAGGGCTCCACTGCCCCCGACCCAATATGACGCGAGGGGGCGGAGTCTCGCCACCACGCCACGGACCTCCCAACTCAGCCCTTGAGTGGGCTAGAGACCCACGGTCTTCGCCAGTGGGTGCAAGGAGATTGTCCAGAGGTCAATGTACTGCGCTCAATCAGCTCTGACCCAAACGGGCGGAGTCTCGCCACCACGCCACTATCCATGCCATGAACTCCACAACTCAGCGCCTGAGCAGGCTAGAGACACACGGTTTTCACCAGTGGGTGTATGGAGATTGCCCGGAAGTAACTGCACTACACCCAAACCGCTCTGACGCAAGGGGGCGGAGTCAAGCCACCACGCCACGGACCCCACGGCCAATGGGCCTAGGATATAGACAATTAACTACCCGTGGAATGGTGGTGGAGCATCCATCGGGGTCCCGCTGTAGGTCCGCTAGCCTTGTGTTATCTGGGTTTATCCCTTACCTTTGTCCAGAAACAGAAGTTGAACCAACTGCAGCAAAATAGCTAACATTAGAGGAATCATCAGTGTAACTGCTTTAGCCACTGACCGCTACCATTATGTTATGGAAGCTGCTGCTAGTTGTTGTGAGCTCATGAGCTAACTGGCTATCTCGCTCTTATCGTGCTGGATTAGCATTGGAAGCATTGGAACTGATGTGTCCAGGCGACAAGACCTATCTTAATTTATCAGACATCATTTCATGTCATTTCAATTCACAGTTATTTCAGTGGCATGACTAGCTTCTGTCCTACCAGCCCTGAACAGAAACAAGCCAGCCACGCACATAAGCCAGGCTGGACCTGGTCTGGTTTTGCATACTGGTCTGTCTGAGGTCCAGTTGTCTCTCCGTGGAAGACCAGTGTTGCTCCTCCTGCCCTGTGATCTCAGCAGCACTAAAGTAGTAGTAGTAGTAGTAGTAGGAATAATAGTAATAGTAGTAGTAGGAATAATAGTTATAGTAGTAGTAG
>NC_140248.1:22441412-22453912 GCF_949987555.1 Borostomias antarcticus
AAGATGGAGGAGGGAGAGGAGAGATGAGGGGAGGGAGAGGAGAGATGGAGGAGGGAGAGGAGAGATGGAGAGGAGGGAGGGTGGAGGATAGAGAGTGAGTGGGTGGAGGAGAGGAGAGGAGAGAGTGAGTGGGTGGAGGAGAGGAGAGAGTGAGTGAGTGGCCTATGCAGTGTTCATGCAGATATGAGAGGAGAGAAGAGGAGAGGAAGGATGAGGAGAGAAGAGAAGAGGAAGGAGGGATGAGGAGAGAAGAGAAGAGGAAGGATGAGGAGAGGAGAGGAAGGAGGGATGAGGAGAGGAGAGGAAGGAGGGGTGGGGAGAGGAGAGAGGAGAGAAGAGGAAGGAGGGATGAGGAGAGAAGAGAAGAGGAAGGCGGAGTGGGAGAGAAGAGGAGAGGAAGGAGGGATGAGGAGAGAAGAGAAGAGGAAGGAGGGATGAGGAGAGAAGAGAAGAGGAAGGAGGGATGAGGAGAGAGGAGGAGAAGAAGGAGGAATGAGGGGAGGAAAGAGGGATGAGGAGAGGAGAGGAAGGATGAGGAGAGAAGAGGGAGGGTTGAGGGAGAGGGACTCAGAAGTCCTCCCCAGAACACCTATCCTGCTATTTTTGGAGATGGAGGAGTTGGGGAGAACAGGAGGGGAGAAGAACTGAGGGAGAGAGAGGGGAGGGGGGGGGGGTTGGCAGAGAGAGCGCTAGAATGAGTAAGAGGGCGGTAAAGAGAGATGCCAGAGACAGGTGGAGGAAGAGGGAGAGAAAAAGCAGAGCCTATTTAGAGAAGTAAGGAAGGATACAGGAAGAATGTGTGTGTGTGTGTGTGTGTGTGTGTGTGTGTGTGTGTGTGTGTGTGTGTGTGTGTGTGTGTGTGTGTGTGTGTGTGTGCGTGTGTGTGCGTGTGTGTGTGAGGGAGAGAGAGAGAGAAGGAAAGAGAGAGATAAGGAAGGTATAGAGGTTTAGGAGATAATAATTTGGAGAGAGCAGAGAAAAGAGGATGGCAGAGATAGAGTGAGCTGACAGGATGACAGACAGAGAGACAAGGAGCGAGGGGGGAGGGGGGAGGAGGAGGAGGAGGAGAGCAGGGGAGGAGCACCATGGAGCCCAGCAGGGAATAGAAGTGCATCTCTGGAGGCCTGTGAATGATCCTCTGCCTCTCTTTGAATGACATGATCACAGCACCAGCTGTATGCTGTCCCTGGAGGCTTCACCTCAGCTTCACACACACACACACACACACGCACACGCACACGCACACGCACACGCACACGCACACACACACACACACACACAGGCAAACAGCACAGAATCATGTGAAGAAGCGCATCCATACACACATACACACACTGACGTACACACACTCCAATATGAATGAAAAAAAGTGAATTGCTCCTAATCTGTTGTTAACAGTCTTACTAGCAGGGCTCAAAATTAAACTTTTTTACTTGATAACATTGGTGCTTCAAACTTTAATATGTAATACTACTCGATTTTTTTTATGATAAAAAACAACAATATAACAGTAGGGTGTAGGTGATATAAAACAGTGAAAGTAGCCTTCAAAACGGAAGGTAGGCCATCACAGCAGTTTTATGCAATCCTGGGGCCAGGATTTTAATGTGGTACCACTTTTCCATTTACATATCAAACCGTACCTGCTCAGGTATGAATGTTTTCCCACTAGTATTTGGGTACAGTATGGTTCAGTACGGAAACCCTGTCCGCTCCGAGTAGGAAATGAGTCCTTACCCCAAGTGAAGGAGTTCAAGTATCTGAGGGTCTTGTTCACGAGTGAGGGAACCATGGAGAGGGAGTTTGGCCAGAGAATTGGAGCAGCTGGTGCGGTTCTGCAGTCGCTTTACTGCCCTGTTGTGACGAAAAGAGAGCTGAGCCAAAAGGCAAAGCTCTCGATCTACCGGTCTATCTTCGTCCCCACCCTCACCTATGGTCATGAAGGATAGGTCATGACCGAAAGAACGAGATCACGGATACAAGCGGCCAAAATGAGTTTTCTCCGGAGGGTGGCTGGGGTCTCCCTGAGAGATCGGGTGAGAAGTTCAGTCATCCGGGAGAGACTCGGAGTAGAGCCGCTGCTCCTTTGCGTCGAAAGGAGCCAGTTGAGGTGGTTCGGGCATCTAGTGAGGATGCCTCCTGGGCGCCTCCCTAGGGAGGTGTTCCAGGCGTGTCCGGCTGGGAGGAGGCCTGGTCGACCCAGGACCAGGTGGCGGGACTACATCTCCGCACTGGCCTGTTAGCGGCTAAAGATTCCCCAGGCAGAGCTGGTTGATGCTGCTAGGGAAAGGGATGTCTGGGGCCCCCTGCTGGAGCTGCTGCCTCCGCGACCCGACCCCGGATAAGCGGATGAAGATGGATGGATGGATGGATGGTTCAGTACGGTTCAGTGTGGTACAATATCGTACAGTATGGTTCAGTACGGTTCAGCTCCTCACTTGCTCCAGCACGCATGCGCACAGCGTGCTGGAGCAACGATTGCGCGCTGTGCGCATGCGTGCTGGAGCAAGTGGGGAAGCTATTTCGTTTCGAAAGACGTTTCTAAAGATCATATTACAGAGGCATGTGAACAACCACAACAGGCCTACGCTCTATGTAAGCACAACTAGCGATTCATAAAGACAGATTGATGAAAACAACTGTTTCGCGGCAGAAAATAGATTTTTAGAAACTGCATTCCCGGTGCCCCGATCACCGCCATTACATGGATATACTGGCTCGCGCTGGATTTTAAATTTCTTCTACAGGCCTCCGAACTACACCAAAGTGATCTCGGTGAGTCAAACGTCTTATAATATGTCGTAAATAAGGTTGTCAAAAATGAGCATTGTCCTTTAAGGTAAGAATGTCAAGCTCATGCTTGACTGGTTAGAATGGTCACTGTCAGCCCACTGAGTGTACTAGCTAGTAATGTACAGAGAAAGGGACGTTTGACTGGAGAGAAAAAAGGTCACACCAGAACCATTATTTGCACCCACACAAAAATGTCCAACCCAAACATCGAGCCCTGTACTAGAATCTCCTCTAGGTCCTGTGGTCCACTAGCCTTGTGAGACCATTCTTATTTTGCATGCTCACATTCTCTTTCTATCGCAAATCTCTCTGGATATTTTCCATAGAGATCTGTTTCTGCTAGATCAGAAAATGATCTCGCCAATCAGCGTTGGTTCTGAGAAATTTGAAATACAAACAGCTACGCAGGGCGGGTTTAGGTGTGATGACAGCAAGAAGCGGTTGAAGTTGGCGTGTGATAGACGGTGACAGACAGATGGTTCATCCAATCACCTGCCAAGTATTTTTGAAAGTGCCTGCCCTTTTCCAAACAGTTTCCAACGAAGAGTTCCCAGATGGTTATGCGAATCAAACCATCTGGTGCGTCAGGTTAGTGGTTCACAGAGGCGAGGAGGAATGAGTACAACCACATGAGATCTGACAATATGAATTCAATATGATTAGGAACAGTGATGCGAACACTCAAAAACTCACACACACACACACACACACACACACACACACATCTCCTGCGCTACTGAGTGATGACTCAGTGATGATATCACCCTCCTTCCCATCAGCCCTGTCCCTTGTGTGTGTGTGTGTGTGTGTGTATGTGCAGGGACTACATCCCAACAGTACAACCTGCCATCCTCTGCACTTAGCTAACGACCATGGAGGGAGAGGAAAGGAAGGAAGGAAGGAAGGAAGGAAGGAAGGAAGGAAGGAAGGAAGGAAGGAAGGAAGGAAGGAAGGAAGGAAGGAAGGAAGGAAGGAAGGCAGGAAGGTTGGAAAGGAAGGAAAGAAAGGGAGGAAGGATGGTTGGAAGGAAGGAAGGAAGGAAGGAAGGAAGGAAGGAAGGAAATAAGGAAGACATGAGTCCCCCCCACCCCGAGAGAGAGAGACAGATCAAACCAACAAGCTACAAGTCCTTCCATGGCTAACCTTCATCAGCTATTGCCTACACACACACACACACACACACACACACACACACACACCGAATCTGTGCGCACTGCTAGGGCTGCACCAGGAGAACAGAGGGATAAGAGGGAAGGAGGAAGGGAGAGAAGGAGGAAGGGAGAGAAGGAGGGAGGGAGAGAAGGAGGGAGGGAGAGAAGGAGGAAGGGAGAGAAAGAGGAAGGGAGAGAAGGAGGGAGGGAGAGAAGGAGGAAGGGAGAGAAGGAGGGAGGGAGAGAAGGAGGGAGGGAGAGAAGGAGGAAGGGAGAGAAGGAGGAAGGGAGAGAAGGAGGAAGGGAGAGAAGGAGGGAGGGAGAGAAGGAGGAAGGGAGAGAAGGAGGGAGGGAGAGAAGGAGGGAGGGAGAGAAGGAGGAAGGGAGAGAAGGAGGGAGGGAGGGAGGAATGGAGTGCTGCAGGCTGGCGTCCAAATCATTTTCTACACTCTTTCTCTCTCTCTCTCTTTTCTTTCCTGAAACTGCTGACAAACAATGAGAGGGGTGAGAACGAGCCAGGGTTCCTGAGACGCTGCCAGCACAGGGGAGGCAGGGGGGAGACCAGAGGGGAGGAGGGGGAGACCAATAAACTCAGCGACAGAGGGAGAGAATAGAGAGAGAGAGAGAGAGAGAGAGAGAGAGAGAGAGAGAGAGAGAGAGAGAGGGAGAGAGGGAGGGAGGGAGAGAGCAAGAGAGGAGGAGGACTGTGCTGGTTCCAGGAGACTGATTCCCTGCTCTCACCTCTCCTGCCATCAGTGTTCATCAGCACCTGAGAAGGAAGGAGGGATGGGAAGAGGGAGGAGAGGGGGAGTCAATCCTGTCCTTCACCCACTCTGTCCAAACTGTGGCTACCTACCTCCTGTCCTGCAACTTCTGCTTAGCTAGCTGTCCCTGGCTACTGTAGCTACCAGAGAGTCATTTTGAACTTAACAACTTTATTGTCTAACCGCGACTGGAAAATAAGAGCACTAAGCAATACAGAGCACTAAGCATGGAATAAATACTTAATTATAAGAAATATAATACTATCAATAAAGTAGATAGGTAACATCTCTGTAACATCTCTGTAACTATCTATGTAGTAGGCCACTATATGTTAGCTATCCCTGTAATACGTTTAGGATATCTCCTACATCCCATCTTGTCGCCGCTCGCTTGGCACTTATCAGCCAACGGTATCAGGCTGCAGCAGATTCAGCCGAGCAGGAAGCTGAGATGGCCTGTCTCAGAAAGACCAGCGTGACACGGAGAGACAGGAGAGACAGGAGAGACAGGGACCATCTACCTGGCCTAGCAGCAACTCTGACAGATGTCAAACCGCTGAATCAGAAACAGCAAACCCCTATGCTGCCTGTACGATATATATACAGTATATATAATACACCTACATTAGCTTCAAACCTGAACTAGAAAACCCCTTCCTGGTAGAGTGACACTCCAGACTCCACTGTCATGGATTTCTGCAGGGAGAACAGAATAGAACTCTTCTCTGGTTCTGCTGATCATAGAATCCGGAATCCAGAGTCTTTAGAAAAGTGTTTCAACCCCAGTGTTTCCCATTAATTACCTAGACTATGGCGGGCCACCATAGTCCACCATAGTCCACCATAGTCTCATAAATCAGTATTATTATAAATAATTATTTAGGCTACCGAAAGTATTTGACTTCTCATAATAATATAAATAAAAGATATCGAACGCCGTTGTGTTTTGTGCTGTGTAATAGGCTACTTCAGTGTTTCCCAAAGTGTGGGGCGCGCCCCCCTAGTGGGGCGCGGAGGTACTGCAGGTGGGGTGCGGAAAAAGGAGAAAAAAAAGCTAATTTTGATTCATATATTATTTAAATTATTATTATTTGGGTTTGAGGCCAATGTGAATTATTTCACAGTGGCCAAATTTGTTCATTTTTGAATAAAATATAAAACTACAATTGGATCGTTGTGTCTTGTTATTAGTAGTAACGTTATATCTAGCTAGCTAATGTTAGCTAATTTTACAGGCTAGCTAGACTAGATTATCAGCAGCGACACTGACAACTACTGTAGCATTAGCTAGCTAGGCTAACATTACCTAACGTTAACTAGCTAACGACATAATGTTAGCTAGATAGGTTTGCTAGTAGTCAGGCCAATATCATTGAAAATACACTACTGTCTTAAGCCTAATATTTATATAGATTTTCAGGTCAGGAGTATTTTTAATTACTTCAAGAAGAGAGAGAACGAGATGAGGAAGAAATTGCTACAGAGCCTGAGGTAATGTTAGCTAGCCAGCTAGGATAACGTAGCTAGCATAGATACCAAGTCAATATAGTCAAACAGATTATTCATAGGCTTTTGTCAAAAAAATGAACTGGATTTACTTTAACGTTTATTTGACTTTGATGTTTATTTGTATCAGAAGAGACAGCTTCTTCAGGCGGGAGAGACAGCCCCAGCTGAGTCTCAGAGAGAGAGAGACAGACAGAGGATAGAGAGAGGGGCAGCAGGGCAGGCAGCTCCCTCAGACAGGGGCAGTAAGGGAGACAGGGGCAGTAAGGGAGACGGGGGCAGTAAGGGAGACAGGGGCAGTAAGGGAGACGGGGGCAGTAAGGGAGACAGGGGCAGTAAGGGAGACAGGGGCAGTAAGGGAGACAGGGGCAGTAAGGGAGACAGGGGCAGTAAGGGAGACGGGGGCAGTAAGGGAGACGGGGGCAGTAAGGGAGACAGGGGCAGTAAGGGAGACAGGGGCAGTAAGGGAGACAGGGGCAGTAAGGGAGACAGGGGCAGTAAGGGAGACAGCCTCACCCAAGGAAGGGACAGCTGGTGAGTTTGACTGCAGAGAAAGGGGAATTAGGCCATAGTCGTTTCAGTAGGCCTAATTGTTGGTGTATGTGGGAAATATTTATTTTCTTTATGCAACTATGTGCCATTGTTGTGTGAGTGTGTGTGTGTGTGAATGAGAGGCCATTATAAAGCGCTTCGGATAGAAGTGCAGTCCATTTACCATTTATTTTCATTAATTTGGCTAATTGTAGTTAACCTTCATTTATAGGTGAAGTCAGAATTTCACAGCAGGTTGCAGAGAGAGAGAGCACCTGGCTGGCTGAGGGTCTCCATCAACGGGCCCAGACCAGAGAGAGCACCTGGCTGGCTCAGGATCCCAGACCAGAGAGAGCACCTGACTACCTGAGGATCTCCACCAACGGGCCCAGACCAGAGAGAGCGCCTGGCTGGCTGAGGGTCTCCATCAACGGGCCCAGACCAGAGAGAGCGCCTGGCTGGCTGAGGGTCTCCATCAACGGGCCCAGACCAGAGGAAGTCAACTATAGAAGGGCAATAGAACTTTTCTTTTCAAAGCCCAGGAAAATCCAATGCAAAGTTTTCAAATCGGTGCAATGTTTTCTAATAGGGGGCCATACTCACTCATCATTCACACACACACACACACACACACACACACACACACACACACACACACACACAATCACTTCTCTCCTGCTTTCACTCATTGTTCACATGTCAACCCTGTCCTCTTTCTTTATGACGCTGCTGTATGGGAGTCTCCCTTAGACTCAATCGATCAATCAATCAAAGCTTTATTTGTATAGCGCATTTCATACCCAGAGGCAACACAATGCGCTTTACAGAGAACAAGGGAGGTGGGCATACGACCCACTCTCTACATATTCCAGAGGGAAGCAAAAAAACAGTAATCACCCGGGGGCCAGATAAGTGAGCTGTAAAAATTCTTCCCTGACCCCTCTCAACAAGGCGATCGAGCAAGCTAGACTGTGACTACACTACATGTGTTACTTGTGATACTGGAAATGGAATCTGGAAAGGTAGATTTTTGTTATACAGTGTGTGTATATATCAGGGTTTTTTATGCAGAGTGAAACTTAGGTTGTAGTTAATGTGAAAATGCATGTAAATATCTCAAGGTCAGGTTCTGAACATTAAAGTCCCATCTCGTTTACCATGCTTTGTGGGTGGGACTTCTTCTTTGTGGGTGGGACTTCTTTGCCAATGTCATCCAATTTCATAACCAAATGTGTTTATCATTAAATTGTTAATCTAACTTATTGATTTTGCTCTCCAAGTGCACCAGATTAATGCATTTCAATTTAAAATTTTCGAGATTTTCTTCCCGGGGGGCATGCCCCCAGACACCCCTAGATGCCCCCAGACACCCCTAGATGCCCCAGACACCCCTAGAGGCTCGGAGGTCCACCCCCATAGTCTCACAAACTCCTGTGGGAAGCACTGAACCCCCACCTCAGATGAGCCTCCTGAACTGCAATTCCACCTCAGTAACCTTCTGAGTCACGAGCCATCAGCTTGGGGAGTCCAAGCCCTGATCTCCTCCTCTCCTCTGCTGTCAGCTCTGCTCCTCACCCCCCCCCCCTCCTCCTCTGCTCCTCTCAGAGGCCAGACCCTGCTCCTCCTCCTCTCAGAGGCCAGACCCTGCTCCTCCTCCTCTCAGAGGCCAGACCCTGCTCCTCCTCCTCTCAGGCCAGGCCGTGCTCCTCCTCCTCTCAGGCCAGACCCTGCTCCTCCTCCTCTCAGAGGCCAGACCCTGCTCCTCCTCCTCTCAGAGGCCAGACCCTGCTCCTCCTCCTCTCAGAGGCCAGACCCTGCTCTTCCTCCTCTCAGAGGCCAGACCCTGCTCCTCCTCCTCTCAGAGGCCAGACCCTGCTCCTCCTCCTCTCAGAGGCCAGACCCTGCTCCTCCCCCTCTCAGGCCAGACCCTGCTCCTCCTCCTCTCAGAGGCCAGACCCTGCTCCTCCTCCTCTCAGAGGCCAGACCCTGCTCCTCCTCCTCTCAGGCCAGGCCGTGCTCCTCCTCCTCTCAGAGGCCAGACCCTGCTCCTCCTCCTCTCAGAGGCCAGACCCTGCTCCTCCCCCCCCCCCTCCTCTGCTCCTCTCAGAGGCCAGACCCTGCTCCCCCCCCCTCCTCTGCTCCTCTCAGAGGCCAGACCCTGCTCCTCCTCCTCTCAGGCCAGACCCTGCTCCTCCTCCTCTCAGAGGCCAGACCCTGCTCCTCCTCCTCTCAGGCCAGGCCGTGCTCCTCCTCCTCTCAGAGGCCAGACCCTGCTCCTCCTCCTCTCAGAGGCCAGACCCTGCTCCTCCTCCTCTCAGAGGCCAGACCCTGCTCCTCCTCCTCTCAGGCCAGGCCGTGCTCCTCCTCCTCTCAGGCCAGACCCTGCTCCTCCTCCTCTCAGAGGCCAGACCCTGCTCCTCCTCCTCTCAGGCCAGGCCGTGCTCCTCCTCCTCTCAGGCCAGGCCGTGCTCCTCCCCCCCCCCTCCTCTGCTCCTCCCCCCCCCTCCTCTGCTCCTCTCAGAGACCAGACCCTGCTCCTCCTCCTCTCAGGCCAGACCCTGCTCCTCCTCCTCTCAGGCCAGGCCGTGATCCTCCTCCTCTCAGGCCAGGCCGTGCTCCTCTCCATCAGACGTCATCAGCCAAACCCTCTGAAGGGATTCTGGCACTGCCAGGCCTCACTAATGAGCACCCAACCAGGGCCACAGCAGGGTCAACCTCTGAGCGCACCACACACACACACACACACACACACACACACACACACACACACACTCACACACACACACACACTGACACGCAAACATGCTGACACGCACGTTAGAAACTCAGGCTGAAACACTCACAAAATACAACACACACATCTACAGTGCATACACATTTGAAAACATGTACACATTTTAAGACAATCACAATTGTGGTACACACAAAGCAAGTACATGCACACGCCATGCACCCCACACACACACACACACACACACACAAAAACACGGTACATTCATATATTAAAAATATTATATAAATAAACACATACACACACACAATCAAACAAACACTTCTCCTGGGTCACACAACTTAGAATAGTGAGAATGAGCTGAGGCTGATGATATTAGTACAAGCCAGGCTTTCGCATGTGTTACCCCGCTCACACACACATGGTATCATTCTCATTTGACACATATTCCACAACACACACGCATGTGTGTGTGTTTGTGTAGCCTGTGTCTGTCTAGAGAGCGAGTGCTACATTTGTGTGTAAGCGCGTGAAAATGTGTGTGGAGAGGGAATGTAACATTTGTGTGTGTGTGTGTGTGTGTGTGAGGCTGGAGGGGGGTGAGTACAGTTGGAGTGACGTACTTGCATGAGCTTGAGTCCATTCATGAATAACACCCTCCCCCGCCCTCGTGGTGTAGCTGCCAACACCATACTGCAGCCCATGTGAGGTACTTACCCCCTTTTCCGACCAATCAACTCACAGTGCATAACGCACATGTACATACGCTCTCGCCCGCCCACTCACTCACTCACTCTCTCTCACACATGCACACACACATTCCTGAGAGCCATGTTCCTGGTGATGACGGAGAGGTCACATGCCCTCCTCACAGAGCTGCACAAACACACACACATGTCACAACCCCCCCCCCCCCCCTCCCCCTCTCTCTTCTCTTGTAAACAGACGTTTTCTAGGTGAAACGAGATCTTTTACCTCCAGGGAGACACCGGAGAGAGAGAAAGAGATGCAGAGACATGGGGTTTCTGCACATAAAAAGTGAGGAGCGGAGACGGGGAGAGGGGGAGAGAGAGGGAGAGTGAGGAGGGAGGGAGAGAGAGAGAGAGAAGAGAGAGAGGAGAGAGGGTGGGAGAGAGAGATAGAGAGAAGAGAGTGTGAGAGAGAGAGGGAGGGAGAGAGGAGAGAGGGAGGGAGAGAGAGAGAGAGAAGAGAGTGTGAGAGAGAGAGGGAGATAGAGGAGAGAGAGAGGGAGAGAGAGAGGGAGAGAAGAGAGTGAGAGAGAGGGAGGGAGAGAGAGGAGAGAGGGAGGGAGAGAGAGAGAGAGGAGAGAGGGAGGGAGAGGGGAGAGAGAGAGGGAGAGAGAGAGGGAGAGAGAGGAGAGGGGAGAGAGAGAGGGAGAGAGAGGAGAGAGAGAGAGGAGAGAGGGAGGGAGAGAGGAGAGGGAGGGAGAGCCAGCTCTTATGCCTCCACACCATGACTCATCCTGTTTCATGCCCAGAGGGTTGGAGGAGAGGGGGGTGAGGGAGGGGAGGGGAGGGGGGTGAGGGAGGGGAGGAGAGGGGGGTGAGGGAGGGGAGGGGGGTGAGGGAGGGGAGGAGAGGGGGGTGAGGGAGGGAGGGGAGGGGAGGGGGGTGAGGGAGGGGAGGAGAGGGAGGGAGGGGGGGTGCTGTCACAACTGGGAACATTTAACAAGTCCCTCGGTGATTCACACTTAATTGATTCAAGGAAAGAGCCAGTCCAGTGAGCCTACACACTGTATAGGAAACCAGTTAAGCTCGGTCCACTGAGAGGCAATGGCTCGAATAATATTCAGCCGTCTGTCTAGTATGTCCCTGTACTATTAAGGGGAGGGGGGTAAAACAATGACAAACATACACATTTATGATGTTGTACATGTTGATGAATTTCATACATCTACACTTCTTATGCACTCGTAAAAAAAAAAATCAATCCGACTCCCTCCTCCGTCAGACGGAGGAAGGTGAAGAGGACGTAGCTGCTCGCCATGCGTACGCAGCTTCAAATCAGAGCCCCGCCCCCTGCTCTGAGCGCAGACATCTCGAGGTAAACAAGGGCCACGCCCCCAACTAGAACCGCACAGCAAAGCAGGACTGGGGGGAGACAGACAGACAGACAGACAGACAGACAGACAGACAGACAGACAGACAGACAGACAGACAGACAGACAGACAGACAGACAGACAGACAGAGGGACACGGGGAGAGTTGAGTTGCCAGGCTTGTTCTAGTTATTTGATGCGTGCAGATTCACGCACCCCTGGAATTGGGACTGCGGTTCGAATGCATGTGCGCTCCTAATTTCTGCAAAGATTTACTAGCGAACCTCGTACATCCCACGACCAAATAACACACTGGGACGAATCATCATCATCATATGATATCGCCCGTTTACTTCTTGACTGTCTTTTCAACTGTATGCAGATATAACATGCGATCATTCATCTGCCAACCCGCGTGCATGCGTGTTTTCAGTAACTAATATGGACTGTGGTGGATACTAACGTTATAGCCTATGCACTCTTGCACGGATCTTTGCACATTTCACCAGATATTCTCATGTAACAGATTGCACATTTCTGAGCTAAAATCCTACCGGAAATCAAAAAGATAATTTGATGCAACAGTACCCCAAACAGCCGCTATCCCTGGCCATGTCATAACCGCGGAACATGGGTGTTGCGTAGTTCGCTAAACACACCGCTCGTGAATCGCGATGCTCGTTTTTGTGCGCCCAACATCAAAAGTTCGAGTTTGCATGCAGTTTTTTTAATCGTATTGTTTCGCTATAACTTCCTGCCCCACGTCTACTGCACACACAGTCTGACTAGCTCCCAGTTTGAAAAGTGCGTGCAAGCCAGCTACTCCCCTGCTACACCAAGACATCAAACCTGTCCCACCTTTTTACCTTGATCGCACTCAGCTTCGGATGGCGAAACGTCCTTGATTCTGGACGATGGGCGATGCACAGAAATCACGAGATCATTTGAAGCTATCCACATGTAGC
>NC_140248.1:22458912-22498912 GCF_949987555.1 Borostomias antarcticus
TGTCAGTGTGCCAGCGTGTTTGTAAGTGTAGGCAGCTTCCTGGCAGGTACACCTGGGATTGGTTCAAAGGTAAAGTGTTGATTACATTTTGGAATCAAACCTGGGTCAAAATAGTTTTTGTGTTTGAAGCGCGTTCGTTCTGAGTCTGTTGGTTTGAGGTGCGTATAGTATACCTACACTTGGTTCAAAGTAGAGGAATTGAGGATAACACACTATGAATGGGAACAAGACAAATAGCTCATGTAGCTAGGATGCATTAGATTACTATTGACTGAACAGACCTTGTTTATGAGGTGTTGCTGCAGGGTTTCCATTTCACAGGCAGATATAACGCTTACTGTGCTCAAGTTGACAAGTAACTGCAGCACTTGACACTGCATAGACAAGTAACAACAAGGATTAACACTGCATAGACAAGTAACAACAAGGATTAACACTGCATAGACAAGTAACAACAAGGATTAACACTGCATAGACAAGTAACAACAAGGATTAACACTGCATAGACAAGTAACAACAAGGATTAACACTGCATAGACAAGTAACAACAAGGATTAACACTGCATAGACAAGTAACAACAAGGATTAACACTGCATAGACAAGTAACAACAAGGATTAACACTGCATAGACAAGTAACAACAAGGATTAACACTTACATATATAATTAATTAATTAATTAATTAATTAATTAAAACTGTTGTTAATTATCAACAAGTAAACAGTGGTATTATTTACCAACAAGTAAACAGTGTTATCATTTACCAACAAGAAATGTGTTATTATTTACCAACAAGTAAACAGTGTTATCATATACTTACTTACTTACTTACTTACTTACTTACTTAATCCTCTTCATTCCTTGAGGAACATAAGGCTGCTATGATCTGCTTGTCTCTGGTCCTGTCCTGTGCAGCATGTTGTGCCTCGTCCAGGTTACGTTTCAGTTCCCAGGTCACACTTCTTCACCAGCTTGTTTCTGGCCTCCCTTGTTCCTTCTTCCAGGTGGAGTCCATCTTACGGCCACTTTGGGGATACAGGGGATACGGTGTTACCATCTAGCAACAAGTAAACAGTGTTAGCATTTATCAACAAGTAAACAGTGTTATTATTTACCAACAAGTAAACAGTTTTATTATTTATTTATGTATTGGGAATAAATGTATTTTACCATCATATCACTACTGAATGAAGAGACACCAGCATGAGTTGACTCATTGTGAGAGAGTGTGTGTGTACTATCCAGCTATCCATCCCTCCATCAATCCATGATATTTATAAATTACACAAGAGATACAAATCGATACAGACGTCTTTTATGCTTCCCCAGTATACACACACACACACACACACACACACACACACACACACAACCTCTATGACACTCTACTTCTCTCATCTCTCTCTCACAGCTCCATTCCTGCCTGTCAGGATGCTGTTCCAACCTGTTCGTATACACAGAGAGGTATGGGGGGTCTGTCAGACACCCAGTTCACTTGCTTGCCTCTGGAATCTTACAGCATATCAATGACTTCATGTCAAAACAAGCCAAAGTCTCTGTGTTCTCAGAGAAAGCTGATTGTGAGGTTTATTCCTCCTCTCTGATCCTGTTCCCTGTAGCCCAGACAGCTGAGAGAACACTCTGTTAAACAAAGTCCAAAAACATCAAGAAGACATAAATGTGTATACCACTTTAACACTTGTGTTTTGTTACTGTGGTGTTAAATGAGATTACATCAATAAAGCCTACTCATTGGCTTATGGAGAACAGTTATGGGGAACAATATAAGACCCCTGGCTGACCAGGGAGGCTGTTCAAATGAAGACAGCACCAAAGAGCAGTCAGTCTGATCTGGAAGAACCAGGCTTGTATTTCCCCAGCCCCCCGTCATGCTGTGATTACAGACATCTTCACAGTCATATCACCTTTGATATGTCACCGTGTTGATTCATTGTAGCTTTAAGCTTTCAGTAGGATCAAGTCACAGAAAGCATAATGGTGGCTGTGTGTTTGGGTGAAGAGGTACTGTACACGTGTCACATGTGTACTGTACACGTGTAACATCAGTACAGTGTAATATTATCCATACCCCATAATCCAGGGAATATCAGTTTGCAGGCAACAGCTTAAGTTGTCTGTCGCCGATTAAACTGAATGTAGACATAATACAGAGGACATGAGGACTTCCAGGGTTCGGGCTTAACCTGGGTAAATGTTTAAAGGAATAGTTCAAAGGAATAGTTCACACAAAAATACAGTGTATGTCAAATCAAATGCCTACGTAGCCTCCACGGACCTTATTTGGAGTATTTTCTCCTTGTGGTTGGACGTTGGTCTTATAGCCACAGGGTGGCGCTGTAGGGATTTCCCTTCCCGCTTGTAGAAAGGAAGTGTGTGTATGTGTGTGTTTCAGACTACAGACATTATGGCAGAATTGAATATTCAGGAGTTCATTGAACAAAATCGGCATTTGGCCGAGCTTATAGAAACATATCGCGGTATCTCTGAGAGTGATAAACATTGGAAGGCCAGAAGGAAATTCCTATTTCAGAACATAAACGACTATGAGGACCCACACGTGGACCAGCTGCTGGCTTTGTCTATGGTCTGGGCCAACAACATCTTCCTCGGCTGTCAGTGAGTAAACAGTCTTGCTTACTACTACTGCTTAGCTTAGTGATATGAATGTCCTTTGTTGTCTGACCGTGTGCATTCAGCATTCGCAGTTGGCTGTTTATATGTCCTTTCCGTTCAAGTTGATTTGTGCAGATACGGGTACCATAAAATTACATAAAATCTATTTCCTGCCATATTAATCCTCGTCCCACCCCTCTCTCCACCTCGTCTCTCTCTCTCTCCCTCTCTCTCTCTCTCTCTCTCTCTCTCTCTCTCTTCTCTCTCTCTCTCTTTCTCCCTCTCTCTCTTTCTCTCTCTCTCTCTCTCTCTCTCTCTCTCTTTCTCTCTCTCTCTTTCTCTCTCTCTCTCTCTCTTTCTCTCTCTCTCTTTCTCTCTCTCTCTCTTTCTCTCTCTCTCTTTCTCTCTCTCTCTTTCGCTCTCTCTCTCTCTCTCCTTCAGATACAAACCTGACCTCCTTGAGAAAGTGAAGGAGATGTCTGAGGGTATCGTGGTGGTGGACGCCCCTGTTTTTAAAACTAGAGATGAGATCATGAAACAGACGAAGGTAAACCTTACTACTGCTCTTGCCTGCCCAGTGTCCACATTCTCAACAAAAACAACTACATGCTGGTTGGCTGTGAGTGGACCAGCTGGGATCACCATAATAACAATTCTTTATTCTCTTTCTTTCAGGGTCAATGATCTCAGCTATCCAGTCACAGATGGATTCATTTGCCTGTCCATTCATTAATTTGCCTGTCCATATAAGTGAAATACTTTTTTATAGTTCCTTTAAATGTGGATTTTAAGCAATGTAACAATAGCTTAAACGTGTCCAAACTTTTTATACAATAAAGTAATTGAGTAAAGTTTACTAATTTAATCATTTCCACCGTCATTTGTGCCCATGGGATTCATTGTGACGTTGAAATAATTCACTTCATCTGCAGTCGTCAGTTTTCTAATCAGACCGTTCTAAGAATGATCAAAACTGTTTAAAATGTTTTGCAAAACCAAGCTTACAGAACACCTTAGTTTGTCACACTGTAGCAATATGATGGCATTATACCAGATATCTGGCTAGACAGGAGTGAGCGTCACACTGTGTAGCATAGCGAGCTGCTGCCCCCTGGCGGCAGGACAGTGAACAGGCCAACAGGCATTCTATGGAACTCATTAGAGAATCTTTGCTATTTAACACAATTGGATATGCAAGCACATGCTGGTAACTGTTACCATTGATGTCAGATCAGTAACAGCTGTTACTTTAAGAAAGCAACGGTAGAGTATGGGGTATTCAGACAAGTGCCTCATTACTGTCACCCTCAAGGCTATAGATACTCTATAGATACTTTCAACTGTCTTTAGAATTTCAAGGATGGATTTAGTAAATGGTAAATGGGCTGCACTTATAGCACTTTTCCACCTTAGCGGCACTCAAAGCGCTTTACAATGGCCTCCCATTCACCCATTCACACACACATTCACACACCAATGGCGGTAGCTGCCATGCAAGGTGCTAACCTGCTCATTGGGAGCAATTTGGGGTTAGGTGTCTTGCTCAAGGACACTTCGACATGTGGACAGTTGGAGCTGGGATTCGAACCGCTGACCCTTCGATCATTGAACGACCCGCTCTACCAACTGAGCTACAGCCGCCCCAGTTGTTGCATGTATACAATCACAAGTACTGCAATCAAAGTCTGAAAAATGTGTTTTATTATGTTTATACAGCATATAAGTATACATTGTTCTTAGAGTAAATTCACAAAACTTTGTAACATACCCCTTCTCCTTAAGGTGAAACAAACCACTAGACACACTGACTCATCCTGCCTCTGAAACCAGACTTCCACTATGGGTGTTTATGGGCAGAGAGTAGACCTGACGGGCTGCCTGTTGGTGCCACAATTTAAGAGACAGATGTGGGCATGAACCACCGTGGCCTGGAAGAAAAGATGTGTAGATGTGGGCTCTAGAAGTCAGTGAGGGTCATTCTTTAAGATCAGCCCTGGTCTAATCCTAACCCTCTCCCCAGCTTAACCCAAGTCAATCCTAACCCTCTCCCCATCTTAACCCAGGTCTAATCCTAACCCTCTCCCCAGCTTAACCCAAGTCAATCCTAACCCTCTCCCCATCTTAACCCAGGTCTAATCCTAACCCTCTCCCTATCTTAACCCAGGTCAATCCTAACCCTCTCCCCATCTTAACCCAGGTCTAATCCTAACCCTCTCCCTATCTTAACCCAGGTCAATCCTAACCCTCTCCCCATCTTAACCCAGGTCAATCCTAACCCTCTCCCCACATTAGCCCAGATCTCACCCAAACCCTGACAGTACAACCTCATTCCTAAACGAGCCAGACTCCCGCTGTAAGTGCCCCAGTATCTCCCTCCAAATAACTACAATTACCACAAAGCTGGAAATAATCACAACCTTCAGCTTCAAACGTCAGAGTGTAATGTTTTATCGTGATCAAGAGTGCCGATTCGATCCAACCTGAGGGGTGCTCTGAAGTTACAATCACTTCAATCATTGACATGACAGGATAGCTTTCTTTTCTACTACATGATAGTTTGCAGGTGTACAGACGGTCCACCCTTCAGCGTCCCGTTGGATTGATATGATTGACAACATACAGTACAGTTCCCAACAGCCAGTTATGTTCAAACCGAGAAACGTTAAAAAATAAAAGATTCTGTAGAAACTAAACAGTAACAGCATCAATCCAACAACAAAAAAAAAGATATATTACAAATTCTGTTAGCAATAACTTATTTCACATCATGCAATAAAAAAATTAAGAACAGGAAACAAATATCAGATAGATTTTCCTCATGTGTGTTGGCAAGCAAGTCCATTCTGACTTTTTTTTTTTTTTTTTCATCTTTTCTTCACGTGGCACAAATTCCTCTGACTTGTTTTCTTGATGAGGTACATGAAAGATTGAATTATTCTGATAAAGAGAGAGTGATGATGAGGAAGAAAGGCTCGGGTGTGAGGAGTCCACCCAGCTCTGATGAAGAAGATGATGATGATGATGGTGTTAGGAGTCCACCCAACTCTGCTCCACGATGGCAGAAACTCTCTTCTCGTACTCCCGCTTGTTCTCCTGGTAAAGCTGAGCCGCCTGACTGTTGGCCGGGCTGTTGGGGTTCGGCTCGTCTAACAGGGACTGGGGAAGATCAACAACAACATCAACAACAACAACAACAACAACAACACCAGGGACTGGGGACACCAAGAAGAGAGATACTGGCACTTCACACTGAACGAGAACACGGCAGCGTAGTACTACGGCATACAGTCTGGTCACTTTGTTTATGATCATTCATTCATACAGCCACCACGACGCACATCACACACACAACCATGAAGGGCCAACAAACCAACCTGAATTGAAGTCAGAATGGACGATACGTCATACGTGGGGCTCCAGCGATTTTGCAGGATGTCTAAACATATACTCCCATCTGCATAGACTGAAACATGTAACATATATAAATATACACACATATGTATATATATATAACATACTCCCATCTGCATACACTGAAACATATATATAGCATCTATCTGTATAGACAAACATATGTAACATACATATATAAATATATATATATAACATACTTCCATCTGCATGGACTGAAACATGAATTACTAGACAGTACAATCACAGGGATAGCGCAGGGATGTACTGTGTACTGTGAAGCTGGAGTGGGTGCAGTGAGGGTCTGAATCTTACCGTTGGGGTGAAACATTTTGGAGATAAATCGAACTGTGGGGGGCTTGTTAGGGTACTCTTCGGAAAATTCTATCATAAGCTTAAAAGTTCCTGCAGAGTGGAAGGGAGAGACAATTAACGTTACTAAAAATACCATACGTTCCCTCATGAGCAGCTGTGCTACATCCACATCCTAGCTAACAGCGTGCGACATGACTGATTATCAAACGGAATATGTCCAGTGCCACTCGCTGACTCAGCGAGATCTCCTACAGTCCACAGCAGCGTAGATACACACAGTCACAGTAGAGTAGGATCTGCTCAGATTCATCACACTGACAAGTCTGAAACAGAAACGTTGATCACACTGACAAAGGTTGGAGTGATGTTAACTTACCATCCTCAAATGGCGTACCTACAGGTCTGCAAGCAAAGAGAGAGGAAGAGTTACCAACATGCTAGTCTGACTCTCAGGAAGAAGCTCCTTGGAGATAAGCCTCTCATTGGTGCTGCTGGAATTGAGCGGCGCCAATCAGATTCAATCCCCGACACCTATTTTGCAAGGGAACCGTTGGGGGTGTGTGTGGGGGGGCGGGGCTTAGCACCGCCCAAGATGATTGTGATTGGTCTAAAGATATACAGGGTTCTTTCCCACTATTCCAGAATGATAATGGGTTGCAGCCAGACCCTTCTCTAGCGCTGGCACAACACGGGCTATGCAAGATCAACTTGCAAACAAACACACGCATAAAGAGGAGCATCAACAGCATGTAGAGCACGACCACAAACAAACTGATAGTCTGGCGTGGAGAAAGCACCTCACATGGCATGGGAAATGTAAGGCCTTGTTAAAATGGCCTTGACTGTGCATTCTTTGCAATGATACAACTTCTCTCTGATTTCCAATTAGCAAAATAAATCCACACACAGAGGCCCTTCAGGGCTCAGCAGCTACATGTCAATATGTCAACAACCCCCCCCCCCCCCCCCACACACACACACACACACACACACACGCCTCTAAGCCACAGCTCAAGCACCCTGCATCCATCTGATCCCCACCCTCCCAGTGATGCCCGTGCCATGATCACCATGTTGGCAAAGTGAGAGGAAGAGGGGGGGGGGGGGGGGGGGATTTGGAGCCCTCACTCACCCAAAAATAACCGCGTTCCACATCATGATGTTGTTCTCTGAGGGGGCTCCGCTCACACCTGTGGGGGGGTCTTCTTGAAGTCTGAGGACAGAGAGGGAATTTCAATGTTCTACTTGTAGTGTGACGGAGAGACATGGGACAGGCAGGGTCCGTCTGTGGGCTTCGTCGGTACACAGAACAACGGGGGCTGTTTACATAGTTGCGTCGTGATGTCCTATGATACGCACTCCTAGCAGCTGGTCTGGTCAGACCCCACTACTATTTTGGTCAGTCGTTCCCAGGGCGCCCCTTCCACCCCTCACCACGGCCCCTCACCACGGCCCCGCAGAGCTCATCTAATAACAGCTTTCCTCAGAAAACCGACAAGGTGGCAGGCTGGGTGGGTCGGTAGATCCATGTGGAAATCCCAAGAGAGCAACACTGCAATTAACCTCTTTTTCTGTAATCTGCTATCAGTCTTGTCATATCACTACTTCCTGCTAAATAACATTGTTATTTCCCGATAAGAGAAACCAGAGAATAATCTCTGTCATGCAGGACTGAATTCAGCAGGCCACTGGTCATCAACCCTATTATTCCCGTCCACCCAACCCCAGCACAGCTGGCCAGCTAGATGCTCAGACAAGGCCGGAAGGTAGGCCAGAGTAGAATTTCACTGTCATTCTATCCGATGCTCCTTCTGGAGCCATCCTGGTAGAATAGTTAAGCATCTCTTGAGTTTTCCACTGGCAGGTGTGCTGCTGTAGGCAGTCTCCTGGCACACATGCCATCTGGAGCCAGACAGGCGGTGGATAGGGGTTACAACCAGCCCCGACCAAGGTGCGTGTATCCGTTTAACAGTACACGTCACAGTTTTATTTATATGGAAATCTCCAACACGCCGCACGGTTTTTCTGTCATTAGTTAGTTACTTCCCCCCCCCCGAACTATTCCCTCTATAACTGGCAGATGCTAAACTCATGGGGAGAAGCGGTTTCTATCTGGGAGACGAGCAGTCGCCTGACAAACACACCTATGGGCATGACTGCTGTTCTAGCTCAAACCTGCATTAAAGCCTGCATACATACGCATACACATACATACATACATACATACATACGTATACACATACATACATACATACATACATACATACATACATACACACACACACGCATACATACATACATACATACATACATACATACACACACATACATACATACATACATACATACATACATACATACATACATACACACACATACACACACACACACACATACATACATACATACATACATACATACATACATACATACATACATACATACATACATACATACATACATACATTCATACCTACAAGAACACATGGAAATGCATTGTTTTCGAATTTCAGTCAAAATGCAGGTGAAGGGACTAGATCTCAATATCATGTCTGGACGGGGACCACCTGTCCTACATGCAGGTAGCTGACCAAATGGATCACAGATATGATCGATCAGAAATAAACACAACACGTTATCTTGAGTTGGCCAGTTAGCATGAGACCAACACGTTAGTCAGCTCCAAACCCACAATGTGCTTTTATTCTACCATGGTAGACTTAACCAAAATAGTTATCCAGCTAATCAATAGTCAATCATAATGATCGAGAGATTACAAGTTAGATAACTTCATATAATAGGCATGGGCTAAGTGATCAGGCTAGTAGCTAGCTAGCAGTTAGCTCTCGTTAACCAGGTTAGCATGGGACGGGTTTTACAACTAACTAACCTTCACTAGAACAGCTCACTTGTTAATAGAAACACGTTACAGTTAGTAAAGATAGCTTAAGTTTGCTCAAATGTATTTTAAGTATTTATATAACTGTTATTCCCCAGCAAACAGAAAGAGCCCTGGTGGGTAGGCTAGCTAGCTCCGTTAGCCATGCTAAGCTAGCGGCTGAGGTGGCTCAACTCAAACACAGCCAAGACAATACAAACATGTTATTCTACCTTTTGAAATCTCTCATAAGCCGTCTTCTCGCCGGGGTGGACATGATTGAGAACGTAACAAGTTATCCTTATGGTCATAAAATGGATGAGAGTCGTTGTTAGCTGGCAGCTAGCTGGTCTATCTGTCTTCCTCCTGGTCGCTTTTCTGCTCAAAACAACCAGCAGCTACTTGCAGTGACGTCATGCTTCCCCCCCAGGGACAAGTCAAGTCAAGTCAAGTCAGGGACAAGTCAGGGACAAGTCAAGTCCACCTTGATGCTTCTACTAACCAATAAGGTTAGAGAAGTATCTTACCGTATTATTCATAAATATTATCCGACTAACTGCTATCTGAGTAAATTTGTTCCTGACATTGATGTTAACTGTTCGTTTTGTAAAGATCAACCAGAAAATGTTCTCCATTTGTTTTGGTATTGTCCCCATACAAACATGCTGTGGAAGGACCTCTCTAGATACATAATTGATCATATCTATAGCAACTTTTCACTCTTATTTGAAAATGTTTTGTTTGGCTTCATGGTCATAGATTTTAACTATAAAAGTGAATTCTATATTATTAATCTTATTCTTCTCCTTGCTAAATTTCATATTCACAAATGTAAGTTCACTGGAAGAACTCCACTTTTTCTTGTGTTTATAAAAGAAGTGTCCTTGTACTTTGATTCGATTGAATTCTCCATGAACAAAAAGGCTTCCAAGTCCTTGTATCTCCGTAATGCTTTTGAGGTCTTTATGTAATGAGCTTTTCCCCTGGTGTATTGTGTTTTGTTCATGTGTATGTATGTATATGTATGTGTATGTATATATATATATTGTTATATTTTGTATACATTGCTTTGTATATTTCTGCATCTTTGAATAAAAAATAAATAAAAAAAAAGTCCACCTTAATGCTTATGTCATTAATTAGCATATTATTTCCAGTTTACGTAGGCATGGATTGACTAAAATCCTTGTTACGGATAGGCTAGTGGGATATTTCTAGGAAAGGTGAATTATCATTCAGTGCAAATGAGTCTTATGATGGATGTGAATCAGATGTGTGTCAACCTGCATTTTCAAATCCAACGTTTTCTAGTTTTTCTAGAACAGCTTTACAATTGTGATCAAACAGTTTTTTGAAATGTGGCCTGACTTCTGCCATCCTCTACTCCAACCATAAGAGAATGTAGATTCATTTAGTAGGCAACTAGCCTACTCTGCAGTGAGTATTTTGACCACATGCGTCAAATTCAGCCTAGTTGTAAATCAACTGTAATAATGGTATTCTGGGTTCAATGAATGTTTCATGATTTAATATCCAGGTCGGCAATGAGTGCTTTATAAAGGAGCTGCTACATGCATTTCCTCATCTGTGTTCGTTTCAAGGCAGTGAGTCCACACTGAAAGAAGATGGGTTTTTATGACAGGGAGGGAGGCAGCTATGGCACGATGGGTGATGCAGCCATAGGTTGATTGACAATTGGGCAGGACCATGAGGAAGATCACCATGAGGGAGATATCAAAATGCTGAGGGAGATATCAAAATGCTGAGGGAGATATCAAACTGCTGAGGGAGATATCAAACTGCTGAGGGAGATATCAAACTGCTGAGAGAGAGCTCATAAGAGTGTGCCTGAAGCAGTTTTACTCCCCTTGTTTGATGACAACAATCAAGTGCTGTCACAGCCCATGTTAGAGCATGGCACAGAAGTAGTGTGTGTGTGTGTGTGTGTGTGTGTTTTCCACAGCAATTCCACTATGAAAACCTAGTGAACATGCCAGAGGTGTTTTCCGGTATAAAGGGCAGCTGTACGTGGTGTTTGAGTAGGGCCTGCATGAGCAGGTACCCACGCGGTCTGGGCTGTCAGAGACTCGGGAAGTTCATATTCCAGATCCTGAGAATGGTGGAGTGCCTTCACATGGCAGACTACCTTCACACAGTGGACTACCTTCACACCAGCAATCCAAGTATTGAAATGTCATTGACGTGTCAGTCAACAGGGTCCACAACAAATGATAGTCTCCATGCCGCCAGTCCATAGAGATCAACAATTATATAAGAGATATTATCTCTAAACACTGTAAAATAAGTAGTTGAATTACCTGTTATTGATGGGTTGAATAATGTGAATACTACTGTACTCTACTACTCTATAAGTAGTTGAATCACCTGTTGGTAAATATATACTGTATAGCGTTTTTATCCAAAGCGCTTTACAATGGCCTCTCATTTACCCATTCACAAACCTGGTGGCAGCTGTCATGCAAGGTGCTAGCCTGCTCCTTGGAGCAGTTTGGGGTTCAGTGTCTTGCCCAAGGACACTTCCACATGTAAACAGGATGACCCGGAATTCGAACTGCTGACCCTGCTGAATTTAATATAATGTATTGCTTTATAAATGTTCTTAGCCGCTAGACAAACATACTCCTGGAGCTTGCTCGATCGCCTTGTTGAGAGGGGTCAGGGAAGAATTTTTACAGCTCACTTATCTGGCCCCTGGGTGATTACTGTTTTTTTGCTTCCCTCTGGAATATGTAGAGAGTGGGTCGTATGCCCACCTCCATTGTTCTCTGTAATGCGCATTGTGTTGCCTCTGGGTATGAAATGCGCTATACAAATAAAGCTTTGATTGATTGATTGATTGATTGACCCTACGATCATTGGACGACCCTCTCTACCTCCTGAGAAGGCAGCGAGCCAAGAGAAAAAGGGTGGGGTTGGCTGGACTGGGACAGCTTACAACACAGAGTGGGAAGGAGCTAGACACGAGAAGGCAGGGGGCCTTTCCAGGAGCCAATTGGAGGACCTGGCCGAGAAAGGGGGGGGGGGGGTTCTCCGGGACCTGCAGGAGACAGGGGGGCGTCCATAGGACCTGTTTAGAATATAAGAGGGAGAAACACTAGGGAGGAGGGAGACAGGGTTAGTGGCTGTACTGGACATCCACAGCAGATATGGGGGTTTCTATCAGACTCAGGGTGATCTGCGGATGACGGTGGGGCATCCACTGGACCTGGCTAGAAGATAGGAGGGAGAGAGAGAGAGAGGCACTAGGGAGAGGGAAGGCAGAACAGGGTTAGTAGCACGCAGAGCCATAAAAGCAACACAGATATTAAAACAGAACATGCCTGTTTCAGGGCTACCAGCATCTGTATACACATCTAAATATACACACAGTGCATAACAGGATATACACCAATGTATACGAAGGATTCACAAGCAGGCTGGAGGCTGCCTTTCTGTGTCTCTAGGTCCTGGCTAGTGATTGTAGGCTAGACTGAAAAGGTAAATCTTAAGATCTTGCTTAAAGATTTCCACTGTTTCAGCCCTTCTTAAGTTTTCTGGCAAGATTGGGGGCATAGAAACTGAAAGCTGCTTCTCTGTGTCTCTTAGAACTGTTAGGAGTTCTAGTTCTAGTGTTTCTGTCGTCTGACCCTGCTGATGTTTCTGTACCCTCTGTGTCAAGCCTGTTGATGTGTGGGCCACAGGCTGCCTGATTATAGAGATGGCCACCAGCAACGCCCTCCTGACGGCCACCTCTGACACACCAGGTGCACGAGATTGTAGTAGTTGAGGGTGTATGGAGGTGGGTAAGTGGGTGAGTTCATGGGTGTAGTCGAGGGTGTATGGAGGTGGGTAAGCTGGTATGTTCAGGGGTGTAGTCAAGAGTGTATTGAGGTATATGTAGCGTGTCCACTTATTTTCCATGAACATGGAGTACTTCTTAATTGCCACTGATGTTGTACCACAACTTCACTTCCTGTGGGGTGTG
This sequence comes from Borostomias antarcticus, assembly GCF_949987555.1. Taxonomy (NCBI): domain Eukaryota; kingdom Metazoa; phylum Chordata; class Actinopteri; order Stomiiformes; family Stomiidae; genus Borostomias; species Borostomias antarcticus. The sequence continues at coordinate 22,472,136 of NC_140248.1, forward strand.
CGGGTGTGTAGCCATAGCTCCTTAGCCTGTGGGCAGCACTGTAGAATTATGAACTCGATAACATCTGCGATTACTTTCAATTTGGTTACAGCAATTGAAATGATGTCTGTTTAGGGCTAGCTTAGTCCAACTCTTGTCCATTCTCCTGAGGGAGAACAGATAAGCCAGAGTCTTTCACAGACATGAAAAGGCTACAGGCCCTGCTAGGATTTCACTATTGTGAGGAAGTAGGTCATCGTGAGACAAAAGAGGCTGTGCGGTTCTTTTCTCGCTCCCTCAAGAGCCAAAAATTAATCTGTTCTTTTCATGATGGATAACCCATTCACATCAGATGTGGCTCTGGTGCCTATCAAGGGTTGACCAGGGAATTCACTTACATCAATAAACTTAATTCAATTTCCTGGCCAGTCTGACAATCTGTTGTTGATTTGAACTGTAGCATTCATGATTTTACTTTGAGCTGCCCAATACGTAGGATAAAGCTTGGTGATTCTTTGACATTTTGACCATGCACATAGCTAGGGATGGGTATCGTTAGGATTTTATCAATACCGGTATCGACACCGATATTGCTTATTGATACTGATACTTATCGATATTCTTATCGATACTACTCTACCACTTTGGGACTCATACACTGCCTGGGTCGATGTTTCTGTCTCAGTTGGTCTTCATTTACATAGTGGACTGTCACTGTAATATAGTGATCATGTACGTGTGATACTTGTCCAGCAATCGCTGGTTATAGCTACTTTTAACACATTGGCAAGCTCAGCTATGATGTTTCTCTTTTTAACTGCATGCTAAGCAGGTATGAGGGTGTCTGATAATGTGCCTCTGGAAGGGGGGTGGGAACTGGGGTTAAGGGCTGTGGTCATCTCCCTACAGCAGGGGTGCCCAAGGTTGCAGAAGCTATGCTGGTATCTTGAGCCATTCAAAAGAAAAGCCATAAGAAAGGCAACTTGATGACGTGCGTTGAAGTTGCATGTGCAGAGGCAAGCAGTCACGTCACCTCTCTTGTCCAAATGAGCAACTTTTTCCTCCTGCTACTTTGTAGATTACAAGTGTGGCCTGCAGTTTAGCTGAGCGTTTTAATGATTTAATGATTAAAATGATTTAACCAGCAAAATCAATCAGAAACTCAAAAAGTCAGGATTATGCAACCCTGGCTGATCCATTCAGTGCAAGTCATCAGAGTGTATTGTGCTGTGTGATTGAGTCGTTTAAGTAGGCCATGGGTTCCCAAACTCCATCAATGTGGGCCTCCCCTCTGAAAACAGTGACATATACTGTACAATACTTTCCCCCATTTCTTGTGCTTTGTGGATTGGATGCTATTTTTTTGTATCATTTGCACGGGGTTTGCCTCCGCAAAAGCCGTGCAATCCTTTTGTGGATTTTGCCCCAAATTTGCATTCTGTTTTTAGAGTTGTTTTTTGTCTATTTTACACAATCTTTACATTTTTAATGCTTTTATTTTTATTGTGTCTTTTGAATCCGTTCTCACTGTGTTTATATGATTTATGTTTTCATCATTTTCTTTTTATGTAAAAATCTATGTAGGCCTGCATTGATTTGTACGAATGGTGCTATGTAAATAAAATGACAAAAATACTGTGAAAGATAGAAGGTCAAATGGCTTCTCTCCACTCCTAACCCTTCTCTCCACTCCTAACCCTTCTCTCCACTCCTAACCCTTCTCTCCACTCCTAACCCTTCTCTCCACTCCTAACCGTTCTCTCCACTCCTAACCCTTCTCTCCACTCCTAACCCTTCTCTCTACTCCTAACCCTTCTCTCCACTCCTAACCCTTCTCTCCACTCCTATCCCTTCTCTCCACTCATAACCCTTCTCTTCACTCCTAACCCTTCTCTCTACTCCTAACCCTTCTCTCCACTCCTAACCCTTCTCTCTACTCCTAACCGTTCTCTCCACTCCTAACCCTTCTCTCCACTCCTAACCCTTCTCTCTACTCCTAACCCTTCTCTCCACTCCTAACCCTTCTCTCTACTCCTAACCCTTCTCTCCACTCCTAACCCTTCTCTCCACTCCTAACCCTTCTCTCCACTCCTAACCCTTCTCTCCACTCCTAACCCTTCTCTCTACTCATAACCCTTCTCTCCACTCCTAACCCTTCTCTCCACTCCTAACCCTTCTCTCCACTCCTAACCGTTCTCTCCACTCCTAACCCTTCTCTCCACTCCTAACCCTTCTCTCCACTCCTAACCCTTCTCTCCACTCCTAACCCTTCTCTCTACTCCTAACCCTTCTCTCCACTCCTAACCCTTCTCTCCACTCCTATCCCTTCTCTCCACTCATAACCCTTCTCTTCACTCCTAACCCTTCTCTCCACTCCTAACCCTTCTCTCCACTCCTAACCCTTCTCTCTACTCCTAACCCTTCTCTCCACTCCTAACCCTTCTCTCCACTCCTAACCCTTCTCTCCACTCCTAACCCTTCTCTCCACTCCTAACCCTTCTCTCCACTCCTAACCCTTCTCTCCACTCCTAACCCTTCTCTCCACTCCTAACCCTTCTCTTCACTCCTAACCCTTCTCTCCAAAGTCCATTATCAGGTTCAGTCTGGGAGTCATTCATTCTCTGATGCCCTAATTAGACCCAGAGTTGTTGCTCTGTCTCCGTGGAGAGAGAGAGAGAGAGAGAGAGGGAGAGAGAGAGAGATAGAGAGAGGGAGGGAGAGGTGCCAGTCTGCCAGGCTCCTAACTTCTCCCTTGCAGACTTTCCTGCAGGATAATAGCTAATCATGGCTAATAGCCACCCATGTTCCCTGGCACTCCATTACCTGCAGGGAGAGGGACTCTATCTCTCTCTCTCCCTCTCTCTCTCTCTCTCTCTCCCTCTCTCTATCTCTCTCCCTCTCTCTCTGTCCCTCTCTCTATCTCTCTCTCCCTCTCTATCCCTCTCTCCCTCTCTATCTCTCTCTCACTCTCTATCCCTCTCTCCCTCTGTCCCTCTCTCTATCTCTATCCAACCTCTCTATCCATCCACCCACACCTCCCAGCAGCTAAGAGACCTACAGTATTTACAACCCTCACTGTGTGTCACCCTTAATAAACTCCTTAATAACCACGACTCAGCAAAGTGTTGCTGTGATGTGCAGCCAGTGCCCTGTACACATCAACGCTGATCACAAGTGAAGCTATGACATGGAACAGCTAATCACCTCGTTATGGCTCTGCGGTCGTTTGTCCCCTGAGTGTGTCATGGTTGTAAATTAATTACAGCTGATGGAGTAGTGCACTGTCAGGTCTTGAGGATGAATGAGAGGACAAGAGGTGAGACCTCCCTGTAATGGTCTTTTAGTCCTCAATGTCAATGTCATTTTATTCATATAGCACCATTCATACAAATCAATGCTTACATAAAAGGAGAAGGATAAAAACATAAATCATGTAAACACAGTGACAACAGATTTAAAAGAAATGATAAGATAAAAAGCATTAAAAAATTACAAAATAGAGTGCAAATTAAGAACACTAAGATATTAAAACAAGTAAAGCTACATGGTAAAAGCAATGTTAAAAAGGTATGTTTTAAGATCTCCCTTAAAAATTATCACAGTTTCAGACATTCTCAGGTCCTCTCTAATGTGATGGTCTTTAGTCCTTCCTGTTGTTCTACTTCCTGTTGTGATGGTCGTTTTCCGTGGCTTGGTTGGTCTGAGATGAAACAGATGCATGTGATGGAGAAGTGTGGAAGTGGTAACTCCAGGTTTGCACTTGACTTTCTTCTCTCCGCAACGTCCTTTTCCACACCATCCACTATAAGCCCAACTTTGTTGAGATCCATGTCAGAGTAGTGGATGATGGATCGGTCTACACCATGCTTGAATAGAGTGGTGAGGTCTGATGTAATTTTGTACAGTAGGCTGAAAAGTCAGCATCGACGCCATTTGGTTCTGAGTTCTAAATCCCTAGGGATTTCCCAACAAGATGGCGGCGATGCTGACTTTTCAGCCTACGAAATGATGACATCACCTCACCACTCTATGTTGGAACATGCAAGCACGGCGACAGACAAACCAGGAAGCAATAATAGGTATCGTGAGCAAGGGAAGCGACTGTATAACCCAGTCACTGTCAGTAAAGCCTTCATAAGAACTACAAGTGCCAGCAGTCACTGTGCCAGAGAAAAGGAAAGATTGTATTTACTGTATACCCAACTCTCAGGTAAAGAAAGGTGTCAACTGCATTCACTACCATGGGGGTATATTCAGTACCATGGGGGTATATTCATCAGTACCATGGGGGTATATTCAGTACCATGGGGGTATATTCAGTACCATGGGGGTATATTCATCAGTACCATGGGGGTATATTCAGTACCATGGGGGTATATTCAGTACCATGGGGGTATATTCATCAGTACCATGGGGGTATATTCAGTACCATGGGGGTATATTCAGTACCATGGGGGTATATTCATCAGTACCATGGGGGTATATTCATCAGTACCATGGGGGTATATTCATCACTACCATGGGGGTATATTCAGTACCATGGGGGTATATTCATCACTACCATGGGGGTATATTCATCAGTACCATGGGGGTATATTCAGTACCATGGGGGTATATTCAGTACCATGGGGGTATATTCATCAGTACCATGGGGGTATATTCAGTACCATGGGGGTATATTCAGTACCATGGGGGTATATTCATCAGTACCATGGGGGTATATTCATCAGTAACATGGGGGTATATTCAGTACCATGGGGGTATATTCATCAGTACCATGGGGGTATATTCATCAGTACCATGGGGGTATATTCAGTACCATGGGGGTATATTCAGTACCATGGGGGTATATTCAGTACCATGGGGGTATATTCATCAGTACCATGGGGGTATATTCATCAGTACCATGGGGGTATATTCATCAGTACCATGGGGGTATATTCATCAGTACCATGGGGGTATATTCAGAAACATGCGTCAAAAATAGTCACACAAAAATACCAGATGTACAACAGTGGAACCCTACATATACCGCCACTTTTGTGTTTGTGACATGTCTAATCCAGGCTAAATGTTTGGGTGAGGCCTCAGAGCTGCCAAGGTGTCTGTCATTGTTCCCACATTCAAAGGGGAGAGCCTTAGTGACTCACAGCACAGACATGTGGAGGCTTCTTCCTGTCTCGCTGGGTTCAAGAGAACAGGGACAGGAACAGAACAGAGAGTATTCCCAAATCGGCCTGTCAGCACACACACGCATGCATGCACACACACGCACGCGCACGCACGCACACACACACACACACACACACACACACACACACACACACACACACACACACACACACAATGCTTAACTGTCCTGTTAGCCACCGGACAGGATAGAACACTGTGGATAAAATTTGACAAGAAAGTTAATGATATCAGATCCGCGCCCCCCCCACCCCCCGGTGGACGTGCCAAGCACCAACCTCACCTCTCCACCCTCACTTCCCTCTCTGCCCCCCCTCCTCTCCACCTCCCCCCTTACCCTACCGCCTGAGAAGACAGTGGTCAGTCAGAGACGTGCACTTCCCCAGACGACCACTAGATGGAACTGGTGTTATCAGACCATCAAGCTAACAGATGGTACACACACCATTGTCATGGTTTATGACCCTCTGTCCTAGACTGGCAATCTCTTTACTTGTATGACAATGTCAATGCCCTTTCCCAATATGGGCACTCTTGATTGGTTTGTATGGGCCTATAATAGTAGTACTAGTAGCAGCTAACCAGAGATACAGGTTGACCCTTACAGTTTCAGGGGCTCATCCTAGGAGAAAAGTAAAAAGTTACAGCATGCCTTTTAAAAAAGATAACACAAAAAGCACATGATCAAAATGAATTTCACTGAAGTTACATGAAATTCCGACGTAATTCACGACTGTCCAAACCCCTCAGTGCACAGAGAGAGAAGGTAACCACCCCAGGGGGGGGGGTCAATTAACAGCTCTGGTCTTTATCCAAATAAGATAACCTTTACAGAGGTAAACACACAGTGATTTATTAGGAGCATTTGTCGAGGCTGAACGAACGTTGATGTGTTGGGCTGATGAGGCTCAGTGAGGCTCCACGACATCAGAGCCGGCGGTGGGGAGTCGTGTTACTCTACAATTAGGCCCACCCCTGTCCTGTGTTCCCCAGGCTCTGTCTCCTGAGGGTCTGCAGAGAGGGGTCCGTTACAGCCGACCTTCCTGTTTATTTTGGTACGACGGATTTAGACTACAAAAAAACAACAAAGACAAATGAACAGTGTCGAGCCCAACCGGGCTGGGATGGCCAGTCACATGAGGAGAGCGAATGACCTGGGCCCTGGCTGGCAGGCTGGAGCCCTGCCCAGCTGCGGGGAAAACACTGTTTGTTTACGACCGTACGGTTATGAGATGTTGTTATATAAGCAGACCGTCGTCATGGGCTTCATGTTGTCCAAAAGAGGAAATGTGTTTTTCTTTCTATTCATGTGTGGAATAGAATTGAATCAAAAGCTGTCTGATCAGGAGAATTCCTTTTGTCCTCTGGGCGCCCCCCCCCCCAACCCCTCCCATCCCTTCATCTCTGTACCTTTCATCCCCCAACCCTCAGACGAGGCCGACCGCATCATTCATTTGCAGTTATGATTATTAATGGAATACGTAGTACCTCCGTTCTGCTCCTGAACTGAGAAGTTGGTCTGGACTTTGGTGATTTGGTCTGTGTGTCTCTGAGCTGGACCACAGAGTTTTTATTATTATGGAAATTACAGGTTCAGTATGCGGTTTGTGATTTCTTTTTATAGGATTCTTTTTTGAAAGATTACAACAACAAAAAAGGCACCCACCAAAATCCCCACCCCTCCTATCAGGCCTCCCTCCAAAGACACTCCTCCAAACTAGTCTGGGTCTGATAGTGAATGGAAACCAGGCTCTACTCCCCAGGAGAGCCTGGTGACACAAGATTATCCAAACTGGGGGGAAACACATGACACCCGCTTGGCAGGTAGGTTGACAGGCAGGTAAGCCATCCAGTCATTTAAAGTTGGCAAGTCTAAATGATTGGACGCACTTATTGCAGTCCTGCGACTTCCACGGATTACGGATTTATTTCATTTTTTGTTTCAGAGCACTTTTTTTCATCGATTGCAGTCGGGTTGTAATGAGAATTGCACAAAATATAACAAAGTGCTCTTGAGCCAAATCGCTTACTGCATCTTTAATGGGTGAGGGAGATGACTGGCAAAACAGACAATGTTGGGTGTCTTCTGTGGGCTAAACACACACACACACACACACACACATACACACACACACACACACACACACATATGTAGTATTTTGTTTGCAACATTGGATGAAGGAGCAGAAGGCAGGAGAAAACTCCAGAATCCCTTAATTTGTTCCATTCCATTTCCCAGAGCTGGGACATAAAAAGGCTTCTGACACTGGCATGTATCATTGCCATGGTGTGAGAGCACCGGCCTACTAGTGGGTCTACATTATTGTGCACCAAAGGTAACTAATGTCAGAACAAATGTATTATGCCATCATCATGTAGTAGAGTTGTAGAATGGCAGTAACTGAACTCAACTGCCCACCCAAAGCATGCCTACAGGGCAGACAGTGAGACTACTTTGGATACATTTAGATGAGTATTGTGATGACAGTGATTCTCCATGGCAGTTTGAGTTGTTGTTGTTGTTGTTATGCTGTATAGTTAGTTATTATAAATCCAACTGAGAAATTCTTAAAGCTCTCACTTCCACACCAGTTTGTAATTGATCAATAGGCCTACATTTGTCGAGTTTGATATCAACAAGTGTGCAGTTGTCACACTGTATCTAGAAATCTATCCTACACTTCATCGCCTATCGCCATCGCCAATGTGGGCCAATGAAAAGGCAGGGTTTTCTGCTGGCCGCCCAATCACGATGCAGCAGTCGTCAGTCAGCGTCCCAGTTCTATTTCTAGCAGAGCGGCCTGGGGTGGGACAGTAGGTTATAACGTCTTCAGTCTTCAGCAGCTCCTACCTTCTACATCTCAATCATATCTGGGATCTGTGCGTCTCTTTATCAATATTGACATTAGCGTTTATCAATATTGACAAAGGGTTGGCGCGTAGGTAGGTTATAGTGTTACTGTAACTAGAACAACGTGGATCTTGGAAGCTCTTGGATCGAATCACATCGAGTCACAAATGGACGAAAAGGTATTCACGAAGGAAATTGATCTATGGATCGAGCAACTCAACGAATGCAAACAGTTGTCAGAGAGTCAAGTAAAAACTCTCTGCGAAAAGGTACGTTTTATATCATTCCACTTTGCAGACTCATCTAAAATTGATCATCACAAATTCGGAGAATAGCGCTTCGTGGTTTCATCGGCTGTTAGAAATCGCTGTCGCACAGGCAAACAATCGAGATCAAATTCCATAAATGTTGGTAGACTGCTCGTCTGCCACAACCACAGTGATGATCTCTAGATATTTCTGGAATGGCTTGATGAGATATTCTAGCCCCTCTATTCCCAGACATTAAAATGGCGCCGCTGTGTTTGGACTGAATGCATTTTTAAGCTTTGCATTTACAGTGTTCCTCCGTAAGGTTTCGGGTAACACCTTGGCTGTAGCATAAGATATATCTGAATGTATAGTGTAGCCTAGTTTATGAGTGTAACTTATGCACAGCAACTTCTCGTCATCCTAGAGAACGCAAACCACTAAGTTTCCTACTAACTCATTCAGCCTGTGAAAGATCTAGATCTTAATAAACACCATTCCGTTACAGCACTGTTACATATTTCATTAATTCGTGTTGCCTGCTTCTCCAATTAAGAACTTTGCAATGAATGTGAAACGGCATGGTAATGTTTTGGACAGAACACCATCTGGACTCCTTCTTCCCAAATCACATGTAGCTATGTCCCTCTAATGGGGACTACCGGTCCAGTGTGCAATGGAACATGTCTCATTTATTGATTGTGTGACAAAACAATGTAGCTTCATATCCAGTGAAGTAACTCCCAGTGATGGGCAGAGAGCAGCAGGACAGGATCTGGCCACAACCAGGTCAAACTGAAGTGTCCCTTCACTCAGACCCAGAACCGGACAGGGCTGTTAATTATTATGTCAGTGGACCAGACTAGGACAGGACAGAGCTGTTATCATGTCAGTTTGATCACACTGGGCCCTGCAATTGACAGGTTGGATCTGGGGTCTGGACAGGCCTGAACTGGGATTTAACCTCAATCTCCCGACAGTCTTTTCAATACAGGCTGTTGCAACGTAGCATTAAGTCTGTGGGCTTGACGGCTGTTAGTCCCAAAAACCTAGTTTATTTATTTGTTTGGATCATTAGCCATTGCTTATTATTCAGCGGATAATCTACTTTTCCTGAGGTCCACAGTCATGTACCACATCTTGGCAATAGACCTGAAAGTAGCAATAGAAATGGATGCGCCTTCCTCAAAAAATAGACTTTGTTGTGGTGCTAAACCAAAATTGTGAACATCAAAAAGGACATCAAAGACGCATGGTAGCACTCGCCAATAAAAGATACATGGACAGATCCTCTCTTTCACCGGTTTTATTTTTGCCATCGATGGATCGTGCTAACGTTTCGGCCAGAGGCCTTCCTCAGAGCATGAGACCTGAAAGTAGGCCAGTGTACTTGGCATCTGAAGGTACACACTGAAATACTCCAGCCTACAGATGCCTTGGGAACTGGACTCAGTCCTTGGCTCTTTTGCTCTTTTCTGGGGCGGCTGTGGCTCAGTGGTAGATCGGGTCGTCCAATGATTGTAGGGTCGGCGGTTCGGATCCCGCCTCCTCCTGTCCACATGTCGAAGTGTCCTTGGGCAAGACACTGAACCCCAAATTGCTCCCAATGAGCAGGTTAGCATCTTGCATGGCAGCTGCCGCCATTGGTGTGTGAATGGGTGAATGAGAGGCCATTGTAAAGCGCTTTGGATAGAAGCGCTATATAAGTGCAGTCCATTTACCATTACCATTTGTAGTGCCTCTCCCTGATTGGAGAGGACAGGATGTTTTGGTTTTGGTGTTCAGATGCAGAGAGGAGGAGGAGGAGGAGGAGGAGGAGGAGGAGGAGGAGGTGAACGTTCGGTGCAGCCTGGGTATAAATATAGTCCTGGACCTGATTGATTCTGAGTTGCATCACCACCACATTGTTGCTGGGCGATATGACCAGGGCTGCGTTCCGAATTGCATACTTCTACTACTTACTACCAGTACCTACTACAGCTGCCCTTAGAAAGTACATACTTTGCAAGCAGTAGGCATTCAATTGGGACATACTACCTTGTCATAACATTGCGCCTTGAAATTTGCCCATATCTGTCGCTGTCCATAACGCGTCATTCGTCTACAGCTGTCACGACTCGCACATGTGACGCACATTTCCACTGCGCACAGGATTGTGGGTCAGAATAGCCAGAAAAGCCTGCTGGCTTGCATACTGCAAAATACGACCGGATGTAGTAGGACATCCTGCTATTTTTGCCATACTGCATGTGGCATACTATGTATTGGGACATACTACATCCTGTTTTGGCATACTATATAGTAGGGTAGTATGCGATTCGGAACGCAGCCCAGGGATGTGACTAGACAGACAGACAGGCAGGCAGGCAGACAGACAGACAGACAGACAGACAGACAGACAGACAGACAGACAGACAGACAGACAGGCAGGCAACGAATGCACACAGGTCGGAGGTAGGTATTTTGCCACTTGCGACTTGCCACGTCCGACCACAAACGAACGCACCACAAACTCTCCATCTCTCTTCTCTCTGCTGCTTCCCTGCTGCTCTCCCAAGCTCAGGCACAAGCCTGTGAGGTCAGACATACCATCACCTCACGGAGTACCTGATTCATCCTATGGGGTTATTAACATGCCTCTGTGTGCAGAGGTTGGGAGTTGGAATATGATTACAGTAGGTGTCCTTTTTGACAACAGAGGACATAATCTAGCAAGTGTACATGCTTGCCTCTACTGTTGCAGTTAGAGGAGTTGGAGGGAGAGATTTATATTGGCAACAAAGACAACATTGAGTGCCATCTTGTGTGTATCAGAACTCACTAGTTGAGTGTTTCCCCCCTACAAAGGCGTTCATAGAGATCCACAGTGATTCTAGGAACTACCGTGACACAGCTAGCTACGATAGCTTGCCAAGTTTAGCACGTACAGTGGTTTGATTTCTTGATGAGATTATGGAGGGGTTGGAGGCTTACTACAGGCTTACTACTACCACCACCACTACTAGGGCAGGCCTACTACTGCTACTACGACTACGACTACTATTACCACTACTACTACTACCACTACTACTACTACTACTACTACTACTACTACCACTACCACTACTACTACTACTACTACTACTACTACTACTACTACTACTATTACTACTACTGCTACTACTACTACTACTACTACTACTACTGCTACTACTACTACTACTACTACTACTATTACAGGTTGACAGTGGAATCACGTAGAAGAGTCATGGTGCTCTTGAGGTAGCCTACTAATTGATCGATCTTCTGTCTTTCTGTGTGTGTGTGTGTGTGTGTGTGTGTGGGGGGGGGGTTCTCCAGGCCAAGGAGATCCTGACCAAGGAGTCCAATGTCCAGGAGGTGAGATGTCCGGTCACCGTGTGTGGAGACGTGCACGGCCAGTTCCACGACCTCATGGAGCTCTTCAGGATCGGAGGGAAGTCTCCGGACACAAACTACCTCTTCATGGGGGACTATGTGGACAGAGGCTACTACTCTGTAGAAACAGTCTCCCTGCTTGTCGCTCTGAAGGTGAGAGAATATAACCAACACTAGGATAAGAATACAAATATGTGTATAGATTAATTTTACAGTTGGGTTAAATAGATAAGTATATGTATCTGGGTATGTAGGTACAGAATGTATCTAACATAACATTTTGTGGTGCCGGTTCGGAACCAGCTTTCGGGTTCCCGAACTCATTTCTTTTTGGTTGAAATGCTCAGAACCATTCAGAATTAGGTTCGCGAACCGGCACCGAACCGGTTCCCTCTTGGTGGAAAAGGCCTAACTGAGTTAGCCTTGTGTGTGCGGCACCTTCTCCCCGACCACAGCCGAGAGAAGCCTCCATAATACAGGTGGCTGGTGTGCTTCAAGATTCTCCTGGGTTTTGGTCTTGCACCGCCTGGTGTAGATGTCCTTGAGGTGTGGGAGTTCTCCCCCTGTTATGCGCTCGGCTGACCGTACCAGTCTTTGCAGGTCCTGCATGGTGCTGCTCCCGACCAGGCAGTGATGTTCAAGACCAGAACAAAGCTAACTTCATTTCTTCAGTGCAGTATTCACATTTTCAACAGTTCTGCTGACGGCTCCTTGTGCTATGTTTCCTGCGTTGACCGCAGGTTCGCTTCAGGGAACGTATCACCATCCTGCGAGGGAATCACGAGAGCAGACAGATCACGCAGGTGTACGGCTTCTACGACGAGTGCCTCAGGAAATACGGCAACGCCAACGTGTGGAAGTACTTCACAGACCTGTTCGATTACCTTCCTCTCACTGCCCTGGTAGACACTCAGGTAGAGGAGCTCCCCTCACACCTTCCATGCCTTCAATCCAGAAAACATCCCAAAGCTCTTTCTAAACTCAGACTTTTCAAGTCTTGTGGTGATCCACTGTTTGAAAAAACTGAATACGGCTTTGAAGAGAATTTCTGTGTCTGTTCCACTTTGATCAGATTCCTTGCTTGGATGGTAACGCGTGTTCTCTTCCTTCTCCCCCTCAGATCTTCTGTCTCCATGGAGGCCTGTCCCCGTCCATAGACACGCTCGATCACATCAGAGCGCTGGACCGTTTACAGGAAGTCCCACACGAGGTAAGTGGCGGACTCACTACAACCACCACCTACTATCCCAACCTTGGCGCCATAAATTAGAAGTACAGCAGAAGCTTAACTCACTATGTAACATACGCTGTCTCACTGCTGTGAATGCCATCTCCAGGGCCCCATGTGTGACCTCCTGTGGTCAGACCCAGATGACCGCGGTGGCTGGGGCATCTCCCCCCGAGGGGCTGGCTACACCTTTGGCCAGGACATATCAGAGACCTTCAACCACGCCAACCGCCTTACCCTGGTGTCCCGTGCCCACCAGCTGGTTATGGAGGTGAGATCGGGGGCCAACACTGGATTTTAGGATTGATTGATTGATTGATTGATTGATGAATTGATTGATTGGTTGATTGATTGATTGATTTTTGGGATATAGCAGACAATGAAATCCAAGGGATAACATGCAAAAGTGAGACACTTATTTCCAACATGGTCCCCAATGTTTTAAAAATAGGACAGAATTTACATCCATAAATCCCCCTAAAACCATAAGCAACAAAAAAACTAAGGACAACCTTAATATGAAAACTACAGAATCGGAAACTTTAATTGACAACTACATCATCGACATAGATTATCCTAATTAGCAACTTCTAAACCATTTTCCCAGACAGGACTTGACTCTATTTGCATTTCTGGTAGCTTTCAGATCGCTAGGCAAACTGTTCCATAGAACAGCAGCAGAATGTAAGAATGACTCCTTTCCTACAACTTCTGAACCTAACAGGTACAAAATCAGTGGAGCTCCCTCTAGTGGAGTATGAATGGATAACCGTGACATGATTAAAATGGTCACTAAAATATACTGGTACTTCACCATAAACAATCCTATGAGCTAGGCACATCCTTATCTGATTCACTCTGTCTTCCACCTTGAGCCATCTCAGGCTCTCATAGTGAGAGGCGTGAGGTGGGTACGTGCTGGCAACCTTAAAATGATCCTAACTTGTTTGCAGTTGAGTCTCTAAAGATGTACAGATGCTCAAACTACCAATAAACTATCAGTCGCAAATCTGTTAATGATTAACAGGTTAAGGTTTGGGTTATTGTTATATAGTTGATAATAAATTTAGATTTAGTTACATCATCCATAGACGCTCTATCTGCAAATACTGATGTTACATGTCCGTCTTTTACTAGCTCTAAACTTTCAGTGAATTCTCTGTTTCTACTCAGGGTTACAACTGGTGTCACGAGCGAAACGTGGTAACGATATTCAGCGCACCAAATTACTGTTACCGTTGTGGTAACCAGGCGGCGATCATGGAACTGGACGACACCCTCAAGTACTCCTTGTAAGTATTACAGCTGGCTTATTTCCAACAGGCACCTCTGAAGCTCAATCTATATGTATGACACGCAGCGTCCACATTGCGCTCTGAGGGCTGCACAGTGTGAATCACAAGCCATGTTTCCATCCACTTGTCGTGAGGATCGCTAAAAATATGAATGCGAATAAAGCCGGTGAACGTGCGTTTCCATCTAGAGCTTTAAATCGGATAAAGCATTTATCACAAAAGACTTTTATCGAACAAGAGAAAATCCGATGAGATCGACAGTACAAACGATTTTCATGATTTTTAATCGAATTTTACTGTTTCCATAAGCCATTTTTAATTCGATATAACTTAATTCGCATAAAATGTGTGGATGGAAACATGGCTACAGTCTCTCAGAGGCACAGATATGACTGTCGAGTAGTGAGGCTGCAGAATGAGGATGAATGATAATAATAAACGGAAGAATAGAAAGTTGATTTGCCATGTGTGACCAGGACAGGTACATTGGAATTCTTGTCATCGCTTACAGTGACTTTTCAGCACTAATCAGTTCCTCATTCCAGTCTTAGGTACTGTACGTAGCTAGACATTTAAAAGTTCCCAAACTGCCGATTTACTATTCGTAGTCTAGCAGTTGTCTAGCAGCATCAATTCTAACAATTTGATCCTCATCTCCATATCTCATCCTATCATGGGAGACTGTGTCCATCATATAATAATGGAATTGATCATTTGAATTATGATAATAGCCATGATTAGGAGGAGGAGGAGAGTCATGATGAAGATGCTGATCTCGTGTGCGATTTTTCTCTCCAAGCCTCCAGTTTGACCCTGCTCCTCGCCGAGGGGAGCCCCACGTCACGCGCCGCACCCCCGACTACTTCCTGTAAAACCCCGTCCCCCCGCCTGTACAGTCCAGCGCCCCACCATATATCACAGCACCTCTAATATCAACACCACATCAGAGGCGGAGGCTGGCTGGGCGATACGCACTTCATCTGCAATGTACATGGTATATTATTCACACCAAGAGCCATTTATATAAGCATTCAGAGAAAAAAAAGACTGTATATGGACCAAAAGGTGTGTGCCTGATCATTGTTCAAGTGCTGAGGACTCCAGTTGGAGATCACCACCGTTGAGATGAGCAGTGATGTTCCCCCCTGCTCAGCTGCCTACCCTGTCAGCACCAAGATGAGAGAGAACAATTCAAGCATTGTTATTTCGATTCTGCTGTTTCAATCCCGCTGTACCATTGCTTATACTGCGAATACTCCTCATTTTCAGATTTTCGAAAAATCTGTTTGCACTTTTTAAAGATGAAGCATTGTAACAGAAGGTAAACGATGGGAAACTTAACACCACAGAATGTTTTTTTTGTTGTTGTCTTTTTTATTTTCAGAATGACTCAGCTATTTTTCTGCTGCGTCTTCTCTCCTCTCCCTCTCCTCTGGTCTAGATCTGAGGGCAAACCAGATTACACAGACGCCCATCCTGTCATGTAGGGTAGACAAAAAATGAAACGGTAACACACACTCACACTCACGCCCTCCTCATGAAGATAACACCGTCTGTATTGAGGGGTCAACAATAAAGAACTTGCTCCTTGGTCAGTGTACCTGTTTCTATGTATCTTCATCCTGAAAACACTGTCTAGCATCTGAGTTTGTACTGATACACCAGGACAGAACCCCACCAGACCAGAACCATGGCCCAGAAAGAGAAGACGGACCGCACTCTGGATGAAATGCACCTTGGGTGCTGATGGATGACTGGCATATTCTCAATGTCACAGCTAGTCAGATTGACTGGGATATTCTTAATATTACAGCCAATCAGATTTGAGTTTAGCCTTTTTTTTTTAACTGTTCTTTCTTGAATTCTAGTGTTGCAGTCAAAGCCAGCTGCATGTAATGATTGATTGATTGAGCCAAGTATTTATTGATTGATTGGTTGATTAGTTGGTTGATTGATTGATTGAGCTATTAATATGTGCTGAAATTATAGTACCATTATTAGGGGCCAGGCAGCGTAGCTGCCGGAACCCTATTGTATTTGCCTATATTATTATTATTATTCTCCATCTTCCACTGAAGTCTGACTTCCCGTGGACAAAAAATCACCAAACTTTGCACATAGCTCCAGTACTATACCCAAAGTCCTCAACCTGCATTGTAGGTCAATAAACCTGAAGGTGGCGCTACAGCAACAGTCTAAAGTTTAAAACTTTAAAAAATCATAATAAATCAGCCATAGGTGCTATCATTGTAAAACCACCACGTGAATGATGTCCCAAGTGAGACAAAACTTTCATACGCTCTGACCTTGAAGGAATTTTGAAGTCCATCAGTCTGATTTTTTCATAAACTGTAAAACCTATCTCCTCCCACATTTTTTGTTCAATTGACACCAAATTTGATATAATGCATCTTCAGACTGTCCTTACCAAAGGATCCTCACAGATTTTTGAAATATGAAAAATTGAGTCCACAGCGCATCAAAAAGTTTTACTGTTAACAGTTCTGTATACAGTTCCTATTAATTCTTGCCAAATCAATGTCTGATCATCCTCATAAGAAGTGACAATATCGGCAACATATCCAAGATGTAGTGATTCTTTTCAGAATTGTATGTCAAAAAATGTTAGTTTTTTTACAGTATTCTGGATTATACCCTCAAACGGTCAATAGAAAAGAACATATCTAAATCTAACTCCTCCTCCTTTTTCAATTGCAACCAAAATGCATGCACTGCATCATCAGACAGCCCACACCAAACAATCCAGACAGATTTTTGAAATATCAAAAACTGAGCGCATGATGCATCAAAATGTTTTACTATTACCAATACTGTACATTTACAACAAATTATCGCTCAATAAAAGTCCTATGTTCATGAAAAATTATGGCAACATTGTCATGAAAGGGTAGATGTAGTGTGATTTTTTTCAGAATTTTATCTCAGAAATTGAATTTAAAAAAATATGTTTAATTCTGTCCTCCGAAACCAACACTTCATACTGAGAAAACTGCACTACCCACAATCCAACGCAAGCTCCACCAATCGGAGATGTCGCTGTTGGCAACCTTACCCAGCCCCCGCCGAGGATTACAATGAGTAAATTCATTGATTGGCCACTGACTGAGCACACAGCTGCTGAGGTTAATGTTCAATTATGAAGAAAAGCAAACAAAACCTGTAAAAATTAATAAACATATCTCATCCCACATTTTTCAATCAATTAACACCAAATTGCTACACTGGATCTTCAGACTGTAATTCACAAACTCATTGACCAGATTGTTGAATTATCAAAATCGAGTTTACAATGCATCAAAATGTTTTACAAATGTTTTACGATGCAAAATGAACATTGGAATGTCAACTTTCTTGTTGTCTTCCTATTCTCTCGCTTATTGCTCCTAAACTTGTCGGAAATTGCCTGGTCTCGCCTCATCGCTGCGTAGCAGCTTTAATTGGAATTAGTGTCCTGTCTCAAGAGCCAGCACCCTCCCGAGCATTGAGGAGATGCTACATCTAAAGGAACAGATCTCTGAATGCTTGTATGAGGGGGCGGTGTGGCTCAGGAGGTAGAGCGGGTCGTCCAATGATGGCAGGATCAGGCGGTTGGAATCCCCGCCCCTACTGTCCACATGTCCAAGTGTCCTTGGGCAAGACAATTAACCCTAAATTGCTCCCAATGAGCAGGCTAGCACCTTGCATGGCAGCTGCCGCCATTGGCGTGTGAATGGGTGAATGAGAGGCCACGGTAAAGCGCTTTAGATAAAAAGTGCGATATAAGTGCAGTCCATAAGTGCTGTGTGTGTGTGTGTGTGTGTGTGTGTGTGTGTGTGTGTGTGTGTGTGTGTGTGTGTGTGTGTGTGAGAGAGAGAGACATGATTATCTTGAGAACTGAGCACTATATGAAGTTAACATTCAGCAGTTCAGGACATAGCTCACCATGGTCTGGCAATGCTCCATAATTTGTTTTTTTATATCAAGCAGCCTTTGTAACTATTCTATATCAATTAGAGATGGTAGTTGTTTTGTTTGTTTTGTGTAAAAAAGGGGATGTAGTATATGAGTTGAGCATATACACTAAGTAATACGGCTGTGAACTCATGTATTACCACAAGAGGCCAGTAGTGTGCCCTCGGTGTACGTCAACAGAAGTTGTTTAGACCTGCATGTGAACAGATCGCCCATCTAATAAAGTTAATATAAAGGACTGCCAGTCTCCTGAGAACACACATATTCTGGTATAAAGAACTATAATACATAGTACCATTCATAATTTATCTGAACTAAATATTTTGACTGCTTGCAGCAAGCACACAATTTCTTCAGAGAATGTATCTTTCTGTGCTTGGCTGTCAGCCAGCGCACCTAGGATAGCGTTTGTCCGGTTATCACTCCCTCCCTCCGTTGAATGTTGACCTGCATTTCTCTGTTGGCACCACAAGAGGCAGTAGTACCAGCACATCAAAATAAAGAAGCACACCAAAATCAATGCTGATCTCCACTGCACAAGTAGAGTAGTGGTGAAAGCAATGGACTCCTACCAGGGAGATCGGGGCCCGGTGGGGATGTTTTTATGGGACTATACCCCAAACCTCCACATGTTCATCCTTTCACTCCAACCTTTACCTCTTGCCTTATAGATCAGATCCTGCCCCAACCCCAACCCATATTCTAACCCCAACCATTTTTGGTGATATTTTAAAACATAAGAATGTTCAGAGTAAAAGCAAAGCCTATTCAACAGCCACTTCCACCCGTCTGCGCTGTGTCCATATGACAGCTCAATTGACTAAACCAGGCCAGGTACTAAGTAGTAGGGCTGTCCCCATGAAGTCAACGATTCGAAATCGTCGGCATTGAGGCCTCGAGTCAAGCTGAATGTCTCAATTTGAGCCGTTTTTTTTTTTTTTCATTTGTATGCTATTAATTGAATAGGCTATAACATGTAGAAGCTTATCTCAATTAGAAATCAACACAGTTAAAAAAATACAGAAAAATCATAAATTCAAATTCATAATATAATGTTGTAGGGCAGGCTGTATTTATAACGAGCATCACTTGAAATGTGTGCATGCAACCATTTCGCTCTGGCGTGTGACGGGGTCGGCCACAGGCGCGAAAGAAAAGAGTTAACATTAGCTAACAATGTCTCAGAAAACATCTAAGGTCTTGCAGCATTTCAAGCTGTCAGACAATAAAAAGAAAGTTAAATGCAAGCTATGCAAACAGGACTTTCCATATCACTCGGCTACGACCAGCATGTCGAACCATTTGACACGGGTACGTTTCTAGCTATATGTAACTGTCATTCTCGTTGATTTTAAATAGCCTAGCCTACTCAGAAATGTGCCTCGGCAACAATTGGTTCTTTCTATAGGCTACCAATATAGGCCTAACCAAAATAATCACGGAAACTTGATGTCAAGTGATTTTCTGATAGCCAGGAGACAGAGAAAAAACACATCGACGATTTGTTGCGTCGCTTTGAACACCAAGTCTGAGTCGAATCACAAAATCCTGAGTTGAAGACAGCCCTACTAAGTAGCATGCTACTTCTCACCTGCTATATAGCAGGTAGCAGGCATTTCGGATACGGCCACAGTCTCTCTAAGCCTGTTGCTGCCCTCTTGTGGCCGAAAACGGTAAATGCTCTTGTGGTAGCAACATAGAACTGCAGGTTCTGGGACCACTGCCTCTTGTGGTAGCAACACAGAACTGCAGGTCAACAACGGGACGGAGGAAGCCAGGGAGTGACCACCAGACATTTGCTATCTTTGGTGTGTCGCCACGCGCAAAAAAGGACTAAAAGCCTTTCTTTATAGCAGAGCCTTTTCTGATTTTTAATTCACTTTTTGACTTAGGACTCTGTTTTTGTGCTTTAGGCTATGTTTTGTATGCCTCTCTTTTTTTATTATGTTTTGGTCTTGTTTTTTCTCTATAGCACTTTGATATTTATTTTCAAATGTTGATGTAAAGTGCTTTAGGAATTATAATAAAAATTATAAAGGGAGTAGGCCTATCTGCACATTTGGTGATAAGGGTCAATAATGTATCATTTACTGCCAAAAAAAAAAAAAAAAAAGCAAAAATATTGTGCATATAAGAAAAATAACATCAACATTTGTGAATACTTGAACATAATGTGTAAAATCACTTGACGTAACGCAGAGAGAGCTACAGACTGCACCCTGACCACCCATTCGCTCTCCCCCAGCACGCAGCACGCAGCACGCAGCACGCAGCACGCAGCACGCAGCACGCAGCACGCAGCACGCAGCACGCAGCACGCAGCACGCAGCACGCAGCACGCAGCACGCAGAGCACGCAGCACGCAGCACGCAGCACCAGACGTAGCAACACAGACAGCTCCATCCAGCCTTAGTTCAGTCGGGCCCTGTTGACGCTGAACAGATTACCTCCAGATCTGCTGTAAAACATTCACGGTGAGTCAAGACAAGTGGTAGAAAGTACAGTCGCATATTCGATGAAATAATAATGGACATTCAAAAGCATTTAGTGATTGGTAGATATGTAAATATGAATAAGGTATGATTGCTAGCTAAGGGGCCTTGCCTGTAATGCTAGCTTAGCTAGCCAGAACTACCGTCACGCCAGCTAGCTTGGTTAGCCTCACTCTCCTATAGTTCAATATCTTCGATTCAGAGACATTAGGGGCTTGAAGACGACCGTCTTATTCCAGTATTTGCCATCTTTAGATTCGTATTTTTTTTAAATGTAACTGGAATATTCTGCTAGAAAGACGATGGAAGCGCGTGCTAACCATGTTTAGCCGAGCTAGCAGTGTGCGCATGCGCTATTCTAAACGATTATGTGTTTGGGGTGCTTGTGTAATATTGTTTGTGTAATTTTATCATGCATAGATAGCTACAGTAAGGTACCAAACAGTGAAACCTGATGGTGAAAACTAGTGTATCTGTCTTTTCTACTCACAGATGCCCACTATCAAATTGCAAAGCTCTGATGGGGAGATCTTTGAGGTGGACGTGGAGATAGCAAAGCAGTCTGTTACCATCAAGACCATGTTAGAAGGTAAGTCTACGTCTAACAGCCTTTTTTGTTATCCAAAATCAACCAGGAACAGGATTTGAGTTGTGTCCAGTGTCTGTGTTGATTCCAGCGGTGATGTATTTACGCTGGGGTCATTCTACCTCACAGATCTGGGTATGGACGATGAGGGAGACGACGATCCCGTCCCCCTCCCCAACGTAAACGCAGCCATCCTCAAGAAGGTACGGGGCGAGGGCCGTGTCCAGAAACGCTCTGTAGATTGGGTGGTGGTGATGAAGAAGAAGATGGGTCCATTGAGATGGACACAGCTTTAATCTCTATGGGTGGATCAGTGTAGTTTAGCCCGTCACGGTAGATTCTAGGGCCTTCTATGGGCCTGTGCTGTCCTCTCTGATGTCTCGGATGTCTGCAGCTGGACAGGGGTGAGGGACATGCACAGCACTAGACAGGGTTTGACCCACAATTTCTGTCTCATTAGATTGAATGGTAGGAATGCACCTGGTTGGAGCAGTTCTGGCCTTCTAGGTTGCTGTAAGCACGGTGATCATAGCAACTGACAACACCCATGTAAACATACAGTACCTGTTTTGTCTGCCTTGAACATGAGAGATTGATCTGTGAGTTGTAGGCCAGTCTCTCCAATGAAAGAATGCCAGTTTGAAACAAGCGCTTCTGTTTGGGGAACAAAATGTTGTGTGATTCTCTGCTGGATGTTTCCTCTATGGATCTATTCTTTTTGGACTGTTACCCTTTGAGAGATCGATGTGTGAAGCTGACTGTGGCTCTGCTTGTTCACATTCTGTGGTGACAGGACGTTGGCTGGACAGTGGCTAGAGTACACCCCAATCTTAACCTGTTGATGGATACTGACCTCATTCTACCTGTGTCAGATCTGTGGGGCTGTGGTAGTGAACAAGGAACATTCCTTAATATTAGATGTGTAGAACCCCGCCAGATTTTTGCTACAAGCTGGTAGCTTTGACTTGTTCGGTTCCCAGGTCAGGAGATGTCATGTCCATGTACCTAGCCGATCTCCTGGTGTATGGGCTACTTACATGCAACCCTAGGCGTGAGGCCGAACAATAATAGGCTGCTGCCTAAAGTGCTGGTGTGTAAGATTGAGGAAACTATGCAGGTTCTTGCCTTTAAAGCTGTTCTCAGTATGGAGACTGATGGAACTTGACAGTCTTGTATGAACACCCACACCACAGTGAAACACATCCGCTGTTCTTGGATAGACTGGAGAGACCTGGATAAATAGATACATAATATACATGAGACTGTTGACTAGACTGGACTGGGCTCTTCCTCACTGTGTGTGTGTGTGTGTGTGTGTGTGTGTGTGTGTGTGTGTGTGTGTGTGTGTGTGTGTGTAGGTGATTCAGTGGTGCACCCACCACAAAGACGACCCTCCTCCCCCCGAGGACGATGAGAACAAGGAGAAGAGGACAGACGACATCCCAGTTTGGGACCAGGAGTTCCTGAAAGTGGACCAAGGCACCCTTTTCGAACTCATTCTGGTGTGTAACACACACACACACACACACATACAGCCCAGGCTCTGGCCTGATATTTGTGTGATGACAGCAGGGTACAGTATACAATAATTAATATCATATGACTCCAACTTTGTATACACATATAAAGGTAACCGGTGTTGTTCTGTTGTTAGATGAACTTGGACATGCCTTAGACATCAGTAGTAGGCTGTGCTTGATCAGGGCTTTGGCCTGTGTGAATGGCATGTTCCTAAATCAGCTGCTCCACCGGAACAGCCAAGTTCTACAGAGCAAAAACAGATGTTTTAACTTATTTATGTACTAGGATTAGGAAGCTAACCTAATCGCTCATAAGATGGTAAACTATACCCGGGATAAGATGGTAAACTATACCCGGGATAAGATGGTAAACTATACCCGGGATAAGATGGTAAACTATACCCGGGATAAGATAGTAAACTATACCCGGGATAAGATGGTAAACTATACCCGGGATAAGATGGTAAACTATACCCGGGATAAGATAGTAAACTATACCCTGGATAAGATGGTAAACTATGCCCGGGACGACATCATATCCAAGTTGAATGTGTTCCAGAAACAAAACGCAAAAAAACGCCTTTTGAGCCATCTTTGTAGTTCTAGCCAAGTTAGCCATTGTTAGCTAACCAGTTGATTAAACGCACTATGCGCTATGTTGCGCATACGAACACCATAGCAACATTGTCCACTGATGGAAGTTGGACGGTACTGTGTGTACGACTGATTTAATGAGACACAAATAAGACAAGCACTAATAAACAACTTTCACTTATTGTTGATGTGCGGGGTATCCATCTTGATTGCCGTTAGCAGCTGACGTTGATTGTCGGGGTATATTTTTTTTACCCCGAGTAAAATGGAAGACGCAAGTTCAGGTGACATATTTGATTTTAACATCGAACTCTGGAATCCCAATGTTTCCGATACAAAAGGAACACACCATGTCTCTGGACAGCCGTGAACCACTGGAAATCAAAAGGCCCTTTATCTGTATGGGAATGTAACCTCATCAGGTCATTCACAAACACAAACACAATCAGTAATGTGCACAGAGTTGAGATATTGTCTCATCCCCCTCATGGCTATTTGGCATGACAATAAACTACTGTTTGGTTCACTCTGGCATCTGTGGTCCTGGTTGTTACACTGTGATTGGGCAATATCCCCGTGGAGCTTGTGGGGGATGTCCCAAGTCCTGTAACACGAGCCAGCTTGGTCATCTGAGACGGGCTGACCTAGCTAGATCTTCAACATGTTTACAAGACCCCAGCTCGGGGCATACTGACAGGCATCTGACACTAACCATAACCCCAACGGAGGCTTTTCATATTGATACAACGCCATATCAAGACCAGTTTCACCTTCTTTCATGTCCTCCTCTCTGTCTCTGCTGTGCTCAGGCGGCCAACTACCTGGACATCAAAGGTCTGCTAGACGTCACCTGTAAGACGGTGGCCAACATGATTAAGGGCAAGACCCCCGAGGAGATCAGGAAGACCTTCAACATCAAGAACGACTTCACAGAGGAGGAGGAGGCCCAGGTGTGTTCCTTATCCCATCTGTTCCCTCTCATCTTATCAACCCCAGCCCCTCTATCACCCCTCTATCAGCCTCTCTATCAGCCTCTCTATCACCCTCTATCAGCCTCTCTATTAGCCCCTCTATCAGCCCTCTATCACCCCTCTCTCAGCTCTCTATCACCCTCTATCAGCCTCTCTATTAGCCCCTCTATCACCCCTCTCTCAGCTTTCTATCACCCCTCTCTCAGCCCTCTATCAGCCCCTCTATCAGCCCATCTATCACCCCTCTATCAGCCCCTCTATCAGCTCTATCAGCCCCTCTATCACCCCTTTATTAGCCCATCTATCAGCCCCTCTATCACCCCTTTATTAGCCCATCTATCAGCCCCTCTATCAGCTCTCTTATCACCCCTCTATCAGCCCCTCTATCAGCTCTCTATCAGCCCCTCTATCAGCCCCTCTATCACCTCCTCTATCAGCCCCTCTCACCTCCTCTCAGCCCCTCTCACCTCCTCTCAGCCCCTCAGCCCTTCTGTCAGCCCTCTATCACCTCCTCTATCACCTCCTCTATCAGCCCCTCTCAGCCCTTCTGTCAGCCCTCTATCACCTCCTCTATCACCTCCTCTATCAGCCCCTCAGCCCTTCTGTCAGCCCTCTATCCGGGGTCTTGGAGGAGTTGACGGGTGTCAGCAGGGTGGGAGCGCTCACTCTTCACTCTTCTGCAGGTACGCAAGGAGAACCAGTGGTGTGAAGAGAAGTAGAGCTGCCAACACTACCACACTGAGAGGGTTCTTCAGATGCACTGGCTCTGTTCATACTTGTTAATATTGACATTTAGTATGCAGCGTGGCAGACCCCTCCACGTGTGCTCATAGCATGACCATTTCCATTGCTTGTGTGGCGCAGAATAATTTAAATAAACGCTCGCTGTTTTTACGTCACATTGTGTATTCACATTAAATTTGATTGTCTGGGTTTTTTATTTTAATTTTATTTTTTCAATTTTGGGACGGACTAGACACTCTCCCCTGTTCTGAATTGCTATAGTTGTCTTTTATACTGGACATGTTACTTTTCTTTTCTTTTCTTGGAGTCAACTGAATAAAAGGCTTTTTTGACAATTGAAAATAAGCTCAATGCTGATTTTTGTAAATGCAGACTTCTGTGCTGTCCTCTCCCTCACGTGAAGAAGGTTCAAGCTGTAGGAAGTGAGTTGGGGTTGAAGTTGTGAGTTGGGGTTGAAGTTGTGAGTTGGGCTGAAATGTGTGCAAACTGTCCTGTGGACTGGAAGTTAACGTGCTGTGTGTCGTGCAGTCTAGGTTTTGACCTGCCTGCTACTATTGTATCAGATTGGAAAACATTTTCTCAGTTCTGCTCTGAAGATGACTTTTAGGAATATCAACCATTATAAATTACATAAGTAAATAAAAAAATACTAAAAACAGTAAGGTTGTCATTTAATTACTTTATGGATCTGTTATGTCAGTGCTGTGCTGATCCATCCACATAACATCGGCACTTTGAGATTGTCTCAATGAAAAATGCTATATAAATAAAAAATAAGTATTATTAATACACACAAACCCACCAATCTAGTCATACATTAAGAAACTATATAGAACAATTAGACTAGAGAAGAATCAGACTGATTTTGAAAATACTTTTAATACATAAAACAAAAATAAGAGTATTACATCAAAGGCAGAATTTATTCAATGTGTAAAAAATACAAAAGACAAGACTGTTGTGATATATGAGGTCTCAAAAGTAACGCGAGATGAGAGATATTACCAGGCCTATAGCACCCCCTAGTGGGCATAAGTAGAGCACAGCAAGCGGTCTTGCTGTACACGTAGGAAGCTTATATGCCAAGCATCTCCAAAGTTAGAAGGGATTGATTCTGAAAGCAAATTAGTAAAACAAAGCTATAGTTTCTCACATGTACTTTTGGTACACTTACATGCACAAGCTCAAAATCATTAATACATTGTTGGGAGAGATTTGGCAACTTCAACCAGCAGAAATGATAATGCAAACTTCTCTTGAAAGGACAGAAACAGAGAAAACGATGCTTTCAGAAATGGTGGAAACGTAAAACAGCCTACAGAAATTACTTTTTAAAAACTTGTTTTTTTTTTTTAAAGCTTTTCTCTTTTTTCTTCTTTTTTTACATAAAACATATAAAAAGTTTAATTATATATAGCAAATTCCACATCATTTATAAAACTTTACAACACAATGAATATAGTACCCATTTTGGTCTTAGTTTACAGAATATCAGAAGGTTCAGTCACACTGAAGCAGTCCTCAGACTGCCGAGTCTCTCGTACAACAAAGGTCTTTGACGCCAGCAAACACGTGAACATGCATCTCCCAAAAAACACTTGAATTCATGTGAACTAACATCAAGGTTCTCCTAACAATTCTTGGCGGGAGACATAGATCAAAACCAGACATGTACACTCAGAGGCCATTTTATCAGGTACCTAGTATCTAG
>NC_140248.1:22503912-22506880 GCF_949987555.1 Borostomias antarcticus
CACACACACACACACACACACACACACACACACACACACACAGTCAGCGTGGGAACACAGTTTGTGAGGTGTGAATGTCCATCAGTAGTTAGGACGCCCTCTGTTCTCAGTCAGAGGAGAAGCTGAAGGTTCGACTGTCTCCGTGGTGATGCTCTGGTCATCAGTGATGTCATACGTTTCGTGTCATACTACAGTTAGGGTGAGGGGAGGGGAGGGGTTAGGCAGGGGTAAGCGTTAGGGTGAGTGTTAAGGTGAGGTGGGGGGGGGGTTAGGGTTCCTGTTCCTGGCCAGGTGGAGTGCTCCGGGGGCCTGAAGGTGAAAATAGTTCAATTTTTGACTAAGGGGACGTTATGGCAACAAA
Source organism: Borostomias antarcticus (assembly GCF_949987555.1). Lineage (NCBI taxonomy): Eukaryota > Metazoa > Chordata > Actinopteri > Stomiiformes > Stomiidae > Borostomias > Borostomias antarcticus. The sequence goes on from NC_140248.1 coordinate 22,504,274, forward strand.
AAGACATCTTTGTCTTTTCTACAAAAAACTGCTCTATAGTGTGATCATAGCCAGGGCTAACAGCTCTATAGTGTGATCATAGCCAGGGCTAACTGCTCTATAGTGTGATCATAGCCAAGGCTAACAGCTCTATAGTGTGATCATAGCCAAGGCTAACTGCTCTATAGTGTGATCATAGCCAAGGCTGCTAACAGCTCTATAGTGTGATCATAGCCAGGGCTGCTAACAGCTCTATAGTGTGATCATAGCCAAGGCTAACAGCTCTATAGTGTGATCATAGCCAGGGCTGCTAACTGCTCTATAGTGTGATCATAGCCAGGGCTAACTGCTCTATAGTGTGATCATAGCCAGGGCTAACTGCTCTATAGTGTGATCATAGCCAAGGCTAACAGCTCTATAGTGTGATCATAGCCAAGGCTAACAGCTCTATAGTGTGATCATAGCCAGGGCTAACAGCTCTATAGTGTGATCATAGCCAAGGCTAACAGCTCTATAGTGTGATCATAGCCAGGGCTGCTGCTCTGGTTTCTGTAGAGACTCGTGTGTGGAGGGAGAGGATGTGGGAGCCGCTACACCTACACACAACCACTCCTCTACCCTCCCTGTTCCATGCAGAGCTGTGTGTGCGCGCGTGTGTGTTGTGTACGTATGTGTGTGTGGGTTGTGTGTGGTTTTAAGAGCTTGCAGGAGAAACCCCCACGAGTGCGTGGGCGGTCTGGTGGAACTGCTCTTCCTGTTTTGATAGCGGGTCACATGACCGCCTCGGTTTTTCTGCTGTTATTTTACAACAGGAGTCAGTTTAGTTCTGCTGTCCTGGAAATGGCAGCTTTACGACTGCAGGAAGATACGTAAGTTCTTCACACCCGTCTACTCCGGTTCAGGGGACTATGAACTGGGCGGCGGCCCTGGCCGCATATATTAGTACCGGTCACCGGGGTTACTGGGGGTCGTTAGACACACGTAGACGAGCTGAGACACGTCTAAGAGAAGAACACAGTCATGGCGCCGTCATGACATCATCGCAGCATCATGTCCTCTGATTCGCTTCGAATCAGATCCGGAGGTTTAGAAGCTTCATGCACGACCGCCTGGTCACCGCGGCGACCGCTACGGGACGCCCTCGTCAACCCTCGATTCTGAGCTGCAACAGTCTTCCCACAGACGGCCAGACAGACAGACAGACGGCCAGACAGACAGACAGACGGCCAGACAGCCAGACAGACAGACAGACAGCCAAGCAGCCAGACAGACAGCCAGAAACCCAGCAGACAGAGAGGAGAGAAGCCCTATGCCTTACTGCACATGTTATTATACAACATCCCTCAATATACCACCAGCTCAAACACAGGCAAGGAAAACAGGACGGTTTGTGTGTGTGTGGTAAAAGATTGCAATGAAGAAAGCAACCTTTTACAACCAAAACCCAAACTCAGTTTACAGGGTTAAAAGATGTCTGTCTGTCTGTCTGTCTGTCATCTAACCCAGTGCTGTCACCTCCACCTCTCCTGACTAGGGGTGTCCTTAAAGAAAACCTTCCTAAGCTCACCTAAGCAGCTTCCCAACCCCTACCTACATAAAACTAGACCCTACCTAACCCTAACCCAAACTCAGCCTGGCTGCATCTCAAACCTCTAAATTGTCCCAAGCCCAGCCTGGCTACATCTCAAACCTCTCTTCTCCCTCCCTCGTCTCTCCTCACCCCCTCTCAGAACACAACCCCCTCCTTTCTCTCTAGTGTGTGCACCTCAGGAGAAAGGAGGCAAGAAAACCCTTCATAGACCCCGCCCCTGTCTGTGTCCCTCAGCGCTGAGCCGGAGTGCAAGCCAAAGATACCCTGCCGACCCTGTTAGTAGAGCAAAGTGGGGATAAATGATTGATGTGTGCCCTACCCAATCAGCTTTACTGTTTTCCCCCGCGCCCCCTCTAAGGCCCGCCTCCTGGAAGAATTCAACAGCAACTTGACATGTGAGCAGAGCAGGACAAGGCTACACACACACACACGCACACACACACACACACACACACCAACACACACACACACACCACACACAAACACACGGCTACACACACATATATAAAGCTCAGCTCCTATTGAGACCTGGGTCATATATATTTGCAAATACTTGGGTGCGCTTCATTAACTCAACTGATAAACATCGCTCTCTGTGAGGTCAATCAACGCACCTCAAATGCTTTCAAATACTTCTGGGCTGAGTTTCCCAGAGGCATCGTAGCGCTACGTTCATCGTAGGCTATGGCGTTCATCATCGCTACGATGCCTCTGGGAAACTCAGCCCAGATCTCTGCATGTGACCCATGTCTGCTACACACAGCATTGGCAAAAGCAACAGCATGTACATGTCTATCTGAAATGGTCCTCAACATCTCCACAGCTTCTCACCCACTCAACCCTTCTAAAAAGACAAGAGAAGACAGGAAAGGAAAGGTTGGGGGTGTGTGACTCAAACCCAGTACAGACTGCCCCTGGTCTGTTACAGAGTGTGTCTACTAACTCAGTTTAGTTCTACTGGTCTGTTACAGAGTGGGTCTACTAACTCAGTTTAGTTCTACTGGTCTGTTACAGAGTGGGTCTACTAACTCAGTTTA
>NC_140248.1:22517080-22527080 GCF_949987555.1 Borostomias antarcticus
GTACTGGACTGATGTCAGGACAAACATGTCCAATAACGTGACTGGACTGATGTCCGGTCAAACACGTCCAATAACGTTACTGGACTGATTAACTTGTTCTGCGATTTCCTTGATTCCATCTTCCATGTAGAGAAACAGCTACACTGACTCTATCTGCTCTACATGTACTAACTAGACCAGGACCACGTACTAACTAGACCAGGACCACGTACTAACTAGACCAGGACCACGTACTAACTAGACCAGGACCACATACTAACTAGACCAGAACCATGTTCTAACTAGACCAGGACCACGTACTAACTAGACCAGGACCATGTACTTACTAGACCAGGACCACATACTAACTAGACCAGGACCACGTACTAACTAGACCAGGACCACGTACTAACTAGACCAGGACCACGTACTAACTAGACCAGGACCACATACTAACTAGACCAGAACCATGTTCTAACTAGACCAGGACCACATACTAACTAGACCAGAACCATGTTCTAACTAGACCAGGACCACGTACTACCAGGACCATCCCAACCATACTAACTAGACCAGGACCATCCCAACCATACTAACTAGACCAGGACCATCCCAACCATACTAACTAGACCAGGACCACGTACTAACTAGACCAGGACCACGTACTAACTAGACCAGGACCATCCCAACCATACTAACTAGACCAGCTATAATCTAACACACAGGAGATCAAAGCTGGAGGAGGAAGAGAGGGGGGGGGGGGGGCACTTCAAAGACAACATGAACTCTACACCCCAAGCAAAATATATACATCCATACACACACATATACACACACACACACTAGCCTTTTACTGTAGGCGTGTCACACATACACACACACACACTAGCCTTTTACTGTAGGCGTGTCCTGTCTCATTCCTGCACCCTGTCCAATGTTGTCTCCATGTTATGCACCACGACCAAAACAAATTCCTAGTATGTTGTAAACATGGCAATATATTGTAAACATGGCAATAAACATTTCTGATTTCTGATTCTGGTTGGTGTGTGTGTGTGTGTGTGTGTGTGTGTGTGTGTGTGTGTGTGTGTGTGTGTGTGGCAAGGACAGTAGCAAACGTTTCTATGCAGAGGTTACTCTCAGTTCACATTTCCCCAGAGAACGTACCATGATGAACTTCTTGTATCTGTGCATACGCACGTGTGTGTGTGTTTGTGTGTGTGTGTGTGTGTTTGTGAAGTGATTATTCATGGATAAAGAGACCTAAGGCCACTGACCAATCACACCCTTCCTTAACCCCCCATCCGGGTCTGTGGAGAGAAACAGACCACAGGGTTATCACTGCCCAGGCACACACACACACACACACACACACACACACACACACACACACACACACACACTGCAGCTGAGCTGACCTTCTCTGCAGCCATGTGTAGGGGACCCCTTCGAAATCTGATATGAATATGAATAACCCTGGCCCTCTAAATCTGATATGAATATGAATAACCCTGGCCCTCTAAATCTGATATGAATATGAATAACCCTGGCCCTCTAAATCTGATACTGGAACATTGTGTTTTTGTTCAACTCAAGACCGAAGAGTCTGTCTAACTTGACAGAGAGAGAGAGAGAGAGAGAGAGATACAGAAAGAGATACCAAGAGAGATAGAGGAGGAGAGAGATACAGAGATAGGAAAGGGGAGAGATACAGAGAGAGATAGAAGATAGAGATACAGAGAGATAGAAGAGATACAGAGAGAGGGATAGAAGAGAGAGATACAGAGAGGGATAGAGGAGAGAGATACAGAGAGAGGGATAGAAGAGAGAGATACAGAGAGGGATAGAGGAGAGAGATACAGAGAGAGGGATAGAAGAGAGATACAGAGAGAGGGATAGAAGAGAGATAGAAGAGAGAGATACAGAGAGAGGGATAGAGGAGAGAGATACAGAGAGAGGGATAGAAGAGAGAGATACAGAGAGAGGGATAGAAGAGAGATAGAAGAGAGAGATACAGAGAGAGGGATAGAAGAGAGAGATACAGAGAGAGGGATAGAAGACAGATACAGAGAGGGATAGAAGAGAGAGATACAGAGAGAGATAGAAGAGAGATAGAAGAGAGAGATACAGAGAGGGATAGAAGACAGATACAGAGAGAGGGATAGAAGAGAGAGATACAGAGAGAGAGATAGAAGACAGATACAGAGAGAGGGATAGAAGAGAGAGATACAGAGAGAGAGATAGAAGAGAGATACAGAGAGATAGAAGAGATACAGAGAGAGGGATAGAAGAGAGAGATACAGAGAGATAGAAGAGATACAGAGAGAGAGATAGAAGAGAGAGATACAGAGAGGGCTAGAGGAGAGAGATACAGAGAGAGATAGAAGAGAGAGATACAGAGAGAGAGATAGAAGAGAGAGATACAGAGAGAGAGAGATAGAAGAGAGAGGGATAGAAGAGAGATACAGAGAGGGATAGAAGAGAGAGATACAGAGAGAGAGATAGAAGAGAGAGATACAGAGAGGGATAGAAGAGAGAGATACAGAGAGAGGGATAGAGGAGAGATACAGAGAGAGATAGAAGAGAGAGATACAGAGAGAGGGATGGAAGAGAGAGATACAGAGAGAGGGATAGAAGAGAGAGATACAGAGAGAGGGATAGAAGAGAGAGATACAGAGAGAGGGATAGAAGAGAGAGATACAGAGAGAGATAGAGGAGAGAGATACAGAGAGATAGAAGAGAGAGATACAGAGAGAGATAGAAGAGAGAGATACAGAGAGAGATAGAGGAGAGAGATACAGAGAGAGATAGAAGAGAGATACAGAGAGAGAGATACAGAGAGAGGGATAGAAGAGAGAGATACAGAGAGAGAGAGATAGAAGAGATACAGAGAGAGGGATAGAGGAGAGAGATACAGAGAGAGGGATAGAGGAGAGAGATACAGAGAGGGATAGAGGAGAGAGATACAGAGAGAGAGAGATAGAAGAGAGAGATACAGAGAGAGGGATAGAAGAGAGATAGAAGAGAGAGATATACAGGTATAGATACAGGGTGTGGAGAAGCTCTCCTCCTTTCATGTCATGATTTATTCATCTGATTAATTCCATTTACCCCGGTGGCTCAAGTGATTCTTGTGGATATGCAACCCCCCCCCCCCCCCCCCCCCCCCCCCCTCCCCAGGACACCCTGCCGAGCTGCCCCCCCCCCCCCCCCCCCTCTACACACAGAGTTGTGGAGCTAGCGTGCCGTCGCCATGGTTACAGGCGGGGCGCGGTAGCTCTGCAAAGCTGCCAGGCTGCCAGTTTCTGCTCACTTTTGGCGCTCGAAGTTGTGCCAGGACACACACACACACACACACACACACACACACACACACACACACACACACACACACACACACCCCTGGCACATGGAGCGCTTCTCTGCAGCCTCACTGTCCCCTGACCCCCTCTACCTAACCCTACTCACTAACCCTAACCCTACTCACTAACCCTAAACCTACTCACTAACCCTAACCCTACTCACTAACCCTAAACCTACTCACTAACCCTAACCCTACTCACTAACCCTAACCCTACTCACTAACCCTAACCCTACTCACTAACCCTAAACCTACTCACTAACCCTAACCCTACTCACTAACCCTAACCCTACTCACTAACCCTAACCCTACTCACTAACCCTAAACCTACTCACTAACCCTAACCCTACTCACTAACCCTAACCCTACTCACTAACCCTAACCCTACTCACTAACCCTAAACCTACTCACTAACCCTAACCCTACTCACTAACCCTAACCCTACTCACTAACCCTAACCCTACTCACTAACCCTAACCTACTCACTAACCCTAAACCTACTCACTAACCCTAACCCTACTCACTAACCCTAACCCTACTCACTAACCCTAACCCTACTCACTAACCCTAAACCTACTCACTAACCCTAACCCTACTCACTAACCCTAACCCTACTCACTAACCCTAACCCTACTCACTAACCCTAAACCTACTCACTAACCCTAACCCTACTCACTAACCCTAACCCTACTCACTAACCCTAACCCTACTCACTAACCCTAAACCTACTCACTAACCCTAACCCTACTCACTAACCCTAACCCTACTCACTAACCCTAACCCTACTCACTAACCCTAAACCTACTCACTAACCCTAAACCTACTCACTAACCCTAACCCTACTCACTAACCCTAACCCTACTCACTAACCCTAAACCCTACTCACTAACCCCTAACCCTACTCACTAACCCTAACCCTACTCACTAACCCTAACCCTACTCACTAACCCTAAACCTACTCACTAACCCTAAACCTACTCACTAACCCTAACCCTACTCACTAACCCCTAAAACTACTCACTAACCCACCCTACTCACTAACCCTAACCCTACTCACTAACCCTAACCCTACTCACTAACCCTAACCCTACTCACTAACCCTAACCCTACTCACTAACCCTAACCCTACTCACTAACCCTAACCCTACTCACTAACCCTAAACCTACTCACTAACCCTAACCCTACTCACTAACCCTAACCCTACTCACTAACCCTAACCCTACTCACTAACCCTAAACCTACTCACTAACCCTAACCCTACTCACTAACCCTAACCTGGTGTTGAGAGAACCATGGAGGAAGGCCAGACCAGCGCAGCGGAAGTTGATGTTGTTTCATGTCTGTATAGATGGGATATGGAGAAGCATCTGCTGTGTTTGTGGAAAGCATGGTTCCCCACGGTGGCTACCCCAACCCTCGGATGAATAATAGATTTGAGACGGGAACTTTGCTACTCAAGACTCAAGAAGAGAGAGATGGAGGAGAGGAGGGAGGGAGAGAGAGAACTGAAGAGAGAGATGGAGGAGAGGAGGGAGGGAGCTGAAGAGAGAGATGGAGGGGAGGAGGGAGGGAGGGAGAGAGCTGAAGAGAGAGATGGAGGAGAGGAGGGAGGGAGGGAGAGAGCTGAAGAGAGAGATGGAGGAGAGGAGGGAGGGAGGGAGGGAGAGAGAGATGGAGGAGAGGAGGGAGGGAGAGAGAGAACTGAAGAGAGAGATGGAGGAGAGGAGGGAGGGATAGAGAGAGCTGAAGAGAGAGATGGAGGAGAGAAGGGAGGGAGAGAGAGAGCTGAAGAGAGAGATGGAGGAGAGGAGGGAGGGAGAGAGCTGAAGAGAGATCGGGGATGGGGGGGAGGGAGAGAGCTGAAAGAGAGATGAAGAGAAAAGATGGCAGAGAAAGAGAGAGAGAGAGAGAAGGACAGAAACAGAAGTAAAATAGCAGAATAACTGCTCTTCCAACAGAAGCATTGAGAGGTGGTGGAAGCTTGGGGCTGATTATTTGTTATTGAGCGTGTGACATCATGGTAACCCTGGTCCCGGGCGGCGGGACCTCCTGGAGGGCTGGCAGAGCCTGTTTAACCCTGCAGGATCACATATCACACACACCAACGCTCTGATGTGGCCACAGCATGAGTACACACACACATCCACACACAAACACACGCACGCATACGAAAACACCCACACACACGCACACACAAACACACACAAACACACACACACACACCGCCCTGTCCTGTGGCTTTGGCCTGTGCCGAGGAGCTCTGGAAGCCTGGTGCGTTTGGTAACCACCCTCCCCCTGGGAGGGAACAGCCTGGTACGTTTGGTAACCACCCTCCCCCCTGGCAGGGAGGGGCCTGGTGCGTTTGGTAACCACCCTCCCCCTGGTAGGGAGGGGCCTGGTGCGTTTGGTAACCACCCTCCCCCTGGTAGGGAGGGGCCTGGTGCGTTTGGTAACCACCCTCCCCCCTGGTAGGGAACAGCCTGGTGCGTTTGGTAACCACCCTCCCCCTGCTAGGGAGGGGCCTGGTGCGTTTGGTAACCACCCTCCCCCTGGTAGGGAGGGGCCTGGTGCGTTTGGTAACCACCCTCCCCCCTGGTAGGGAACAGCCTGGTGCGTTTGGTAACCACCCTCCCCCCTGGTAGGGAACGACACGCTGTTCTCATCTGGTCTCTCACTGGAGAGACGGCAGCGCTGACATCCCTTCTCCAGAGGGATACGTTAGTTATGACAAGTCAGTCGGGCCGACGCAAGCGATATTTCAACAGCTTTCACTCCCAGAGCATGCTGGGTAACCTTGGCAAAATCACCAGCGCCCTCCTCTCTCTCCCGGACGCAGACGAACATCCTGGAGACGAACACGTCTCTCTGGTCAGACTTTACAATAAGGGTCACAAAAAACATTAGTTAACTGTTAACTAATGCTTATTCAGGGTTAGGTTAGATTACTTATGTTAATTTATACCTTAGTTAAGGTTAGGGTTAGGTGAGTTAACCTTAGTTAACATAAATAACGTAACATAAATAAGTTAATGGTTAATAGAGACATTAGTTAACTGTTACTTAATGCTTAATAATGCATGAACTAATGCTTATTAATGTACCCTTATTGTAAAGTGTTAGCGACTCTCTCTAGGAACATGGTATTGGTAGACGAGGCTGAATCTGAACCAGGGAGACCGACCGCCAGCGTCTTCTGGATCTGAACCAGGGAGACCAGCCACCAGCGTCTTCTGGATCTGAACCAGGGAGACCGGCCCCGAGCGTCTTCTGGATCTGAACCAGGGAGACCGGCCGCGAGCGTCTTCTGAATCTGAACCAGGGAGACCGGCCGCCAGCGTCTTCTGGATCTGAACCAGGGAGACCGGCCGCCAGCGTCTTCTGGATCTGAACCAGGGAGACCAGCCACCAGCGTCTTCTGAATCTGAACCAGGGAGACCGGCCACCAGCGTCTTCTGGATCTGAACCAGGGAGACCAGCGTCTTCTGAATCTGAACCAGGGAGACCAGCGTCTTCTGAATCTGAACCAGGGAGACCGGCCGCGAGCGTCTTCTGGATCTGAACCAGGGAGACCAGCGTCTTCTGAATCTGAACCAGGGAGACCAGCGTCTTCTGGATCTGAACCAGGGAGACCGGCCACCAGCGTCTTCTGAAGTCTGGGAGCTGTTTGACTTCAGCAACAGCAGTAGAAACACTTGCTCCTGTTTCTAATATTCTAATGTATGGTCTAATATTCTAATGTATGGTCTAATATTCTAATGTATGGTCTAATATTCTAATGTATGGTCCAACCAAACCAGATGACACGCAGATAACAATAGTCTAGGTGTAGTGTAGTCTACATGTGCTTTCACAAATTTCAATTTCAGTTTATTTGAAAAATAGTTTTTCAGTCAACAATAAATGTAAATAAGCCAGATTTAGCCAGGAGGCTAATTTCCATCTGTGGTTCCTGGCCATGATATTCTAAAAAGACATCCTTACATGACAACTGGGCCAGGACCAGACAAACCCTAACCCTGTCTGATGAACACTATTGCAACACAAACTGAGCTCTTGGACACTAGCCTAGATTACAGCATGGATCAGGCCACCAGCCAGACACACACACACACACACACACACACACACACATGAGCGCAGAGCAGAGGTGGATGGATGGATGAAGAGGTTGATTAATGGATGTGAAGATAGCATTGTATCAATGGACTGAAAGGATGAGTGTCCCACAACACCAGATGTGTGAGTGCGTGTGTGTATGTGTGTGTGAGTGCGTGTGTGTGTATTTGTGAGTGGATCAGTCTATGCAAACGTGTATGTGTGTGTGTCTCCATCGCACCATTAGACAACACCCCCCCCCACACACACACACACACACACACACACACACACACACACATCAATTAAAGCCTTTGCCTTGGATGGTCCGTGCGTTAGCAGCTGTGAGGCTGTATCCTAGGCTCTTTAATCTGCTGGAGACGTGTGTGATGATGGCTCTATTGATCTGCTGTTCAGACTCTCCCTTTAATCTCCAGGAACTCAGACGTTCCGCTCGCTCGCTACTACACAGAGGAGCACTCCACTCTGGGTCAGGCCCTGACCCGCCGCTGTCTGCCCGTATATCTGTGTGTGTGTGTGTGTGTGTGTGTGTGTGTGTGTGTGCAGTGCCAGAGGCCGAGATACTGTCCAGTCACAGCAGTGAACAGACCCGTGAGAATACCCCCCATTCAGACCCCCGCCTTACTCAACCCCACCACAGGAAGAGAAGAGCCATCTCTCCATCCGTGATCGATATCTATCTATAGATCTATAGATATAGATCCCCTCTCCTGCTCCTACCAACCCCCCTCCTGGGCTCTCGCCAGCCCGCTAACGTTAACGCCTGGCTCACACTACACCATATTTTAAATCCCAACCGATCTCGAAATCGGGTTGCATCACGCGCAGAAGTAGAATCTTAACAGATGTTCTTCTCGTGAATCTCAAACATGCACACACTCCAAGATTTGAAAATAATGGCTCATTGCACACAACAGGATATTATCATGCCCGAGGGACCAACGAACCACTGGTCTCGCTTATAAAGTAGTGACGCAATAATCTAAATATGAAACAGGTTTCATATTAACAGGGCAGCCCCGATGGGTCAGTGAGCTGATCGGGAGGTTTAAGATTGGATCTGTAAACCCCTCACATTTCAAGATGATCTGGGCTGAACATCGGTACCAACCAACGTTCCAGACCAGATTTCTCCTCCGATTGTCGGGAGGGGTGAATTGAGGATAGATCGGCCCAAATCTCCTGTAGTGTGAGCCCGGCATAACCCTCCCTGCCAGGGGCCGGCCTCAACCAGGGCCCCAGCTCAGAGCTCCACACCCAGCCCCCTGGGGGAGCTGCGTCACGGGCCCCAGCTGTCGTCGCGAGGCAGAACTCCTCCTGGCGTGGTTATGGTAGAACCCCCACGTACCCCGGGTTCTCTGGAGAACGTGGCGCAGACCAGCGGGCGGTTCTGGGGACGCTGCCAGGCCCTCTGGATAGGGGTGGGGGTGGGGGGTAGGACTCCTCACTGGGGCATTTCCACCCTAAAATAAAACGGCAGCATTCTCTGCTTCTCTCTCCCTCTCTCTTTCCGTCTTCCATTCTCCCAATCTCCTAATCTCCCTCTTTCTCTCCAACTGTTATGTTTCATTCTCTCTCTCTCTCTCTCTCTCTCTCTCTACCCTCCCTCTCCTGTCTTATTCCTCTCTCTCTTTCTGTCCATCTCAGAAGCCGGAGATAACCCAGCTGGGACTACATCTCAGGACCCCCGCGCCTCCACTCATCCATCCCTCTCTCCCTCCACCCCTCCCTCCTCAATGGAGGGAGGGCCTTTATTTGTCCTGCGGTCAACTGAATTGTTCGGTGACGATTTGTAATGTAAATATGTGGTTACAGATGTGAATACCCCCATCCCTCTCTCCCTCCCTCCCTCCCTCCCTCCCTCCACCCAGGCCCGCCTAGCGCCGCCTGCCGCTCTGTGCTGCTCCCCATCCATCCCATAATTACTCCCGGCCGCTCTCTGTCCCGGCCAGGCCAGCGCTCGTCTGCGCGGAGCCAAGTCGCTAACCAGGAGCAGCTCGCTCGCTCGCTCCCTCCATCCCTCCCTCCCTCCATCCCTCCCTCCCTCCATCCATCCATCCATCCCTCCCTCCTGGGTTTGCAGCCACAGTGTGGTCCCTCCACAGAAGGGCAGATAATTCCCCCTCTCTCAAATGTTTCATCACTCTCTCTCTCTCCCTGTCCTCCTTCTCTCCCTCTCTCTCTCTCTCTCTCTCTCTCTCCCTGTCCTCCTTCTCTCCCTCTCTCTCAATCTCTCTCTCTCTCTCTCTCTCCCTGTCCTCCTTCTCTCTCTCTCTCCCTGTCCTCCTTCTCTCTCTCTCTCTCTCTCCCTGTCCTCCTTCTCTCCCTCTCTCCCTCTCTCTCTCCCTGTCCTCCTTCTCTCTCTCTCTCTCTCCCTGTCCTCCTTCTCTCCCTCTCTCCCTCTCTCTCTCCCTGTCCTCCTTCTCTCCCTCTCTCTCTCCCTGTCCTCCTTCTCTCTCTCTCTCTCTCCCTGTCCTCCTTCTCTCTCTCTCTCTCTCTCTCTCCCTCTCTCTCTCTCTCTCTCTCTCCCTCTCTCTCTCTCT
>NC_140248.1:22529580-22532080 GCF_949987555.1 Borostomias antarcticus
AGGGAGGATCATGGAGTCATCCTCCTGCCTGCCTGTCAGTTAATCTGGAAGAACATCCTGTCCCGTTAAGGATAAAACAAACACAGTGGCCATTCCACCATTCTAGTCTGGCTTCCTCAGGACAGCCATCTGGGTGCTGTTGAAGCGATCAAGTTTAAGGACCCGCTGCGCTGTCTACCGAAGTGTACGTGAATGCGCAAGCGCATGTGGGCAGTGTCCAAAATCAACTCTTTGGCATACCCGCCGCAAAGCATATATTTTTTTACAACACAAAATTATAAATAGCCTTTTCGAGTCACATATACATACTGTATGTTTTCAGTACATTTCATTGAGAGAATTAAAGTAATTGTATTGAATAAATACTTCAGTGTGAGCGGCAGCCACACAGGCCAGATGACATTCCCAGGTTTGATGGTCCCGAATGCTCTCCCGCGTCAGAATCCTGTTACCCATCACAGATGAGAGGCTTTGTTCTTTATTAGCTAGGCGACAGTAAGGATGATGGCGACAGTAAGGATGATGGTGACAGTAAGGATGATGGTGACAGTAAGGATGATGGCGACAGTAAGGATGATGGCGACAGTAAGGATGATGGCGACAGTAAGGATGATGGCGACAGTAAGGATGGGAATTTGCAGGGACCTCCTGATTCAATACTAACACCATACTTAGGTGCTGGTTCGATATGTACTGTGATTTTGTGGGTATTGTGATTCTTTAAGTATTGGCATTCCATATTACGATTAAAAAATAAAAAAATTAAATAAGCACTGGACCATGGAAAACAGTTGAATCATACCATCAAATACAACAGTCAAATTCTCTTAGAGCTTTCAAAGTTTTATTTCAGCTTAACATTAACAAGGTCTTAACATTAACTTAATGTTGAGTATTATTTTTAAGATTATTATCTCATCTTTCCAAGTTTTATCTCAGGTCTAATTCTTAACATGGACTCAAAGCAGCCAGCAAATAGGGAAAATAAATAAAAATGTTTAATATATATCCCCTTAAACTGCCTACAAACTGCACTGTTTCTTTAAGCTGACACTGCTAACAGTTACCTAACCTAGCTAGCTACTGACAGTCACCTAACCTAGCTAGCTACTGACAGTCTCCTAACCTAGCTAGCTACTGACAGTCTCCTAACCTAGCTAGCTACTGACAGTCACCTAACCTAGCTAGCTACTGACAGTCACCTAACCTAGCTAGCTACTGACAGTCACCTAACCTAGTTAGCTACTGACAGTCACCTAACCTAGCTAGCTACTGACAGTCACCTAACCTAGCTAGCTACTGACAGTTACCTAACCTAGTTAGCTACTGACAGTCACCTAACCTAGCTAGCTACTGACAGTTACCTAACCTAGCTAGCTACTGACAGTTACCTAACCTAGCTAGCTACTGACAGTCACCTAACCTAGCTAGCTACTGACAGTCACCTAACCTAGCTAGCTACTGACAGTCACCTAACCTAGCTAGCTACTGACAGTCACCTAACCTAGCTAGCTACTGACAGTTACCTAACCTAGCTAGCTACTGACAGTCACCTAACCTAGCTAGCTACTGACAGTTACCTAACCTAGTTAGCTACTGACAGTCACCTAACCTAGTTAGCTACTGACAGTCACCTAACCTAGCTAGCTACTGACAGTCACCTAACCTAGCTAGCTACTGACAGTTACCTAACCTAGTTAGCTACTGACAGTTACCTAACCTAGCTAGCTACTGACAGTCACCTAACCTAGCTAGCTACTGACAGTCACCTAACCTAGCTAGCTACTGACAGTTACCTAACCTAGCTAGCTACTGACAGTCACCTAACCTAGTTAGCTACTGACAGTCACCTAACCTAGTTAGCTACTGACAGTCACCTAACCTAGTTAGCTACTGACAGTCACCTAACCTAGCTAGCTACTGACAGTTACCTAACCTAGTTAGCTACTGACAGTCACCTAACCTAGCTAGCTACTGAGTCACCTAACCTAGCTAGCTACTGACAGTCACCTAACCTAGTTAGCTACTGACAGTCACCTAACCTAGCTAGCTACTGACAGTTACCTAACCTAGCTAGCTACTGACAGTCACCTAACCTAGTTAGCTACTGACAGTCACCTAACCTAGCTAGCTACTGACAGTTACCAAACCTTGCCAGCTGCTATATGAACTTGCACTGAGCACTCTAACTTTTTCCCCGCCCAGAATGAAATAATTTTAAAATATAAAAAAAAAACGAAAACAATTTAAAAATCGAAAACTATTTAAAAAATAATCAGAATTTGTAACTGAATCGATTTTTTGGCCCACCCGTAGGCGACAGATGGAGCAACTCATTGCCTCACTTTTAGCGACAAAGGCTACAAGCCATCCTCTACCAACTGTCATCATAGTATCTCCAATTATCACAAAACATCCTGGGCTTTTTATGGTTCAGCGTTATTGGTCTCTTCGTCCTCCCCCTCGGGGGAAGCTTTCTTTTTATTGGTGGCTTGACCCC
>NC_140248.1:22537080-22627080 GCF_949987555.1 Borostomias antarcticus
ACACACACACACACACACACACCGGAGGACGGGGACACACAAGAGCAAGCAGGTGGTAAAGAGGTTCTCAGGCTGAGATGAAAGACAGATCACATGGCCGATAGTCATCTCCATCACACACAGCAAACAGCTAACCCTAACCCTGTCAACATCACAAGCACCAGCAGCCCAGCAAAGCTTCTAGACTGCTCTATAGTACTGTCTGAGAGGGGAGAGAGAGAGTTAGTCTCTTTGGTATCTTTAACTGTACTTTTATTGTACTTTTTTTGTAAATTTTATTTTTGTAAATTTTTTTTTTTTTGGCAAAGTAAATGTATGTAAACGTTTCCAATGCCAATAAATCCCTTTGAATTGATATATAGAGAGAGAGAGAGAGAGAGAGAGAGAGAGAGAGAAAGAGAGAGAGACAGAGAGGGAGGAGATATACCAACTAACGACACCATGGCTATCGAGTGTCTTGAAAGGTAACTAACATATAACATAATTATGTATCAATACCTTCACCGAATGGGATCTAGAGCTAACCTGGACCTCCAGCCCATGGGATATAGCACCAAACACGGACCTTCAACCAGTGGGACCTAGCCCAAACTGACTCTCCATGGGGACCTGTCTGGACATCACACCTCTGACTCTGCATACCGTACCCTCCTCCTCTACCGTACCCTCCTCCACTACCGTACCCTCCTCCTCTACCGTACCCTCCTCCACTACCCTCCTCCACTACCGTACCCTCCTCCACTACCGTACCCTCCTCCACTACCGTACCCTCCTCCACTACCCTCCTCCACTACCGTACCCTCCTCCACTACCGTACCCTCCTCCACTATCGTACCCTCCTCCTCTACCGTACCCTCCTCCTCTACCGTACCCTCCTCCACTACCGTACCCTCCTCCACTACCCTCCTCCACTACCCTCCTCCACTCCCGTACCCTCCTCCACTACCCTCCTCCTCTACCGTACCCTCCTCCTCTACCGTACCCTCCTCCACTACCGTACCCTCCTCCACTACCCTCCTCCACTCCCGTACCCTCCTCCACTACCGTACCCTCCTCCACTACCCTCCTCCACTACCGTACCCTCCTCCACTACCCTCCTCCACTACCGTACCCTCCTCCTCTACCGTACCCTCCTCCACTACCGTACCCTCCTCCTCTACCGTACCCTCCTCCACTACCCTCCTCCACTACCCTCCTCCACTACCCTCCTCCACTACCGTACCCTCCTCCTCTACCGTACCCTCCTCCACTACCGTACCCTCCTCCACTACCCTCCTCCACTACCCTCCTCCACTACCGTACCCTCCTCCTCTACCGTACCCTCCTCCACTACCCTCCTCCTCTACCGTACCCTCCTCCACTACCGTACCCTCCTCCACTACCCTCCTCCACTACCCTCCTCCACTACCCTCCTCCACTACCGTACCCTCCTCCACTACCCTCCTCCACTACCCTCCTCCACTCCCGTACCCTCCTCCACTACCCTCCTCCTCTACCGTACCCTCCTCCTCTACCGTACCCTCCTCCACTACCGTACCCTCCTCCACTACCCTCCTCCACTCCCGTACCCTCCTCCACTACCGTACCCTCCTCCACTACCCTCCTCCACTACCGTACCCTCCTCCTCTACCGTACCCTCCTCCACTACCGTACCCTCCTCCTCTACCGTACCCTCCTCCACTACCGTACCCTCCTCCACTACCGTACCCTCCTCCTCTACCGTACCCTCCTCCTCTACCGTACCCTCCTCCACTACCCTCCTCCACTACCCTCCTCCACTATCGTACCCTCCTCCTCTACCGTACCCTCCTCCACTACCCTCCTCCACTACCCTCCTCCACTACCGTACCCTCCTCCTCTACCGTACCCTCCTCCACTACCGTACCCTCCTCCTCTACCGTACCCTCCTCCACTACCGTACCCTCCTCCTCTACCCTCCTCCACTACCGTACCCTCCTCCACTACCGTACCCTCCTCCACTACCCTCCTCCTCTACCGTACCCTCCTCCTCTACCGTACCCTCCTCCACTACCATACCCTCCTCCTCTACCGTACCCTCCTCCTCTACCGTACCCTCCTCCACTATCGTACCCTCCTCCACTATCGTACCCTCCTCCTCTACCGTACCCTCCTCCACTACCGTACCCTCCGTACCCTCCTCCACTACCGTACCCTCCTCCTCTACCGTACCCTCCTCCACTATCGTACCCTCCTCCTCTACCGTACCCTCCTCCACTACCGTACCCTCCGTACCCTCCTCCACTACCGTACCCTCCGTACCCTCCTCCACTATCGTACCCTCCTCCTCTACCGTACCCTCCTCCACTACCGTACCCTCCGTACCCTCCTCCACTACCGTACCCTCCGTACCCTCCTCCACTACCGTACCCTCCTCCTCTACCGTACCCTCCTCCACTATCATACCCTCCCCACACATGCACCAAATGGTCCAGCTAGAGACCCAGACACACACCACATGCTGGCTGAATGGTTGGCTGGCTGGTTGGCTGGTTGGCTGGCTGGCTGGTTGGCTGGCTGACTGGTTGTTGGCTGGTTGGCTAGCTGGCTGACTGGTTGTTGGCTGGCTGGCTAGCTGGCTGGCTGACTGGTTGTTGGCTGGTTGGCTAGCTGGCTGGCTGGCTGGTTGTTACCTGGTTGGCTGGTTGTTAGCTGGTTTGCTAGCTGGCTGGCTGACTGGTTGTTGGCTGGTTTGCTAGCTGGCTGGCTGGCTGACTGGTTGTTGGCTGGTTTGCTAGCTGGCTAGCTGGCTGGCTGGCTGACTGTTAACCTGTTTCACCAAGTCTGTTGGTCAGATTAAAAGTATCAATGCAGTTTGCATGTTTTCTTCCTCATCATCATCATCATCATCATCACACACTTTGTTTTTCCAAACTGCCTCCACAGCAGCAACCATCTCTCTCTTTCTCAAGCGCACACACACACATGCACGCACACACACACACACGCGCACATACACACGCACGCACGCACACACACACACACACACACACACACACACACACACACCCACACACACACACAGTATCATCACACCAAACATCAAAGCAATACCACCTTCTGACATCAAGAATCTCTGAAGTCACGCTTATACAAGTCAGGGGAATTTTCATCCTGGTTATGAAGGCTGTATATTTATGTGTGTGTGTGGGTGTGTGTGTGTGTGTGTGTGTGTGTGTCTTTATGCCTGGCCTAAACCACAATTCATCTCAGGAGGTCGACGATGCTGTATGGAAGTGCCATGCGACAGTGTGACCAGATAATTGAGACCATACCTGGTTCCCCAACGTCACATGGACCCGAAGGGCCACCGTACTAGACACCTTGCTCTACTCTGAACCAGCTACACTCTGTTTAGAAGCATCTGTAACAAGAGAAGACCCTCCGAGCCCTCTGCCTGTTCTCACCAGGAGATACGGAGAAAATCCTTTGTAACAAATGAAAAAAAAGCTGGAGATAGAACCTTTTACAGTCCTACAACGTGCTATTTAGAACCCTAAATGCTTCTTTCTGATCTGAAAAAGCCTCTATATGCAAGCATGCAGATCTGAAGAGGGTTAATATCTTATATTTTCTTCTTTTTTTTTCTTTTCTTTTTTTTATATCTTTTACTTTATGTAATATATTTACATTTGTTACAAGGGTTAGGGTTAAGGTTAGGGTGACTCTATATATGGCCTGTGTCATTTTTTAAAGAATGTAGACAGAGAACAACACTAATATACTCAGAATTGCTATGTTCTAGTCAACTGGAGAACTTCAGAAGAACCAGTAGAACGCTGTCAGTTTTTGACAGGAATCTGAGGAACTGGGCTGGATAAGAGGGGAACCTCGTGGTTCTGTGCTCGTATCGGCTCTACTGACCCCCGGGGCTATATTTAGACTCATTTGCATAGGCAGGCTTCTTGGGAGGAAGGAAGCTGTCTGCTGTATTTATATGTATGTGTGTGTGTGTGTGTGTGTGTGCGTGTGTGTGTGTCTGCCTGTAGTTGATTAACAGTGAGCTGGGAAGCAGGGCATATGGGCAGAGTGTGTGTGTGTGTGTGTGTGTGTGTGGGGGGGGGGGGTCTGTCAGCGGACCCTGTCTGTAAACATGCAGCTGACGTTTGGTTAACCCTACTCAGACATGACTCACCTGGGTGTAACATCCCCCCAACACACACACACACACACACACACACACACACACACACACACACACACACACACACTCTAGTTCCGTCCATAAAGACCTGACAGACAAACATCAGGCGCCCAAACAGTGAGCAACTCCTCTGTCTCCTCTCTCTCTGTCTCCTCTCTCTCTCCTTCTCTCCCTCTCTCTCTCCCTCTCTCTCTCTGTCTCCTCTCCTTCTCTCTCTCTCTCTGTCTCCTCTCTCTCTCCTTCTCTGTGGCGAGTGGCAGTCTTGTAAAAGCCGCGGTGTAATAAAACATGTTAGTCAGAGAGCAGAGACTGAGGGCTGGAGCAGATGCTGCTCTTTCATGGACGCAGATTGGGGGAAAAACGCAGAGTATGTTTGATAAGTGGTGTGTGTGATGATGGAGCAAAATAACAATCAAACAAACACACGCTTCCCCTGCCAACACCTGTCTTATACTTTCTTCTCTACCTTTTTTCTCCGGAATAGAAGTCTGAGCGTATGAATAATTACAGTTATAAACTCCTCAGAGGGGTTTTCAACCGTTTTTTTTTTTTTTTTTTAATTTTCGAAAACGTTTCCGTCTCTTAAAACAGGCACGTTTTCTCTTCAGTTTTTTATTTATATATTTTTTTTATAGCCACCACTTCAAAGCCTGGATGACCGGGGCGGGTACAGGGGCGGGTACAGGGGCTACCAGGCCTCCTTATCGCCCATTTGTATTTAAATCTTCAGCTTTCTTTGTCATTTCCTGTCCTTGGCTTACTACCTCTCACCAGGGGCCACTACTGAGCACGCTCCGTGGTCTGCTGTTGTTGTTGTTGTTGTTGTTGTTGTCAGCCACTCAGCCTTTATCACTGCTGTCGTAGTGACCTCAGCAGTCTCCCTGAAGATGGTCCACTGTTAAACACCCGGTCTATAAACTAGCCTAATCTATTCTAGCAAACCCACCCTAGTCCTGCCTCCTTCAGCATCTGCACATCGTCTGTCTGAAGGATGACAAG
Organism: Borostomias antarcticus; assembly: GCF_949987555.1. Classification (NCBI taxonomy): domain Eukaryota; kingdom Metazoa; phylum Chordata; class Actinopteri; order Stomiiformes; family Stomiidae; genus Borostomias; species Borostomias antarcticus. The sequence goes on from NC_140248.1 coordinate 22,542,242, forward strand.
CTGCTCAGGACAAACGCAGCACTGCTTCCCTCAGACTGACCTCTCTGAGCCTCTTAAGAGACGTTTCAGACTGACCCTCTCTGAGCCTCTTAAGAGACGTTTCAGACTGACCCTCTCTGAGCCTCTTAAGAGACGTTTCAGACTGACCCTCTCTGAGCCTCTTAAGAGACTCAGAGAATAATAATTTCACACTTACAAGACTCCCAACCACAGGAGCCAGGTCCCACATTCAGACGGCCAGGGACACTCAAAGCTGCTTTTCTTCTGCAAGGGAGGGTTAAATCCTGCACTGGGTTCTTATCATAGACAGTCAGAGCAGGCAGGGGGCAGCCCCCCCTCCCCCCTCTCTCTCTCACACACACACACACACACACACACACACACACATACACGCATGCTCGCTCACTCACTCACTCACTCACTCAACCAACCCAATCAACCAACCAACCACCAACAGTAGCAGCCCTCAGTCCGTCTGCCTGTGGGGATCACAGGCCTAAAACAGGGGTGCAGCTATTGTTTAGACCGGGAGCAGTGGGCTGGGGGAACAAGCCCCTGTCAACACCATCTCACAATGGCAGACAAGGGAGTGTGATTCTGGAAGTGAGATCCTCTGGGAAGCTCATTGATCTGGGAGAGGAGGTAGGGAGGGGGGCAGGGGGGGTGAGGAGGGCAAACACTTCACACTAATCTGGGCACAGACAAGGCAGAACACAGGGAGATATATTTCTTTTTTTGAATGCCTCTTTATGTTAAGTGTGATGTTTACAGCCGGCTGGGTCTGTTTGGTTTTCATGTATTTTCTTTTTCACTTGATTTGTGTGCTTCCATGTATGTTTCCATCCCAATAAAGCCTTTCTGAGTTGAACATAGCAGAGAGAGAGAGAGAGAGAGAGAGAGAGAGAGAGAGAGATGCAGACCTGAGTCCCTACGGCTACTGCTATGGGGGGTGGAGCAGGGTAGAGTCCGTCTCTAGCGGAGGAGCTAGCCGGCCAGTGCCTCAGAACCACACAGTGGTTCACTCGGTGAGTCTCGGAGAGGAAGGGAGACAATGAGGTTTTGCAAGATGAGAGAAGATTTGTAAAAAAACACAAAAAGAGGGATGAGAAGTGGTAAATTGAAGTTAAATGGAAAGAGACAGAGAAAAAAAGAGGTGGGGACAAAAGAGAAGAAGACGAGTTAAGACCAGAGAGGTTAGAGAGAGAGGAGAGAGAAAGAGAAGGAAGCCAGACTGACTGAGAACACAGAGGTTTGGGGTTAGGCTTTAGGGTTAGGCTTATCTAATAGGGTTAGGGTTATCTAATAGGGTTAAGGTTAGGCTTGAGGTTATCTAATAGGGTTAGGGTTATTTAATAGAGTTAGGGTTGGGGTTATATATTAGGGTTAGGGTTTAGTAATGGAGAGGGAGAGTGAGGGACGAGGAGAGTCCATTAGTCTCCCAGAATCCTCCATCCAGGGGGGTCGGTCTCCTTCAGACGGCTAAGACAGCCTCTTTTGCTGATCCCTCAAATTAAACACTGTCGCCTGGTAATCCGCAGGCTTATACGCACACACACACACACACACACACACACACACACACATTTTGTCTCCTGCGCCATGCACACGAGCACTACTCACACACTCCCTGTCCCATGAGCCACGAACATGCTACTCACACACACACACACACACTCACACACACTCACCACAAGGCTTTGAAAAGGGAAATCTGCTAACGCTATCTGATTCTCTCAAACCTCGGTCTTTGGAGACTATCAATCCCAGGTAAGTGATATCTACATGAGAGTCCGCCAGGGCGTGCTGTCAGAGCGCCGTTAGCACTACAGCTCACTTAGGGAACACGCTTTGCCAGCCGTGTTTTGTTAACATTGTAAAAATGACTTAATCTGTAAAGAGAATAGATGTGGGGGTTTTGTGAAGTTCTTTTGAAGGGTTAGCAGCTTTAATTCCTCAGTAGTATGGAGGGTTCTTCAGCAGCGCGGGGAGCAGGGAGAGTGGGGTAATTACAGTCTGCCAGGCCCCAGAACTCCACCAAGGAAATGCAGATCTTCTCACAACAAAATGGTTTCCAAAGTCTCCCCTCACTCCTCCCATCCCAAGGCGCCTCTCTCTCGTCTTCACAAGGACATTCGGAAAGCCCACGGACAAAAGTTTGATGAAAGGAGATGAAAATGGAAATGATTTCGACATTGTTTCTGGGAAGTAAATTCATAGATAAAGAACAGAAAAATTCCCCTGTTAAAATCCCCCATGATGATTTAGAACAGCAAATGACACGATCAGGCAAAGTCAAAAGCTAATTAGATGTAAAAAAAAAAACAACCTACAACAACATATACTGCAAGGGATGCTGGTCTGGGAGCAGCGGAACATCGGCGCCCGCGGCGCGGGGAGGACAGGTGTCACCGGTGTAAACGTCAACATCATCACAGCAACACCGAACAGGGTTTTTATCTCTTAAAAACCCATGATCCTCTGTGAATGTTTCCCCCGGCCCCGCGTGTGCCTCCCTGCCGTCGCTGCGCTGTGTTCCCAGGGTCTAATCACTATCCTGCTACCTAACTTTCAAGTGTGGGGGTCGCCCACAGGAGAGGTGCTGCCGGCTCCCGGCTCCACCGCCAGGTAATTACAAGGGGGGAGACACAAGTGCGCATTGTGTGTGTGCGTGTGTGTGTGTGTGTGAGGAGCCTTGAAGACACGGCGAAGAAAGTGGCCTTTATTCCCCAAACAATCAGGGAGAATCTGTGGTCTGCGCTGCTCACAGGAGTGGAGGGAGAGGAGGCTTGAAGGGGAACGGGAGGAGACTCATTCATGAGAAGAGAGGAGTGGTTGTCTGGCTCAAAGGATCCCCGCTACAGTGGAGAATTACTGTACGTATGCGTATGTGAACAACTTGGCAGGAACCACATGAAAAGTTTGAGGTTATTTTCTAAATCAATTGTGTCCTTCTCTTTGACGGTGCAAATGCAGTGCAAGGATATAGAGTCACGGATCTCACAAAAACTCACATTAAAGGGCAGATACACACACACACACACACACACTCACTCACACACACACACACACACGCGCGCTAACATGCTTACAGAGAGTGAAATGGAGGCCTGACCTCCTCAACGTCAAGAACAGAACTAGTGTTTGTTTTTTAGCAATATCAATCATCATCATCAATGCCGAAAGCTACAAATGAACAAGGAAATGATTTGTCACATTCCTCAACTTCACACCACCAATACTAGAGGATGAAATCACAGAATCTATTGAATCCTAAGGAATGGTTGTGATTCAAAAGAGTAGATAGACTCGGTGTATTACGTTTGTCAGACGTCGACACATTAAAAATAAACCGACAGAGTTGTTGATGACTGGTACCAGCCAAATCCCAACTGGATTTACTCCAGTTTATACTCATATTTCTTATAGGAAATGCAAACTTATACAAAAATAAACAACAAATACCCAGAACTCTTTTGTATATTTCTGTCAGAAACAGCTTCCTTACAAGTTACACTTAGTAGTGAAACAGAAAACTTCAAAGAAGTGAAATCAATATTGTGTGAGATGCATTGTGACACTCGATGTTCAACATGCATTTAACATAACATTTGATACATGAACCAATTGACCGATTGATATCAACACATTGAATACCAACGTGATGTGCGCAGGGGTGTAGTGTAAAGAAGTGGGTATACTATAGCAGAAATGTTATACTTTTTACATTAGTGGTGTTTAACGAAGTTGGTATACTATGGGTCCATGGATAAAGAAGTGGGTATACTATGGGTCCATGGATAAAGAAGTGGGTATACTATGGGTACATGGATAAAGAAGTGGGTATACTCCGTATATCTCCACTACACCTTGTGTGAGTATACCATCTCTGTTACATACGGTTCTGGGGGAGGACTGAGTATCCATCTCTGTTCTAGACGGTTCTGGGGGAGGACTGAGTATCCATCTCTGTTCTAGACGGTTCTGGGGGTGGACTGAGTATCCATCTCTGTTCTAGACGGTTCTGGGGGTGGACTGAGTATCTCTGTTCTAGACGGTTCTGGGGGTGGACTGAGTATCTCTGTTCTAGACGGTTCTGGGGGTGGACTGAGTATCCATCTCTGTTCTAGACGGTTCTGGGGGTGGACTGAGTATCTCTGTTCTAGACGGTTCTGGGGCTGGACTGAGTATCTCTGTTCTAGACGGTTCTGGGGGTGGACTGAGTATCTCTGTTCTAGACGGTTCTGGGGGTGGACTGAGTATCCATCTCTGTTCTAGACGGTTCTAGGGGTGGACTGAGTATCCATCTCTGTTCTAGACGGTTCTGGGGGTGGACTGAGTATCTCTGTTCTAGACGGTTCTCGGGGTGGACTGAGTATCCATCTCTGTTCTAGACGGTTCTGGGGGAGGACTGAGTATCTCTGTTCTAGACGGTTCTGGGGGTGGACTGAGTATCCATCTCTGTTCTAGACGGTTCTCGGGGAGGACTTACCGATGGTGACACGGATCCGTTGGGGAGGTAGGGGTCGGGCAGCATCAGGAACGGGTATCCTGGATACGCTGCTGAGGTTTTATACATCCCCCCATCCTGCTGCTTCGACACTGAGGACAAACACACACAGAGCTGATGACTCATGCGTCTGAGAGCTCCAGGTACTCATGTTAGATATGATACTGAGGAGAGGCAGACAGCAGACTTAGTCAGTTTACTCATATTTCTATAGAGATGACCTGGATATCAAGGAAGTTTTGAGTCATGTTCATTCTTGAAGAAATAGTCATTTTGCTGGTAAAACTAAACGTTTTACTTCACAGTGTCAATTCCCAGTTTATAGACAGCTTATTAATTATTAATAATTAATTATGAGCCAGCTTAGCAGGAATTTTCAAAACACTTTAGAAATTTTTGACTGATGGGTTTTACCAACCCATCTCCAGCTGATGTTTGTAGACATCAGTCCCAGGATAACCGGTGATCACCCCGGTGTTAACGGGTGTCAACAGCCGGTAGCTCCAACAGTGTGTGATGTAGGTCAGTGATAAACACACTCCACTTCCACAGGTCACACAATAGGCTACATGACTTCCCTTTAGCAACATTTTAATGGTTGTTTTAAAAGTTGCCTTAAGTTATTAGAACAGCCTATATTTCTGATTAAGTTTTTATTCCCTTGGGAAATTGGATATAGCCATCATAACCAGTTTGTCACAAACATTGGCCGTTTTATGTCACATAAACATCTTGTGGTTCACTATGCAAGGGCAATTAAACTATTTGGAAAACCTGACAAACTGATTAGAAGCGTTAAACACACCGAGGGTGACCAGGGGAATCACTTTCATTCACTTTGATCCAACTTCAGCCAGACTACCGACTACCGGGGGAGCGTGCTTACCGTCGAGATGCTCCCGGTGTTTCTCTGCGTATCTCTGGTCGGTGTGCTGCTGTCCCCGTCTGACCGCCTAGAAACAACCACATGAAGACATGGAAACGTGCTCAGTTCATTATAGACACGTTTGAAAAGCAAACGTCCTCAAAGCCAAACAAGGAAAGCACACAGACTCTCTCTACTACCTACCGCTGCGTGCGGACTCTGATTTATTTCCGATTCATTCACGAGAGACGACTTGAGGTCAGCCAGGTCCCTTTCTGTGAAAGCGTTCTCTTGTATCTTCTCGTCTTGTTCCCCTTCATCCTTGAAGGAGATCATCTCATCGTTGGCCCCCAGGTCGTCTCCTCCGCCGCTGCTGAGCTGAGGCATTTCTGCGCTAAAACAACAAACGCGCCGCTTTGATGTAGGCTATTTACAAAACTTTGTCTTGAATCTTTTCCTAGTTTGTTCTATTAACAAAACGGACAAAAGGAAGACAACAAAAGTAAAGTTACTCTACACTATGGTACGGCCCCGCGAGTTGAAAGTAATGCGCCCCGGCAGCAACAAATAGCGCATTTGAGCTGAAGACGAGGCGAGGACTCAAGGAGAGGACTCAAGGCGAGGACTCAAGGCGAGAGGACTCCGAGCATCAAAGCGCCGCCGAGTGGTGATTGACAGATTCAATGACTTGTTGGGGGTTGGACGATTGTTTCTGCTGAGGGTTCCGCTCTTAAAGAGACATCACTTCCCCACGCCTCGGCTTTATTCATGACGTTTAACACTTCATCTAGGATGATTCAAATTACGGGTTTTTCACAGAGACAGAAATAGGCTATAAAAAAGAAAGAAAGAGCTAAAATAAGCTGAAATAGCCGAGGCCACCCATGATCTAGGGAATTCAGCCTTCAAGAATTCGAGGAAGACGATTATTATTTATAGTTCATAGGCTAATATGTTATTACTTATGAAAGTCAATAGGTTAACCTGAGCACACACGCAAACGCACACACACACACACACACACACACACACACGCACACACACACACACACAGTAGACCTATGGGCATATCAGCAAGATACAGCTATAAAAATGTATACCATATATATAAATTCAAGTCTACATAAACTCATCTCTCGAAGCTGAGCTATTCACAAGCAGCTGTGAGATTGTCAGTCAGATGTAGAACATTCTCTGTAAACGGGCATCAGAAAGCCAGTCCTCATCATTAACAAGGTCTAGTCTGATCTCTACAGCACTCACATTTTGTAGCGATCTCAAAAACCAACACAAAATGAAGGCTGAAGTAAATTTTATTTGATGAAAAGAAATACTTGAAAGAGAAAAAAGCTGTTGACTAGAAGTCTAGATTCTTGTCAAACAAATAAATTGTACTTTCATTTCCTCTCTTGTCAATGCATTTTAATGTTGACACAGTATCAAATCTGCTACTGAGTTTTAATTGAGAAACATGCACAGGCTTCCACTCCCATACCATGCTGTGACTTCATATTTGACTTAATCTGTTGCCTTGAATGAAAATGATCATTCACTGCTGGGAAATACAATTAAATACAAACAGAAAACGTGCCCAGTATTTGCATAGAGCTGCATATTTATACAATATCACCCATGCATATTAATAAAAAGATTAAAATGAGCAGTTTAATGTATGCAAATCTAAATTATAAATGAGTTGTTTAAACTCCTTGCTTATTCGCCTTGATTAAATATAGACAGCTGTTTTCACAGAACCAGTTATAGCTAGCTTCATGGGCTCTCAACTCCACAGTTCTCTGCGTTTCTCTGTGTTTCTCATGCTGTCCTTGAGATTAGATTATTTATCTGGCTTGAATGTGTGTGTGTGTGTGTGTGTGTGTGTGTGTGTGTGTGTGTGTGTGTGTGTAAGCACGCATGTTTGTGTGTTTGTCAGTCAGCCAGTCAGTCAGTCAGTCAGTCAGTCAGTCAGTCAGTCAGTCAGTCAGTCAGTCAGTCAGTCAGTCAGCCAGTCAGTCAGTCAGTCAGCCAGTCAGTCAGTCAGTCAGCCAGTCAGTCAGTCAGCCAGTCAGTCAGTCAGTCAGTCAGTCAGTCAGTCAGTCTTCATATGTTCTCCTCTTATCTCTATGGTAATGGTAGACATGACGTCATGTGTTGGTAAATTATACCATAGGCTTTGCCTTCAGGGCCAGGAAAGACCAAATAAGGGCAGAAGATCACCAGCTGCCAACAGAAGAGAAAAACATATACTACTAGTTCTCCTGCAGGCAGGGGAACACAGAGACATAACAATGTTAATGTGTTCAAGTTTGAAATATTTTTGCTGAGCAAACTGATGAAGATTTGTAAAACTTTTGCCTGGAGAAAAAATGTTTGTTAATATGAATAAATCTAATGTAGTCTCCATTTTGTCATGATCTGATATTCCTAGGATATTCAGTGAGAATAGGAGAGCCATAACAAGGACTAGAGGATTTCATTCATCACTTCAATACTAAAAACAAATTCATTAGTAATAGCGTGGTATCATCATTTGCTACTATGTTGTTTATTGATGTTTGTCAATCAAACATCTCAAACACAGACTTTTACTGATGACTTCATGCAGTTTTAAGGAACCTTGAATCTTGCTCTTATATGTAGCTTTGAACATCAACCAACATGAATTATACAAGAAGCATTAGAGAGTGGAAATGTAAGGTTCCTCAAGAATGAATAACTCATACCCTTCTCACTGAGCTCTACTTACAGCTACAGTAGGCTATGTAAGCAATATTTAAATATTACTATGATGGAGAGGGATGGGATACACTGGAGAGGATAAGGGACTGAGCTCCTCTGTGAAAAGCATGTGTTTATAGACTGCTGTTTGTCTTTTCGACAGCCATCATAACCGTTATGATGATTTGGGGTTGGCTGGACACAGAGCAGAAAACAAACAAACAAAAAAACAGCTTGGAGGCGTGGCCACACCTGGTTATGTGCGTGGGATCTGAGATCCAATCAGCAACGCAGGGCATTCTTCGATGGGTACCCAAACCCACATTTGAAGCAGGCTTAATTTAGCTTGGCGTACAGAATTTTAATTTAGCTTGGCGTACAGAATTTTCCCTTGTTACCGGCTTGTTAAAGGCTCGTAACACAGACGTCACAGAGCTGCAATGTGTAACGTTTCGTCCGCTGCTGTGAGTCTGCTAGAACTGATGGAACATTCGGCCTGCCAGGGTAAACTGAGTACGTCAGTCTGATGTTCTCTAGACTGGCTCCCTGTAGCAGCTCACATCCAGTTTAAAACTCTGGTACTAGCCTACAGGGCAATGAACGGAACAGCTCCCTCCTACCTCCAGGCCAGGGTCATTCAGCTACAGTAGCTGGCTAACTAGCTAAGGTCACCATCCATCCACTTTATTCAGCTCCACTCTGGCAAGCTTGGCATAACAAAAGTGTGACTGGTGGTTAGTTAGCTGTTACGTAGACATTAGTAAAAGTCTAATTAAAATCATAGGACAATATAAGAAATGTGTAAAAATCTTTATTTTACATACAGATACAAACATACAAATGATGTAAGCCTTTCGATAAACCCATTAAATTGAACCAGGTTTGGCCATGGCCACGCCTCTATGGGAGGAGGCACCCTGAACTTTTTTTCTTCTTCTTTTTATATTCTGTCAGCAAAAAAAAATAAAATATATATATATATACATTTTTATAATAATAATAATAATAATAATAACAACAATGAGTATTATTATTATTTTATTATTATTATTACTATTATTATTATTATTATTGTTGTTGTTATAGTTGAGTTGCTGTAGCAGAGCCAAACAGAGAGCTCAATCATAGCGTATCAACAGGCCTAAATGTTTAAAATCATACATACTGGAAAGTATAATGGAATTGTTTTAAGTGAAAAACTCAGTCAAAGCAAATTCTGTTCCATTTCTTAATCATTTGCCAACTGTTTTCGTTTTGCACACATTTTTATGGCACAAAGGATGAATTGCAGTTACTCAGAAAAAAAAAAGATTATACACACTGCTTTCTAAATAAACTTCAGTCACATTAAAGCAGCAAAGTAATTAAATCATATCCTTTCATTGGGGTTAGGCCACATCCAAGAGAACAGCTCCTAACTGGAACCACTTGTGCTCTTTATTGGTAGTTCCCCCCTCCAAGCAGAAACACATTCTCCCAAGCAACCAAGTGCAAGACTGAACCTTAACAAATCTTTTTGACAGTCTAATTTTATGTAGGTTTCTCCCATGAAATACTGAATCAATCTAAGCCAATATCAAGTGTTCTATGATGTGAAAGACTATAAGTAAAAGTGATTGAGCAGATTTGTAGACATGTAGAAGCTGGATGCTGCTTTTATTGTCATATGACCTGATCAATTTCCTCACCATATTGAGATATAAAATGCATTTCATGTCCAGTACAGCACCTATAGCTTATGTAAGATCAATCCTTGTTATCAAAAATCATTTAATGTCATTATCATAATCATGTAATGTCATTATCATCATCATTTTATGTTAAACAGGATACAGTGCAGCTCACTATTGCTGGAGCAGTCCCACCCTAACCCTAATCCTGTACTTACACGTCTGCTTAATATAATGTGATATTTATTAAGAGATCTGCAGTCGCTCATTACCAATGCTATGATTGAGACTTCAAGTAGTCTTTCATTCGCATTACATCATCACACCACAACACACCACACCCACCACGCAAGATCTGTGTCACCATTTGAACCATTGGCTATTTTTGAAAGAGTTATGATATCAGACTGTGGGATTGGTGAATATTTTATACTAGGATATAGTGTTTTATTTTTATTTTTAACATACACATTATCATAGAAAGGGTGTTTAGAAGTAGTCCAGGACACCATCCCTGTGTACTGAAGATAAAATGTAAATAATAATGGTAAATGGATTGCACTTATATAGCGCTTTTATCCAAAGCGCTTTACTGTACAAAGAAGGCCTCTCATTCACCCATTCACACACACATTCACACACCAATGGCGGCAGCTGCCATGCAAGGTACCAGCCTGCTCATTGGGAGCAATTTCGGGTTCAGTGTCTTGCCCAAGGACAGGAGGAGGCGGGATTCAAACCGCCAACCCTACGATCATTGGATGACCCGCTCTACCTCCTGAGCTACAGCCGCCCCACAGATTACAACCAATAACAACAACAACAATAATAATAATTGTTATTATTATTGTTATTATTATAAGTACAATGCAGGATAATCAGGATCATTAAGGATCATTTTCTAAAGCATCTTCAAGAACCACATTTCTGTGGGCTAGAAATAATTCATTTTATTGGTGCCATATTATATATATGCTTATATTACTATATTATGCTTATATTACAGTGCCATCAGGGGCTGAGGCCTGGGTCTGGACTGCTGGGTTAGGGTTAGTGTTGGGGTTAGTGTTGGGGTTAGGGTTAGGGTTAGGTTAGGGTTAGGGGGTTAGGGTTAGGTTAGGTTAGGGTTAGGGTTAGGGGGTTAGGTTAGGGTTAGGGTTAGGGGGTTAGGTTAGGGTTAGGGTTAGGGTTAGGGGGTTAGGGTTAGGGTTAGGGTTAGGGGGTTAGGGGGTTAGGGTTAGGGTTAGGGTTAGGGGGTTAGGTTAGGGTTAGGGGGTTAGGGTTAGGTTAGGGTTAGGGTTAGGGTTAGGGGGTTAGGTTAGGGTTAGGGGGTTAGGGTTAGGGTTAGGTTAGGGTTAGGGTTAGGTTAGGGTTAGTGCCTGGGCCGTAGCAGGCGGTGGAGCGTTAGACCTGTTGTAATCTGTGAGGCAGGAAACAAAAGGCCTCGTTAATGCAGAGACTTGCAGGGCCCTTTGATGTGGAGCCAAGCCATTCACTCCTTGCTCCTTCCACACACACACACACACACACACACACACACACACACACACACACACACACACACACACACACATTCGTGTACACAAAAGCTCTCTCTTTCACCATGCCCCCCCGCCCCGCCCCCCCCCCCCCCCCACACGTTCGCATAGAAAAGAACAGAGAGGAAAAAGTGTCTTTTTTCTCTGCCCCTGAGTTAAAGTGTGCCTGGCTGCTATTTAAAGATACAAGATTGAATCAATGCTGTACGTCTGTACAGAGAAGAGCCACAGGCAGCAGCAGGTTGGCGCAGTGGAAACGTTCGCTTCTGATGCACTGCCCCCCCCCCCCCCCCCCATGACAATTCACTCTTAATCTTTCAACACATCAACATGAGGAACACTATCAAGTTTAAGACAAAAGTTAAGCCTTCCAGTGACATGCCTCATCAGAAGAATGACTTCACAAACTGACACTCATGTTCCAGCGACTAAGTGTTAAGGCTGGTGAGTGAAGCCGCCCACCTGCCTCTCCTCAGGCCTTTCAGGTGTACTGTAATACCCTCGCTACCTAGCTAACCTCAGCTAACGCTAACGCTAACTCTCACTGATGACTCTTTAACCAGGGTCCAGCCTATCTGAATGATATGCTATAGAACAGAATAGAATAGCCCACATGCTAATGTTACAGGAGTTCGTCGACCGTCGGCTGTCTTCTGTTTTGCCGTCTAGTAAGCACGGTTTCTGGATTAAGCACCTCCTTGTGTCATAAACTCTTCACATACGTGCTTGATAGAGTGTCATTGACTGAAGATGAGCATAGTTGGAGAGCTGTTCAATCTTCAAAGTCACATTGGATCTGAACCGGTGTTCTGAGGGCCGAACCCTTACCCTGTTCTGAGGGCCGAACCCTTACCCTGTTCTGAGGGCCGAACCCTTACCCTGTTCTGAGGGCCGAACCCTTACCCTGTTCTGAGGGCCGAACCCTTACCCTGTTCTGAGGGCCGTGGTGTGTGGCCAGACCTCCGGGGTTGGCATGGCAACCGTGGTGGGCCATCAGCAGGTCCCGACCACAGTCGGTGGTCAGCTCAAGGCCTTTCCTCCAACCTCCGCCCCACTCCCCCTCGCTCTCCTTCAGCCCTCCCTGCCTCTCCTCAGCTCTCACTCATCCCGTCCTCAACTCCCTCACTCCCCCTCAGCTCCCCTCACTCCTCCCTGCCTCTCCTCAGCTCTCACTCCCTCAGCTCCCCTCACTCCCCCTCAGCTCCCCTCACTCCTCCCTGCCTCTCCTCAGCTCTCACTCCCCATCAGCTCCCCTCACTCCTCCTCCCCCTCACCTTTCTCAAATTCCTTCTCTTCTTGCCCCTCCCCGGTCCTACCCCCTCTCCTCACTCCTTCTCCTCTTCACACATCCTCTCATTCTCTCTCCTCCTCACGGTCCCCTCTTCCCTCCTACACTCCTCCCTCCTCCCTTCTTTTTTAAAATCACCCCCAGCTCCATTCCTGAAAATACACCTCTATATGTCAGAGCCACCGAGAAAAGGGTCAAAACAAAAAACAATTTCTCCAAAGAACAATCACATTGAATGAAATGATTACAATGAGTTCTTCCACATTTTCATCCATTGTATCTTTTCTCTGCCTGCTTTGGTTAGATCTTATCCCACGTATCTAGAAAAAGATCTGAGGGCGAGCACCGGGTCTCCATTCAGTCGTATGGCAGGGATATTAAATGTCCGCGACCTCAGTGGTCTCTTTCTAGTGGTGTGTGGGCACGCTGGAGTTTCAGAGTTGACAGTTAGCAGCCGATTCCAGGATCAGTTTTTCCGCTGCGCCAGGAGTGATGTGGCCCGGGCAGAGGATGTGGATTCTCGTGATGGATCATTGTTTAGGTTTGGGGAGTGTGTTCCTCTCCATGTTCCTGCCTGTCCGTCTGCTCCGGGTACGAGAAGGCCTTTCACACACCTAAGCATGCATGCACAGACTTATTTAGATATAAACACATATAGGCACACAGACACATTTACAGGTATACACATAGGCACAGTGAGATTTAGACAGTGAGACAGTGAGATGTAGACAGTGAGACAGTGAGATTTAGACAGTGAGATTTAGACAGTGAGACAGTGAGATTTAGACAGTGAGACAGTGAGACAGTGAGATGTAGACAGTGAGAGTGAGATTTAGACGGTGACACAGTGAGATTTAAACAGTGAGACAGTGAGATTTAGACAGTGAGACAGTGAGACAGATTTAGACAGTGAGACAGTGAGACAGATTTAGACAGTGAGATTTAGACAGTGAGATTTAGACAGTGAGACAGTGAGATTTAGACAGTGAGACAGTGAGACAGTGAGACAGTGAGATTTAGACAGTGAGACAGTGAGACAGTGAGATTTAGACAGTGAGAGTGAGATTTAGACAGTGAGACAGTGAGATTTAGACAGTGAGACAGTGAGACAGTGAGACAGTGAGACAGTGAGACAGTGAGAGTGAGATTTAGACAGTGAGAGTGAGATTTAGACATACAGTGGACGTACACAGGCACACAGATGCATGCACACACTGGGTTGATTTATGTAATTTTGGAACGTTTGGTAATTGATAGAAATCTAGGCTCGGTCATTTAGGGGAATGATTTTTTTTCCAGAAATCATTTTGAAAGAAAGTTATGAAATAACTATTTATATACTGTGTATGTCTGTCTCTAGGTTTGTCTCCATGAAATAACTATTTATATTTTATACATTTTAAATGCTTCCAAATGTCAGATTTGCAATTGATGCATTAAATTAAGTTGTTTATACTCAAACCAAATTACATGTATCACAGATAGAACAATACTTAAGTCATCATTTATACTGTTAATATTTAGGTTCAATAAGATACATGTACTAAATTAATGAATTCCTATGGTGACCATGTCAAAATGGTCTGCAGGATAATACAGCAAGCCTACTATCTTTAAAAAAATCTAATAGTTCACCTAAAAACTGTCTGGGAAATCAAGTAAAAGTACATTTCTTTTACTGTCTTTTGTTGAACAAGATTCCATGCTGTTATTAAACAGCTTGTACTGATGGTATTCACTAGACTGATGACTCATATTAGATTAGATATCCTTATGGTCCACCAGGGAAATTCCTTTTGATTTGGTCAGATCATACCAGACACACACATATATCACAATACAGTTAATATCATCAAAGCTTCACTTTGAATGTTATGTTGTATACTAAATTATGACCTTAATATTCCATCCCATTGCAAACATAACAACATCGCACACACACACGCACGCACAAACACACACACACACACACTCCTGCTGATCATGGGTCTTTGCCTTGAGGCTCATCCATGAGCGTCAATCCTGAGAGAAAAAGGAGGTGCTATAGAAGATGAAGGCCCATAAGAAAGCCCCCTGCTGAGAAGCACAGAAGAAAACAAGCAGAAGCCGTTGGTAGAAGAACAGGATGAAGAAGAAGAGTGGTCAGGATTTCAGCTCCTGATCTCTTGAGTAAAGGATGTGAATGGATGGAAAACGAGTCACAGTGGTGAGATTATAACAAGCTCAGAATAATAAGGAAAACACGGCTAATGCTTAAGCCCTCTTGTGTCTGATGTGGTTACATGTTCTGAGCGCGTGGAAAGCCCGCCGGAGCGTCGGAGCTGCCTGGACAAGGTCAAGTGTAGGGAGGGTCGCACAGGAAAGAGAAAACATCCACAGCTTCTTTAACGAGCTGGCAGAGGCCTCGGAAACAGAGGGAGAACGCAGAGAGAGAGAGAGAGAGAGAGAGAGAGAGACAGGGAGAGAGAGAGAGAGAGAGAGAGAGAGAGAGAAGTGCTGCTAATTGGTTGCTCGAGGAGTGTTGAGAGGAGTGGAAGACTTGACTGCTCATTTAGTCATGCAAACACACACACACACACACACACACACACACACACACACACACACACACACACACACACACACACACACATACTGAAATGGAAATCCAGTCCATATCTACCTCAGTGATGTTTCTCACGCATTTTGTGTCTCACAGATAGACTATCACTGTGTTAATCTCACTCATACACTCTATCACTGTGTTAATCTCACTCATAAACTCTATCACTGTGTTAATCTCACTCATAAACTCTATCACTGTGTTAATCTCACTCATAAACTCTATCACTGTGTTAATCTCACTCATAAACTCTATCACTGTGTTAATCTCACTCATAAACTCTATCACTGTGTTAATCTCACTCATAAACTCTATCACTGTGTTAATCTCACATATAAACTCTATCACTGTGTTAATCTCACTCATAAACTCTATCACTGTGTTAATCTCACTCATAAACTCCATCACTGTGTTAATCTCACAGATAAACTCCATCACTGTGTTAATCTCACTCATAAACTCTATCACTGTGTTAATCTCACAGATGGATTATCACTGTGTTAATCTCACAGATGGACTATCACTGTGTTAATGTCATAGATAAACTCTATCACTGTGTTAATCCCACAAACTCTATCACTGTGTTAATCCATGGTGTAGTAATGGTCAGTGGGTCAGTACTATCCTCTCAGTGGGGTGTTCTAGACTGCCCTCTAGAGGAAGGACAAGGTCCAATGATCTTGCATCAAGAAATGATGCTTGAAACGCTGTGCTTTGAAGTTATCCTGTAAGTAGGTGATGCGATCACTTTAACTTCTGCTCTGAATGTTTTGGAGAGCTCGTCAGGTTTGAGGAAAGTAAGTAGATAAATCGTGTGTTAAATCAGAAGTCACATGACTCACTGAACCACAATTTGAAAAATGATTTTAGTCCCATCTGGGATTGATCCTGGTTCCCTGCAAAAGATCTGGTTCTTTTATCCATGGAAGGAGATTCAGTGTATGAAATATAAACCCATAGGATTTATGAGACATTTTACTACGGTTGGAACACTAATATATTACATACTCACACATCATTTTTATCATGACTTCTGTCATGCGAAAACATATTGACGCCAGAAGAATTATGCCTCCAGTCTCCTCCAGTACGATAAGTTCTCAAGTCTACTTTTGTTCTGTCATCCATAACTTCTTTTTCTAGATGGGGAACCGCTTTCCAAAACAAGAATACAATGGCAACACTGTGTGGTCTTTGATTAGTGCTCCATTATCAAGACATTGTAATTAACTCCACATTTCCCCACAGAAAAACTCATATAGTATTCATAACATATTTGCTTCATACAGTGCATACGTCCTTATAGTAGATTCAGAATAGTTTATCTTGTATGTGATAGTCTTGGGGATAAACCCCCTTAGAAATTCAGCATTATATATATATATTTAGCAGTATTATATTTATTCAGTACGAAGGTGATATACGGTAGGTGATTGAGCAATCTCAGCTTTATTCAATGTCTGCATTAAGCATACAGTATGTGACGGGCTGATACGGCTCAAACAGGCTGAATACCATCGTCTCTTTGTCTCAGGGACACCATGGGTTCACATGTGCTCATGAGAACTGTCACAAGGAGATTTACTTGTCACACTGAAACTAAATATTATCCAGTGATATCAGATCTTGAGCCTCTGCTCACAGCAGTTGGACTGGGATATACCACAGAGAGAGCCTTGTCATTTTTTCACTGCAACTCTGCTCTGCTCCTCTGTGTGTGTGTGTGTGTGTGTGTGTGTGTGTGTGTGTGTGTGTGTGTGTGTGTGTGTGTGTGTGTGTGTGTGACACACACTGGGAAAGGCGGGGTTAATTACATTAATCCAAAACAAATAAACGTTTGGCAAGCCATGAAAGGCTGTGGGAAATGGTTGGAGATTGAACCGACTTTGGAGTTCCAAAACCTCAGCTTTGATGGTTCAGAAGTATTCTATAAGGGTTAGGGTTAGCCCTAGACTGGATGGTTCAGAAGTATTCTATAAGGGTTAGGGTTAGCCCTAGACTGGATGGTTTAGAAGTATTCTATAAGGGTTAGGGTTAGCCCTAGACTGGATGGTTTAGAAGTATTCTATAAGGGTTAGGGTTAGCCCTAGACTGGATGGTTCAGAAGTATTCTATAAGGGTTAGGGTTAGCCCTAGACTGGATGGTTCAGAAGTATTCTATAAGGGTTAGGGTTAGCCCTAGACTGGATGGTTCAGAAGTATTCTATAAGGGTTAGGGTTAGCCCTAGACTGGATGGTTTAGAAGTATTCTATAAGGGTTAGGGTTAGCCCTAGACTGGATGGTTTAGAAGTATTCTGTAAGGGTTAGGGTTAGCCCTAGACTGGATGGTTCAGAAGTATTCTATAAGGGTTAGGGTTAGCCCTAGACTGGATGGTTTAGAAGTATTCTATAAGGGTTAGGGTTAGCCCTAGACTGGATGGTTCAGAAGTATTCTATAAGGGTAAGGGTTAGCCCTAGACTGGATGGTTTAGAAGTATTCTATAAGGGTTAGGGTTAGCCCTAGACTGGATGGTTTAGAAGTATTCTATAAGGGTTAGGGTTAGCCCTAGACTGGCCTCGGAGACGCAGGGAACACAGATTAGATTTCCTGACTGGTGCTGAACACTTTGGGCTTTTCCTTCGATTTGTTTCCAAAGGGAGATGATGAGAATAATGCATAGTGATGCATACTGTTAAATGGAATGCTTGGTTAAGAAATGCAAGCAACTGAAAATAATGCATACTTTTTTTCCCCTTGTCATGGCATCTGGAAATCATCTAGAGTTATATTGGTATAAGCATAATATTACAACATCAAGTTAAGGGATAATAAAGTGGATGTACCACCATGTTACACTGCGGGAGCTATGGAATGACATGATTGTTTGTTAGTTATTATGTCCTCTCACCAGAGTAAACAGTCACTCTAGGAGAGGGTGGTTCACAGTACATCAACACTGTCCCTATAATAATGAGAGGATCCCAGCCCCAACCCTAACCATACTCGAACCATATCCCAACTGTATCCCAACCCAAGCTCTAAGAGTTTCTCTCAGAGTGTGTGAGAACTAGCTCTCAATGGATGCCTTCACACAGCATATATCCACACTTGTGGACCAATCGTTGGAAGGAGTATTCTCCCAGGGCCTGTTGTAGATGCTGAAGGTGATTCACTGTGATGGCACCATGGGGCCGATGCACAGCAGAGCTCTGTTCTGGTTTAGGAAGCAGATTATAGGTCTGACGGTGTAAATGGAGGCTAATGTGTCCCCACTCCTATATCAAGCTTGGTTCCGTATACGTTTTACATACACAAAACACAATCTGACACATCAAGGGGTTTGATAGTCCTCTTACGCTCACAACTGGTACAGTATGATGCGTGGTATAGTTGAATGGGGTGCTTGATGGAGATAGCATTACATGTTGTCTATATATTCTGCAACAAATGACTGTTATTGGTCTATAGTCACATTTGCTTTGTTTTGGTGATTGTTTGGTGAGTGTCTATTTCTGTCAGGGCTGAGTAATTAGTCTGAGGTCAGAGACCAGCTCTCAGAGACCGGAGAACTGTGTTGTTCTCACAGTGAGAAGACACACACATGCCCCACAGGACAAACCCAGTTCTGACAAACACATCACTGACCACAACACATCTTATCATCTAAAGGCAACATTGTCATTGTTTCAGTTCCATTTCAATAGAGTTAAAGATGAAGTGAAACGTTTGTTGAGCTGTTTTTGGCATCATCCTGGGAGAAGGATGGAATATTCATTAATCTTAATCTATTTTTCCATCTTTGAAGTCTTTGTTTAACCTTCGCCATTACCTATTTGTCTCACTGTGATACAAGCATCTCTTTTGCAAGAGAGATGCCTGCCTGGTGAGACAGAGATACTGCACGCAGATTGAGAGGGAGTTTCGACTGAGTCTGATGTGTCTCATAACTCTGCAAGAGAAACACAGGCCGCATTGTTGGCGTTTGTGTGAGGTGACTTGTGGGTCTGAATCCAGGTAGTGTACGTGTACGTATGTGTGTGTGTGACTGTAACATGAACGTTAGTCAGAGATGCAAGCCTGGCATTTCAGGTTTCCTGTTCCACCCCCTCCTCCTCGCCTGCATGCAGAGCCTCAGAGCAGACAACATCTTTTTGTTGTCTGAAATATCTTCACTTCACTGTTTTCCATTCAGAGAGCAGATAGGGGAGCAGCCATGTTCAGTGGTGTTACACAAGAGACGTTGCCGTTAAGCACAACACAGCAGATATCTCGTTCATCAATTGCAGTCATACATGGTAACTGTCTCTTCAGTTCCTTTTCACTGTTATTGGAAATAAAATATAAAAGACAATAATATATATTTTCTCTCGCTCTCTCTTTTTTTCCCCTTTTTTATTTTTTTACTGTCGATCACCATCCTAATGGTTGTCCCTCTGAGAAACATGCTGAATAAGAACCTAAACTACCATTTCAGATTCCTCCATCTTTTATCATCCACCAAACCTGACATTAGGAAAGGGGCCCAAGTGCAACCAGACCTACATCAGACAGCGCATACACACCAGGCTGACACCAGGAGACAGCGCATACACACCAGGCTGACACCAGGAGACAGCGCATACACACCAGGCTGACACCAGGAGACAGCGCATACACACCAGGCTGACACCAGGAGACAGCGCATACACACCAGGCTGACACCAGGAGACAGCGCATACACACCAGGCTCACACCAGGAGACAGCGCATACACACCAGGCTGACACCAGGAGACAGCGCATACACACCAGGCTGACACCAGGAGACAGCGCATACACACCAGGCTGACACCAGGAGTCAGGATATCTCATTTCCCTGGTTGCCTCTATCCTGGGGCTGTGAGTCAGAACAGGGAGTCAGAACAGGGAGTCAGAGCTGGGAGTCAGAACAGGGAGTCAGAACAGGGAGTCAGAGCTGGGAGTCAGAACAGGGAGTCAGAACAGGGAGTCAGGGCTGGGAGTCAGGGGTAGGAGTCAGAACAGGGATTTAGAACAGGGAGTCAGGGGTAGGAGTCAGAACAGGGAGTCAGGGCTGGGAGTCAGAACAGGGAGTCAGAACAGGGAGTCAGAACAGGGAGTCAGGGCTGGGAGTCAGAACAGGGAGTCAGGGCTGGGAGTTAGAACAGGGAGTCAGGGCTGGGAGTTAGAACAGGGAGTCAGGGGTAGGAGACAGAACAGGGAGTTAGAACAGGGAGTCAGAG
Organism: Borostomias antarcticus; assembly: GCF_949987555.1. NCBI lineage: Eukaryota > Metazoa > Chordata > Actinopteri > Stomiiformes > Stomiidae > Borostomias > Borostomias antarcticus. The sequence goes on from NC_140248.1 coordinate 22,562,649, forward strand.
CAAAGAATCAGAGCAGGGAGTTAGTGCTGGGAGTCAGAACAGGGAGTCAGAAGGAGGAGTCAGAAGAGGGAGTCAAGGCTGGGAGTCAGGGCTTGAAGTCATAGCAGGGAGTCAGGGCTGAGACTCAGAACAGGGAGTCAAGGCTGGGAGTCAGAACAGGTAGTCAAAACAGGGAGTCAGGGCTGGGAGTCAGAACAGGGAGTCAGAACAGGAGTCAGAACAGGGAGTCAGAACAGGGAGTCAGGGCTGGGAGTCAGGACTTTCTACACATGAACAGATAGATCACCCGGTATCCTCTGACCCTTTGATGTGCAGACATCCGAGAAGGGGTTGATTACAATATTATTCAGTAGACATGTTTATGTTGGAGGTGGCAAGCAGCCCAAGGCCTCTGATATGCTGTACAGTTACAGAGGCGCTCTGTTCCATAGCTTCTATGAATCGCATACTTCTCTGAGTCACACCTGTGTGACTGTTATAATCAATAGTGGTCATTTGGTCATCCACAGCAGCAATTATCAACACCAGAAATGGGATTTCCCTGATCAGGGTCCATTGATCAGTACCTGTCATCACTTATATACAGTATACTGTACTTAATTTAGACACCAGCCATAAACATACAAAACAATAATACAGTAATATGCTTCCAAGAGAGAAACTATTTCTAATGAAGTTACTTAAAAAAATAAATAATCACACACCATTGAACTCATAGGCACCTGAGAGGGGTATTAGGCAATATACGATTGTAGCAATACATTGCTTCCAGTCACACACACACACACACACACACACACACGCACACACACCTGGGTGGTTATCAGCCCAGATCTCTCCAGTACTGAGAAGAAAGTGTCTGTTGAGCAGCGAGTACTACATTTCCTTGGACTGGTATGGTTAGATCCAGATCTGTGTCTGGGGTTTTACTACAACACAACAACGAACAAAAAGAGAGGGGGGGGGGGGGGGGCTCACTGCGTGGCTGTGACCACAGTCAAGCCTTGACATTTGCTCATATCTTCCTGTATTCACCCAAGCTGAGACAGGAAGAGAGAGAGTGTGAGATAGAGAGAGAGAGTGTGAGATAGAGAGAGAGAGTGTGAGATAGAGAGAGAGAGATAGAGAGAGAACTTTGGTGATGCTCATTTCAAGATGTTGCAGGCTATGAACTGTTAACATTTTCATCCTTTCTTTACCTTTTAATATCTACAAATGATTCAACCTCCTACATGCTAGTTCCTGGATGATGGTATCCCCTAAACCTATTAGTGGATATTCCAAAGCCTTAATTCACCTACATTTAGAAGAATGCATACCAAAACTCTCAAGAGCTTTGTTCATGGCAAGGGTACCACAGCAGGCCTAAGCCTGGGCCTAGTCGGCCCACACTAGAAGGTACAATGTTTCTGGGGAGAGGGACTGTTTGAATCTGGATGATAGATATTTATATGACCATAACCGTGGTCTGGGTTTGCGGACTTCCATTCTCTGAGTGGAAAAAGCGGCTGCATCGAGGAACCAGTGAAGTCATCGAGTCATGAACAGAGCTGCAAAGCGGGGTTGGATGGATGGATGGATGGATGGGAGGGTTTTTGGACCTCATTTGAACCGCTGTTTTGAAAAAGGATGACATAGTACTTTATTTATCCATATGTTGTAAATTATGGCATCTGTTTATAATTTCTTTATTTACTTTGTAGACGCGGGCCATGGGTTGATTAGCATTTTCTGTTATGTTTGTGTCTTCGGAAGGGATCGTGATTGTCAGTTGGTGACGGCTGTTTGAAGTGAGGGCTGGTTGTCTTTGAAGCTCTGGGATGAAAGGATGCTTCAAAATATTACTTGAGGATAATCTAAGAATGAATTTGGCAGAATCTGGAGGCGACAGACAAGCGACAAATGTGAACTTCTAAATTAAACGATATAGCCATAATGACAAAAACAAAACAAGTAAAGGCGAAGTTCAGGTGTAGCCTTCAGCAAGCTAATAAGCTAATAACAGGATAGGCTAATATCTTTAAAACGACTGATGATTAATGATTAACCATAATACAAAGCAGAGGATGTTGGTTAATCAATAAAGAAAATTAAAAAAATAAAAAAGAAGATAATTATGACTTGACAGTCTACACATTGGTCATAAATTATGTTAATAACTGTCTTTATAAATTGTATGATCTATGGTGTCCTGTATTTGATGAGCCTACCTCACACAATCTGGTAATGAAAAATTAAACCCAATGATCTGACATCGAATGATGTTCATAAATGAGTCAGAAAAGTAATGACAAAATCTCCAATCTAATTTATACTCTTTGAAGAGATATCTAAATCATCATATCTTTAATATAAGCCAATTATTAAAGTAGGCTATTTAGTTTTGGACTTCGAGTCATGGGATGTGTACTGTATGAGGCCAGAGAGAAAGTGCAGCCTATCAACAATACAACAATGTAGACTATTTTCTATTATAATTAGAACCCGTGTAATTCCCTGCGTGAAGCTCAATAGCAGCATTTCATTTTTATTTTTTTTAAGTTATTTTACCTGACATTAAAATATTTCCGTTGAAATTAGTTCACAATTGTATAGATAGGCTATGCATAGGAAACTTGCTTTATCATAGCCTAAGAAAAAGATCTGAAGCAAGGAAGCACCATCTTACAATTTGAAAAACTTCACGTAGGCCTATGCTCAGAAATGTTCTTAGCAATTCTATAGATGAAAAACGTTTATATTGCGGGAACTGCTCAAACTGGGGTCAGTGGTGTAAAAGATCCCCTCGTCGCCTGAGTAGCCTTGGAGAAGGAGAAGATAGTGAGTAGCCTTGGAGAAGGAGAAAATAGTAGGCTACTTCAGGCTCGTCTGAGGGAGATGAGTTACTAAAACGTTGCTTATACTGCCATCTCCTGGCCAAAACAGTTCACATCTCCAATGTACGACGGCATCACACTCCTCGGTAAGAGCAGCTGCTATGCTCGAGTCATCATTAATAGGATATATTGTCCCAATGTCCTCTAAATAAACTGTTCCAACCAAAGTTCGCATTCCACCATACACTGCTTTGGTAAGCAACCGTTTCTTCAGCTCACAAGTTTTTATTCAAAAACTCATATGGCAGCTGGCTGAGAACTGAAATGCATGAGCATTTAAAATATACCCGATATATATCCCACATAATAAACATACAAACAAACAGCGTTCATCTCAACCTCGTACAGGGTCAGGGTGAATAGTCAGCGCACACTAGTAATAAAATGCAAAACTAACATTCAGACAATAGCATAGCCTACATAGCCTGCTGTTTTGATACAAAACAGTTTCTTCACCTTTTGATTTTTTTTTGTTGTATTATTCAATCCCATTGTACTGTTTTATTATCAACGTGAAGCACTTTGAATTACATTCACTTGTACGAAACTGTGCTATATAAATAAAGCTGACTTGACTTGAAATAAGGTAGTTCTACAATTATAAGGCATATTATGAATACGATTAATCTTTAATTATCATCAAATTGTGTTAAATGAACAGTTTAAGAAAAGTGTTCATTTCAAGCCACCCCAACACTGTGGTTGGGTAAAATGAGCGATGGGGTTTGAAAAGTGTAGTCTATTTTATTTCACATAGCTTATGTAGCCTGTGTATGCATAGTAGAATAAAATCAGGTAGTGTGAAACATACCACGGATGTCTAGGATGAAGGACTGACTGCCCAGCAAACACGCAACGTCAGGGAGACGTTCAGATCATGTCTTAATAACGTCCGTCGGTCCTGAACCCCGTTTGTACGTCTGCTGGACCCCTCAATATTCAAACGTCTGGCTTGGACCCCTCTAAGACGTCTGTGGACGTGCAGAACGGGTTCAATATCTGAACATAAAAAAAACATTCATTCTGGCTCCTAATTGGATGTCTTTGGACGTCCGAAAAAGACATCTAAAAGACGTCTTTTAGACGTGTCTTTGCTCAGTGGGTAGGATGAAGGACTGACTGGATGCACAATCAGAGGTCAGTTATGTGCGGGTTCAAGGTCACTCATCCGGGTAGTGCTTGTGCAACCACGATGCAACAACCTCGGGATCCCCGTCTGCCCTTGGCTTTGCTGCGGAGCGCATCTATTAATACATCCAGCGCACATAATGGTCGATAGGTGGAAAGGAAAGGAGAACCGACCCCAGATCGGTAGCTGTGCAGATACGACCCGGCCTACAGCGCATGCGCGGCTGCTCGCTGACGTGACTTCTGACCACGCTTCTGACGTGCGTGACGTCGCGGCGACTCCTCGACCCCTCCCTTCGGCCGGTTGACAGGATCCTCTTCAGGCAGGACTGGGCAGTGACAGAGCAAAGGTATGTGGAAACCCAACCCTGCTGCTAATGATAAGGTATAGTCGCCATCTTCACGGCTATCAAGTGGGTTAGACAAGACATGACATGCGTAGTAGAGATGCGTCCGGACGAGGGAGATGCTGCCGGGCATGTGGCTAGCTGAGGAGTAGCTAGCTGGATGGATGGCTAGTCAGCAAGGCCTCGGCTAACAGCTAGCTGATAAGACCTTGCTTGGGTACTGATCAGTCTGCTCAGCAATGATTTAGCTAGGATTTTAATGAGGTTTTGTTAGCTACTGGTCGGCTTGGCTGTGCCTTTTGATGAGGCGACACGCTTCTCCAGTCCTGTTCACCTCCATAGCTGCCAGCTAGCTCAGTATCCGAGGCTAAACTGGGTTGGGATATGTCATATGCTGCAGGCATGCTGATGTCTCTCCGGCCCACTTTGTTCCAGAACCTTTTGGACGCCAATAGCCAGCAGTTGGCTCAAGTTAGCCACAGGAGAGGACTTCGTGGGCAGTTTAGTATCCAGTTAGTCCAGTTCTGTCCAAGCATCCGTGCCAGAGATGGCAGCAGTGAGAATCAGGTTCTAGTGAGCTAGCAGTCTGTTGTGTGGGTTTGTCCTCTAGTCTCTGCAACAATGGAACCAGCCAATCCCTTGGCTTTACTTTTGAGTACATATTCACAAAAGGCACACTTATTTGGTTTTGTCAGTGTTGCTGAATGTTGAAAAGCCATCATTTGGAGGGTACTGGTCCCTCCAGCCACATGTCCCATAAAGCCACATTCCTCGAGGCCCATTGGACATTCTTGACTGTGGTGGCCAAACTTTTTTTAACATATCTAATCTAATCAGTGAAACTCTAGACAATCAAACTGAATCCATGCTCCCTTTCTAAATTCATTCACGTTTCTCTTTTGTTTGATCCAACTTGTGTAATAGGGTGTTTAATATTTGTCTTTGGAGCAGGTGGAATGGTTGTGTGTTTGCAGGGAACGAGGGGTGAGTGAATGTGTATGTATGAACGTGTGTGTACATGCATGCGTGTGTGTGTGTGTGTACATGCATGCATGCATGCACACGCCAGTGAGGTTTGTGTGTTTGTGTGGCTTGTGCGCGCGTGTTAAATTCCTAATATGTCACATGGCGAATAAACTGATCTTGAATCTTGGGAAGGTGTACATGGCTGCTCAGGAATGGCTGACGTGCTTCATGTCCTGTCCCCAGTGGTCCAGTGACAGCTTGATCGTCACCGCTGCTCGATCACAGCTCAGCGTGTGGGCTTGTGAAGGGACACGTGTCAATATGCTGAAACGAGTGTTATGTAATGAGTAGTGTGTTCCAAACTATGTCCAGCAGGACACAGAGTATGAAGGTGTGTCCTAGCCCCTTTCCTAAAGCGCCTTTCTATAGTTTTCACTTCTGGTCAGAGGAAGTGTCCACCTTCTTGTGGTATTCTCTGTGAAAGGGAGTTGTTTTTCCTACTCAGCTCTGCTATAAACTCTCCATGATCTCATTTCACACCACTGCAGTTGAGCACTAGAGCCTATTTTATATAATCTATTTGCAATAATAATAATAATAATAATAACAATAATATTATAATTGATTTTGATTAATAAAGTGTTTTTCATTGTGAAACAATCAGTCATTAATAAAACAAATGAGCAGAATAATAAGATACACTAATAAATATATTAAATATACATTTATAGACATTACATACAACAAGCATGTAGATTGCATAATGTTGCAAGCTTAGAGGACAGATGGTTAGCTTAGCTAGCTTACATAATCACCCATCCTCATTGCAAACATTCACTTCCATTTTTTTTACCGGCCCTCACAGTGGCTTACCATTAGAGTCAATGATGGACAACACATCAAGACTAATCCTCAGTTTGAAAATGTTGTTTTGTACCTTCAACCTAAAAACAAAGTACCCAGTCAGAGCTTCATTTGATGTTAGGATTGCTGTTAGGCTTATAGAAAAAATAGCTGAAATATAGCCTACTACCACTAGGTTATACTGTATACTCGTATATGATACTACATACAGCCAACTACCACTTGCTGTGTGTAAATGGGTTTGCTTTATCAGGTAGTTAGCGTGGTGAAACCTCTTTAGCCAGGCAATCACATCACACTGCTCTCTTTCTGCTAACTCAGAATGTGCATATGTGCGTGCGAGCGCATGCAGAGCATTCCCGTTTCCCCTCACCCAGCACATCCATCAATGACCTCCAGTCACTCCCTCCTCCATCCCTCCCTCCAGTCACTCCCTCCTCCATCCCTCCCTCCCTCTTTCGCATCTCCACCCCTCCCCATCTCCCACCCCTCCCCATCTACCTCCTCCACCCCTCCCCATCTACCTCCTCCATCCCTCCCCATCTCCCACCCCTCCCCATCTACCTCCTCCACCCCTCCCCATCTACCTCCTCCATCCCTCCCCATCTACCTCCTCCACCCCTCCCCATCTACCTCCTCCACCCCTCCATCTACCTCCTCCACCCCTCCATCTACCTCCTCCATCCCTCCCTATCTACCTCCTCCACCCCTCCCCATCTACCTCCTCCACCCCTCCCAATCTACCTCCTCCACCCCTCCCCATCTACCTCCTCCACCCCTCCCCATCTACCTCCTCCACCCCTCCCAATCTACCTCCTCCACCCCTCCCCATCTACCTCCTCCACCCCTCCCTATCTACCTCCTCCACCCCTCCCCATCTACCTCCTCACCCCTCCCTATCTACCTCCTCCACCCCTCCCCATCTACCTCCTCCACCCCTCCCCATCTACCTCCTCCACCCCTCCCCATCTCCACCCCTCCCTATCTACCTCCTCCACACCTCCCTATCTACCTCCTCCACCCCTCCCCATCTACCTCCTCACCCCTCCCTATCTACCTCCTCCACCCCTCCCCATCTACCTCCTCCACCCCTCCCCATCTCCCATCTCCACCCCTCCCCATCTCCACCCCTCCCCATCTACCTCCTCACCCCTCCCCCAGCCAGTAGCACTTCCCCGGCCAATCCCAGCCCAGGCTTTCTCAGTCAGTATAGCAGGCCCATCACCCACCATAGAGCTAATGGTGTGTGTACTGTATGTCAGTTCTGTCACTGAGGGCCATGCTAAAGCAGCACCAGCTAGCTAGCTAACGCAAGACGCTTTTCTCTTCTTCAGATAATGGCTGTTCCTCCCACCTACGTTGACCTTGGCAAGTCAGCCAAGGATGTCTTCACCAAGGGCTATGGTGAGCGCGCGCACACACACACACACACACACACACACACACACACACACACACACACACACACACACACACACACACACACAAGCACAAGCCCAAGCCCAGACCCACACACACACCAGTGCTGGGGGCTGGGGATAGAACTGGGGTTGGGGCTGGGGCTGGGGCTTGAAGCTGGGGATAGGACTGGGAGCAGAGCTGGGGGTTGGGGCTGGGAGCAGAGCTGGGGGTTGGGACTGGGAGCAGAGCTGGGGGTTGGGGCTGGGAGCAGAGCTGGGGATAGGACTGGGAGCAGAGCTGGGGGTTGGGGCTGGGAGCAGAGCTGGGGGCTGGGGCTGGGAGCAGAGCTGGGGGTTGGGGCTGGGAGCAGAGCTGGGGGTTGGGGCTGGGAGCAGAGCTGGGGGTTGGGGCTGGGAGCAGAGCTGGGGGTTGGGGCTGGGAGCAGAGCTGGGGGTTGGGGTTGGGAGCAGAGCTGGGGGTTGGGGCTGGGAGCTGGTAGCCGTGCTGTGAACTGGAGCTGTCAACTGGAGCTAACAGCAAGGGCTAATGCCCACAGAATCAACATCAAATCAATGCAGCATAGTCAGACTGACAATAAGAATTGAATGGATGTATAGACTGGTAGTCTTTCACAAAATGGGATTTATATTGAATACTTTTTGTAAAATTTATTAAGTAGTACACTAAATCTCCATAGAACCAGCATGCAACACAATATGAAAAAGTTAGCAATCCATACTCATTGAAGGAATAGGGAAGTTTATGACTTGTACAGACATTTCCTGCTGTGGGATATTATTATATTAACCCTAAAACTACAAGAATCTGATTTCTGCTGTTTTCTTTCTTCCCTTCCAGGCTTCGGTCTCATCAAGCTGGACTTGAAAACAAAGTCGGTGAATGGACTGGTGAGTTGTTGATTATTATCACAGAGAACAGACTGGTGAGTTGTTCAGGGTGCTTATCACAGTGAAAGTGAGCTAGGGTTGGGGTTAGTTGTCCTTCAGAGTACTCCGGATGATGACTGATAAATGGTAAATGGACTGCACTTATATAGCGCTTTTCCACCTTAGCGGCACTCAAAGCGCTTTACAATGGCCTCTCATTCACCCATTCACACACACATTCACACACCAATGGCGGTAGCTGCCATGCAAGGTGCTAACCTGCTCATTGGGAGCAATTTGGGGTTGGGTGTCTTGCTCAAGGACACTTCGACTGATAATGAAGTCGCTGCTGTTTCTGATCATCACTAGAAAACACTTCATTTATTTGCTGGGAAACCTCCTTAAGTCCCCAGTAGAGTACATTAGATACTGTTTTATTGTCATTCCGGAGATGTACCTTTTTTACCTGACCATTTTTGCAACCAGCTCCATCCCTCTGCCATCCTAACTCATAAGATCATGTAATACTAGCTAGCTCCATCCCTCTGCCATCCTAACTCATAAGATCATGTAATACTAGCTAGCTCCATCCCTGTGCCTTTCTAACTCATAAGATCATGTAATACTAGCTAGCTCCATCCCTGTGCCTTCCTAACTCATAAGATCATGTAATACTAGCTAGCGCCATCCCTGTGCCTTCCTAACTCATAAGATCATGTAATACTAGCTAGCGCCATCCCTGTGCCTTTCTAACTCATAAGATCATGTAATACTAGCTCTCGCCATCCCTGTGCCTTCCTAACTCATAAGATCATGTAATACTAGCTAGCGCCATCCCTGTGCCTTCCTAACTCATAAGATCATGTAATACTAGCTAGCTCCATCCCTGTGCCTTTCTAACTCATAAGATCATGTAATACTAGCTAGCGCCATCCCTGTGCCTTCCTAACTCATAAGATCATGTGATACTAGCTAGCGCCATCCCTGTGCCTTCCTAACTCATAAGATCATGTAATACTAGCTAGCGCCATCCCTGTGCCTTTCTAACTCATAAGATCATGTAATACTAGCTCTCGCCATCCCTGTGCCTTCCTAACTCATAAGATCATGTAATACTAGCTAGCGCCATCCCTGTGCCTTCCTAACTCATAAGATCATGTAATACTAGCTCTCGCCATCCCTGTGCCTTCCTAACTCATAAGATCATGTAATACTAGCTAGCGCCATCCTTGTGCCTTTCTAACTCATAAGATCATGTAATACTAGCTAGCGCTATCCCTGTGCCTTCCTAACTCATAAGACCATGTAATACTAGCTAGCTCCATCCCTGTGCCTTTCTAACTCATAAGATCATGTAATACTGGCTAGCTCCACACCATGAGTATGACCATTTGGAAGATTAGGACGAAGAAGACGACGATGGTGATGATTTTGGTCCTGCTGCCTGTTGTTCTAGCTGACCTTTGGCCTCTTCTGTGTGACCTCTGTGTGTGACCCCTGCTGCCTCAGGAGTTCAAGAGCACAGGCAATGCCAACACGGAGACCAGCAAGGTGGCCGGCTCCCTGGAGACCAAGTACAAGTGGGCGGAGCATGGGCTGACCCTCACAGAGAAGTGGAACACTGACAACACGCTGGGAACTGAGATCACTCTGGAGGACCAGGTGGGTCAGTAGTACCAGGATCACTCTGGAGGACCAGGTGGGTCAGTGGTACCAGGATCACTCTGGAGGACCAGGTGGGTCAGTGGTACCAGGATCACTCTGGAGGACCAGGTGGGTCAGTGGTACCAGGATCACTCTGGAGGACCAGGTGGGTCAGTGGTACTGAGATCACTCTGGAGGACCAGGTGGGTCAGTGGTACCAGGATCACTCTGGAGGACCAGGTGGGTCAGTGGTACTGAGATCACTCTGGAGGACCAGGTGGGTCAGTAGTACCAGGATCACTCTGGAGGACCAGGTGGGTCAGTGGTACTGAGATCACTCTGGAGGACCAGGTGGGTCAGTAGTACCAGGGGTACTGCACTGAGCGGCCACCCAATCAAAACCTTTTTATCTTTTTTTTTCCCAGTGTATTTTACGTGTACCAGAAATTTAGTAGAGACAATTGTTTTAAAATCAAGATCGGACAGAAATATGGTGGAGGGAGAATATTCTACTGCATAACTCTTGTCTCTCTCTCAAACCCGTCTCTCTCTCTGTCTCTCTCTCAAACCACTCTCTCCTCAGTTGACCAAAGGACTGAAACTGACATTTGATTCCTCCTTCTCGCCAAACACTGGGTCAGTATGAGGAAGGCCTGCACTCATCTTCCTCTCCCTCAGCAAACCCCTGTAGGGTTCAGCTCAGCTCTATAGTAATACAAACCCTAACCCTATAGAGATCTATACTGTATGGTCATGTATAATGTGTTGGGTAAATTTCCATAGGAAGTGGATCAATGATATGGAACGGTATGTATTAGTTACAAGTGTTGAGTCTTCCTGTCTTTTCCCACAGGAAGAAGAGTGGGAAGATCAAGACGGGATACAAGAGAGAGCACATGAACCTGGGCTGTGACGTGCACTACGACATCAACGGGACCGCCGTCCACGGCAACGCGGTGGTTGGGTTCGAGGGCTGGCTGGCCGGCTACCAGATGACCTTCGAGACCGTCAAGAACCGTGTCACCCAGAGCAACTTCGCCGTGGGTTACAAGACGGACGAGTTCCAGCTCCACACAAACGTGTAATAACTTTATTTAAACACTCTTCTTAGACAGTGTTTTAGAGATCAACTCACATCGGTGGTAGACTAGAAAAGGGTATTGGGCCACTTTGCAGACACTTGTGTTGAAAGCAATGCACAGCTCACAATAAACAGCATATGTGACTCGCGCTGGTTGCTATAGCCTAAATGGTAAATGGACTGCACTTATATAGCGCTTTTCCACCTTAGTGGCACTCAAAGCGCTTTACAATGGCCTCTCATTCACCCATTCACACACCAATGGCGGTAGCTGCCATGCAAGGTGCTAACCTGCTCATTGGGAGCAATTTGGGGTTAGGTGTCTTGCTCAAGGACACTTCGACATGTGGACAGTCGGAGCTGGGATTCGAACCACTGACCCTTTGATAATTGAACGACCCGCTCTACCAACTGAGCTACAGCCGCCCCACAAGGCCTACTATAGTCCAAGGGCGGGCCCATGTGGGACTTGAACCCAAGACTGTGGTGTGTGATCACTGCTCTCACACAGAGCCCTCTAAAGCAACAGTAAGTACTAGTACCAGCGAGAGTAGTGTAGTGTCCTGTGGTGCACTGGACCAAGGGCTGACCTGACCAGGATGCTGACTCTTAAGCCCTAACTCTAACACCGTGTCCTAACTACACGCGACGTGTAGTTCCATTGCTTTGTTTTCTGTTATGTCCTAACTGGACGCGAGCGACGCAGCGCGAAGCGGCGCAACGTTTTAACTGCCCTTTTGACGCTCGCCCTGTTCCTATTTTCCTCCTGTCGCTCGCGTTGACAGGCGTTCGTTCTTTAACTGTCTTCAGTTGGGATTATAGACAAATGACGTAACGGAACAGGAAATTTAACGGTTTCAGTTAGGACAGCACACATGCGATGTCGCGTTCTGTTGCTCGCGTCGCAAGCAGTTAGGACACGGTGTAAGGCGCAGGTCCCTCCCAGGGTGGGTTGCGTGCTGCCAGGTTGTCAGGTGCTGCTAGCTAACAGTTATTTCTGTATCCATTCAGACCAGAGTGATGGGATTTAGCTCAGGACTTTATAGAGGGAGGGAGGGTGGAGGCAGGGAGAGGCTGGCATGGAAAGCAGTGGGAGGGAAAAGAGGGAGGGAGGGAGAGAGAATGAGGCCAGGGGAGACAGAGAGAGAGAGAGGGGTGAGACAAAGAGAGGGAGAGGGGGGAGAGATGAAGAGTAAGTAAATAAATTGTATTTATATAGCACTTTTCACAGAACAGAGATCACAAAGTGCTTCACAAATCATCAAATTATTAAAATCAATGGCAAAAAAACAAACAAAAAACCCCCATAAAAAACAAGGACATAAAAACCCATAAAAAACAAGGACATAAAAACGCATAAAAAGCCACAGGAGGCTAGACAAAGGCCAGTGTGAAAAGTAGAGGACAGTACGCCAGTATTGGTTATCTCTGCTGTCCAGCCTGCTTGACCAGCCTCTTAATCCTATAATAAATATGCATCTTGCATCAGCTTTTGTGAAGATGTTTGTATCAACCAAGACCTTCTGGGTCAAAGAGGTTGTGCTCAGGGTGGGAGGGGTCGAAATCCATTGTTTTTCAAACCTGCAGTAGAACTCGTTCAGGTCGTTAGCTAGGCGTGAGTTGTCAAGTGGCCAGGGGGATCTTGTTTTGTAGTTTGTAATCTGTCTTGAGGGCTTTCCAGACAGAGGATGCATTACCATCTGCCTTGCTAAACCTGTACTTAGGTGACACCCCTCGGGACTGCTCCCCCTCACAATATCCAACGGTCCTGTGTTAACCGTAGAGACCTTCAAGTTTCTGGCAACTACAGTTTCCCAAAACCTGAAGTGGGAGACAAGCAGGGGATGTACTTTCTGTGGCAACTGAGGAAGTATGGTCTGCCACAGGAGCTGTTGAGCCAGTTCTAAATCAGTCATCGAATTTGTCCTGTGTACTTCCATCACGGTCTGGTTTGGAGTAGCCACAATTAAGGACAGGAACAGACTGCTGCGATCAATAAGAACAGCAGAAATAATCATTGACGCTCCCCTGAACACCCTCCAGAATGTGTACTCTTCAAGAACCAGGAAAACAGGCACGAAAAATCATTAGATTCATCACACCCTGGACACCAGGGCAGGTGCTACAGAACCCTGTATACCAGAACTACCAGACAGTACCCTGTATACCAGAACTACCAGACACAGAACCCTGTATACAGTACCAGAACTAGCAGACAGAACCCTGTATACAGTACCAGAACTAGCAGACAGAACCCTGTCTACCAGAACTACCAGACAGAACCCTGTATACCAGAACTACCACACATAGAACCCTGTATACCAGAACTACCAAACACAGAACCCTGTATACACTACCAGAACTACCAGACAGAACCCTGTCTACCAGAACTACCAGACAGAACCCTGTATACCAGAACTACCACACATAGAACCCTGTATACCAGAACTACCAGACACAGAACCCTGTATACCAGAACTACCAGACACAGAACCCTGTATACCAGAACTACCAGACACAGAACCCTGTATACCAGAACTACCAGACACAGAACCCTGTATACCAGAACTAACACACACAGAACCCTGTATACCAGAACTACCAGACACAGAACCCTGTATACCAGAACTACCAGACACAGAACCCTGTATACCAGAACTACCAGACACAGAACCCTGTATACAGTACCAGAACTACCACAGAACCCTGTATACCAGACAGAACCCTGTATACAGTACCACAACTACCAGACAGAACCCTGTATACTAGACAGAACCCTGTATACCAGAACTACCAGACAGAACCCTGTATACCAGAACTACCAGACACAGGAGCCGTTTCTTTCCTCATGCCATCTCCCTCATAAACAGCTGATCAGTATCATCTGCAATGCTATAGCTACTCTTGTTTTTTCAGATTGTTATGCTTCACATCTACAAATACTGTATTATTGTACAATACCCATGTATCATTTGAGATATCACAGGGCTAAGGCATGTTCTTCATACATGTACATCATCAAACACAGCTTGTATTGCTGTTGTCCAAGTATCACTGTCATCATACTTTTCTTTTTATTTGCTAACAGAAATGACGGTACAGAGTTTGGAGGCTCTATCTACCAGAAGGTGAATGACCAGCTGGAGACGGCGGTTAACCTGGCATGGACCGCCGGCAACAGCAACACCCGCTTTGGCATCGCCGCAAAGTACCAGATCGACGGTGACGCCGCCTTCTCGGTAAGGGGCATGGTGACTAGTCATCCTGCTGGCTACAGACATGACACTGGCACAGGTAATGAAAGTCCAAGGTTTTTCGAAATCACTGATCTGATTGTCTCCCTGTTTTGTCCCAGGCCAAGGTGAACAACTCCAGCTTGGTGGGGCTGGGCTACACCCAGACTCTGAAGCCAGGTGAGACATCGGACAAAGGAAACGCTGTTGAGCATTGTTTTTGTCTGAGACTGAACTTTATGGTGGGAACCAGCCATATGTTAAGGAATGGTTGACATATCACAGGATAGAAATGCATACAAGGATAGAACCATTGCCATCTCTCTGACTAGGGATAAATCATCATATCAGAATCAGATTTGATTTCACCAGGTAGGCTTACACCTACGAGGAATATTCCTTGGAACCTATAGTAAGGTTCTGAACCCTGTGTTCCCCATCACTCTAGGCTTGTCACAGGTTGCCCCTCTCTCTCTGTGTCTGCAGGTGTCAAGCTGACTCTCTCTGCACTCCTGGATGGAAAGAACATCAACGCAGGTGGTCACAAGATGGGTCTTGGCCTCGAGTTTGAGGCATAGGAAGCCCAGGAACACCAGCGCCCCTCCCCGAACCTCCAACTATTTTATTGGAATAGCTACTACCCTCACCACCCTCTGTTCCCCTTCTAGATGTACTATGATTGAGGTGATGCAGGGAACAGTCAAAACACATTGCAACATTGTTTATCTGCCACTTAAAGGACCACTTAATGAGGAACACATATGAAGGGCCCCATTGTAGAGAAACACTGCTTTAAATACTGGATGATTAAAAGCTAGATTTTGCTCAATGCCTAAAGGAAAGGTAGCTTGTTAAGTTCATGTTCTGTAAAAGGTCTTAATTTTATTCCACTACAGTAATGTTCTCTTTTCTCAAAGCGGATTATGTACTCTAATAGGTCAGAAACACAATAGTTTTTTGGGGGGTAAGCATAAAGTTTACTGATAGTTCACACGATGGTGCTGTTGCATGGCACAGATCACTGTACTGGATTACAACATGTCCGGAGCAACGTCAATATGATAGGTCCTCTACACTGGAGAGTTCTCTCACTTTGACCCTCCATAAACAAGCAGTGTCTAGGATATTATATAACTATGGGATGGTTTAGATGTCCCAGTAGCTCTGAGGCACTAAACCCCGTCTTGTACATTGTGTTTTGTCTTTGTCTGTGCATTTGATATGAAATTTGTCTTTTTGTTACATATAGCAAAAATATAATTTTACTGATTGTCAAGTATACTTTAACCAAACTTGTGAAAAGTGTAAAAGGCAAATCCTGTCAACTGTCCTGAAGAAAAATTGGGAAGGAAACCTGTCCTGTCCTCCACAGAACTCAAATCTCTTAATACAAATAAGGAGAACAAATACATTTTACAAGGAGAGGTAGTCTTCCAGTTTTGGTGTCGGAGCAGAACCCCTGGTGTACTTCACAATATTGTTACTCCCTGAAGAAGTGAAATAAAGAACAACATCTTGAGTTAAGGCTCTATGTTTTTTGTTCATTCATTCAGTGATTGTGTTCAGTCATGTTTTCATTTTCTAAAGTCATACATTTTACTACTGGTCATAGATCAATGTCTTTTTTTCTCTGTGGCCGATGAGCTTTGGACTTGTTTGGGAAATACTTCTAAAAGTAGTATCATCTGAAAGTGTTTTAAATCTGTCCATATGTAGGCTTACATTAAGGCTTTATTGCTGCACTGTCTGCCATCATACAACACAGCACAGTTTTAACATTTGTACACAGACTCAGTTATTGTGAATGTGAAGTGACTCGATCAGGATTCAGGAACCACACATCGAGAGCCGAACTATACCTTTCAATGCTCGGAAAATGGGACATGTGGCATACACACACGCGCACATACACACCTAGGGTGGGGAAGGGATACAATGTATACACGCACACACCTAGGGTGGGGATACAATGTAGCATACACACGCACACACCTAGGGTGGGGATACAATGTATACACGCACACACCTAGGGTGGGGATACAATGTAGTATACACACGCACACACCTAGGGAGGGGACACAATGTAGTATACACACGCACACACCTAGGGTGGGGATACAATGTAGTATACACACGCACACACCTAGGGAGGGGACACAATGTAGTATACACACGCACACACCTAGGGTGGGGACACAATGTAGTATACACACGCACACACCTAGGGTGGGGATACAATGTAGCATACACACGCACACACCTAGGGAGGGGACACAATGTAGCATCTGTATCCTGCTCAGCTTTAAGCTACGTTCTGGCCACGCCCCCAAACAGTCACGCAGCAAAGATGGCGACGTGCAGCAGGAAGATGAGACGAAGCTGGATAAATGATTGTGCCTTGGCAGTATTTATCTCGCTTCAGCTGTTTCCCCTTGGTTGCGTGTCGTATCCAGTTGATGGTATGTTGAATATTTACAAACATGTATTTAGATAATGGTTATTTAACATGGTTTTAATGGCAGCTAGAAGAGCTAATACGGGCTCGCTAGTTTAGCTAGCCGTCGTCTGCCAACCGGTCAGGTGAGCTTGTGGCCATTTAGGACAAGGTTCGTATTGATACGCGGTGGGTCATTTTTAAGGATATTAATCTATAGACACTTTCTATAAAAGCGTTGAACTAACTAACTAACTAACGTTAGTTGGCTAGCTAGTTCTGCCTATCTATTCCCAGCTATCTAGGCTAGTTGTGCTAGGAACCACAAACAGACTCTTTGTGCCTGGAGGTCTTGAGTGGGAGAGGGAGAGCTCAGCCAGGTGTCCCTGTCATATATCTGGTGTAATAATGGTGCGTTCGTTTATAACTGGGAGGTGCAAATTGCGACTTGCTAGGAATGATTAAATAAAACACCTCATGAACTCACACTTCCTCGTCGCAAATTCGGATATGTTTCTCAGCTCCCAGTTGCTCGAATGCACTAGATATAACTAGATAACTGTGATATAATGGTATATAGATATAACTAGGTAACTGATATAATGGTATATAGATATAACTAGGTAACTGTGATATAATGGTATATAGATATAACTAGGTAACTGTGATATAATGGTATATAGATATAACTAGGTAACTGTGATATAATGGTATATAGATATAACTAGATAACTGTGATATAATGGTATATAGATATAACTAGGTAACTGTGATATAATGGTATATAGATATAACTAGGTAACTGTGATATAATGGTATATAGATATAACTAGGTAACTGTGATATAATGGTATAAAGATATAACTAGGTAACTGTGATATAATGGTATATAGATATAACTAGGTAACTGTGATATAATGGTATATAGATATAACTAGGTAACTGTGATATAATGGTATATAGATATAACTAGGTAACTGATATAATGGTATATAGATATAACTAGGTAACTGATATAATGGTATATAGATATAACTAGGTAACTGTGATATAATGGTATATAGCTCGAATGCACACAGGTCGGAGGAGGGTATTTTGCTACTTGCGACTTGCCACCTCCGACCACAAACGAACGCACCATAACTACCCCGTCAACACGGCATTTAGACAGCTACCTTGACTGTAGGTAATGCCAGACTGTAAATTAGTCAGCTAATAGCTAGTCTACCTAGCTAAGGTAAGTTAGGAAAAGATATTTATCAAAATCGTAGCCAGCTCCAGCCATAGACCATAGGGGGAAGTACATTCAGTGCAAAATGTTGACGTTAGTACCCAGAATTCTCGTCAACAAAAGGGACATTAGAGAACACTCTTGGATTGTGCTGTAAACTACAGATAAAATAACATCCAATATTTGGTTGAAATGTCTCAAATGACAACTCTATTAGGCTGTAGCAAACAGCTATTCTTTGTTATATAACTGAAATGAATCAGGCCTCTTTAGTTACATCACACGCCATTCAGTAACACACCATGTAAAAGGCATGCAAGGGTTAGATGGCAGCCTCAATAAAATGAATTGTTAGCTGTGCAAGATAAAATCTGAGCAATCTCCAGTAGCAGCCCGTTCAATGTGATGCTGTCTGACAGTGCCCTAGGCATGAGGTTTAGTTATTGAGGAATAGGAGGGTAGCCAGTTTGCTAATCTGGTGATGTGTCGTCCCGAGGTTGAGTTTAATTTAGGTCAGGGGCTGCCAGATAGCCAGTGTTGAAAGGGGGAGATAGTGACACAGCACTGCCTTGTGTAATAGGAAGTTATATCAGAGCGTGTTTTTCAACATGGTTGAAACATGGTTTTTCCTGGTTCAGAATGGGTCTTTGGGGGGTGATGTGCACACATTTTTAGGGGGAAACCTCAGTTTTATGCCGAGTAGCCCACAAGCATATATAGGCCTATATTCTTTGCTGTCGTTCTGACTGAGCTCACTTTTTACAATTGCGGGAAATCTCCCGACATGACACAAAGTGGATATAAAGCCTAAATGTTTAAGATACTTATAACATGTCTATTAATGATCTTGATTACTAGTGGTCGAAACCATGGACAATGCAAGAATGAGGGATGGGCCGCACTTGAAACAAGCAATCAAACACATTAGGAGAAGATTTTAATTTCTATTTTTATTCTCAATTGTTAGCATTTTGGCACTGGTGATTTTCCTTTGACTCTGGCTAAAATCTCTTTAGGGGGTGCCCAAAAATCCTCTATGCATGAAAAACCCTGACAACCCTAATGCAAGATATGTTTTTGCATAGAGGACTGGTATGGATATAAAGCCGTTGCAAACTACAGCCTAGTAGGTTATAGCATATTGCCACAAGGTACCCTTTTTATCCAGTATTTATACCTGTCATGGCCCACAGGAATGAATGGCTCTTTCTTTATGGGGACGGTCATACTCGGCCTTAGCCTCGCAGCTCCCCGCCCGTGTCAGACCACGGCCGGGTTGACGCCCAGGCCCAGGCTCGTCCCCTGGGAGGGAAGCCATGTTGACTCTGGTTGAATCGTGACATTGATTTGAGAGAGCAGGCCTAAAGCATGAGACTGAGTTATTTAGTTAGACAAAACTGCCCTCTCTCTGTGGATGCCAGCCTGACAGACCCAACTAATAGACTAGGTGGCTTTTGGCCAGCAGAGGTATTCATGTGGGAGTTACTGTGGGGGTCACTGTGGGAGTTACTGTGGGGGTCACTGTGGGGCTTACTGTGGGGGTCACTGTGGAGGTTACTGTGGGTCTACACTAGGGATGTTAATAGTTAATCGACTATCGATTAATTGCCGATAAGAATTTACTTGAGTAAGATTTGGTTACTCGATTAATTGCTTGTTAATGGAACATAACTTTTTTCAACAGAAAAAAACATTATCAACGGGAGTTGTGTGAAATGTAATCATGATTTAAGGTCTGACTGCACATAAGGGTGCCACGCCATGTGGTGAAGGCTAATTGGGATTCCGGGAAATTTCAACGACAGCGGAAGAAGACAAAAAAATTAAGCGAGCAAAGAGCAGTCCGGCTGGAACGTTATCAATTAATCGACTATCGTTTGTTAAGGTTAACAGTTATCGATTAATGAAATTCTTGAAATTTGCAACCCTAGTCTACACGTCTCCTCTTGCAGTTGGAAATGTTTTAACTTGGGTTACATTGGAGAGAAACATGTCATGTCTGTCTCATTCAAGAAGACAATCAGAAAACAAAGTGCATATCTTCCTCTTCATAGCCTCCACAAGTGTACGGACTGAAAAATCATTGATTTTTATTTTCTCTTTCTGTTGTTTTTCCACAGGTGATGCCTTGGCAACAGTCAACATTGACACAGCGCCAGAGACCAAGCCAGAGACGGAGAGAAGCGATGCTGCTGCTCCTGCCGCTACGACGCTTCCTAAGGACCCGGTGACCGCAGACCCTGAGGCCGACGTCACGGACCTGAAGGAACAGAGTGCGCCTGAGGGGCCTGATGATCCCGATGATGCAGCACCTGACGACTCCACAACCGTTGATGGAGAAGCACCCACGAAGGAGGCCCCGACGCCCAAGGAAACAGACACCGCAGGAAAGGAGGATGATAAAGTACTCGTTTTTGACATCTCCCCTACCAGTGAGGACCAGATGCCTCCAGACAGCGCAGATAAAACAACCAAAGTCATCGAAGGAGCTAATGTTCCGACCGTCAAACCGGCATCTTCGGAGCCCGCGAAGACCACTGTCGCCCACTCCCCTGCTCAGACCCCAGAACCTGCCAAGGAGTCCTCCCCTGAGAATCCAGTGTCTGCATCCAACATGGATCCCGCTGAGCCTTACAGTCCAGAGGAGTTGAAGCCAGGGCTGGTCCAGCCCACTGAGGATGACCTGGTGAGCCACCCTGAAGACGCCGGCTACACTGATGATGATGACGACTATCGAGACGACCCGGCCCAGGAGGAGAGGGATGATCAGAACTCGGAGTCGGACTTGGGCCTGGGTGATGATGGTGATGAAGGGGATGAGGAATTCCTTTACAAACAGAACAAAGAGGCTATCAGCCCAGTTGCTGGGAAGATGGACGTGCATATGAAGAGCACCAATATCTACAACACACAGGACGAAGACTCCCACTTCTTCTTTCACCTGGTCATCCTGGCTTTCCTGGTAGCCATTGTGTATATCACCTACCACAACAAGAGGAAGGTGAGCATACTCCAGTGAACTGCATATCAGTACACATGTGTTCTTAACCGTAGCATACTCTAGTGTACTGTATATATCAATACACATGTGCGCTATATAAGGAATATGATAGTGCTGACAATTGATTTAAGTTAGTTAATCACAATGATAGCTGTTATTAATCATGATTAATCACAATTTACTTATATTTTGAGGGGAGTTAAAACAAGTAGGCATTTGTGTGATAAATAATAAAGAAATGCATGACAAAGTGGTTAGAACTATCAAAAGCTGTATGTACACCAATCAGCCATAAGTTAGGCCTCGTCTTTACTTGACTTGCTTTGATAGAAAGACAGTTACATCACTGAAATATGTGCACTGAAATTGGGTTCAAATTTGGTTATATGATTTGCTTGTGTTAAAGTTTCCAGATGAATAACGCTGACAGCCGTAGAATATAATGAATTTATTTAATTTTATAATGAATTAAAGGAGTAAGGGAAAATGCATGTTTAGCCCTGTTTTAAGGTTACTTATGATCATATACAATGGTTCAGATCAAAACATTGACAAAACTAGCACTTTTGAGAAAGTCTGATAATTGCTCTACCACCGTTTTGGTCATACAATGGATGTGGGTGGGCACCTTGAAAAATCTTTCAAAAACATGTTAAACTCTCGATTTCAAAGACAAGAAGCTCACCGAGGGGGTAATTGATGTCCGTTGGTGTTCTGACATCAAATTCGCCGCAAAGTTTGAATCCTGTAGGGTTTTATTGATCATTTTATGAAATCCATTGACTTGTATCACGTGACCATTGTAGATGTGTAGATCAATCCGCAGAGGGGATTCAGGAAGCGGAACTACTTACGGTAGCTATTGTTATTGTTTGTGCTAGGCTACCTAGTTTGCGGAAGTTTACACTTGTATGTGCTGCGACTAAATAGTTCTATGCTAAATATTTAAAAAAGCCTTTCCAGATGAACTAGAATCTTACTTTATGGCGAATTATATGTCAGAACGCCAACTAACACCTCGGCGAGTTTCTTGTCTTTGAAATGGAGAGTTTAACATGTTTTTTGAATGATTTTTCACGGTGCCCACCCACATCCATTGACCAAAACGGTGGTAGAGCAATTATCAGACTTTCTCAAAAGTGCTAGTTTTGTCAACGTTTTGATCAAGCATAAGTAACCTTAAAACAGGGCTAAACATGCATTTTCCCTTTACTACTCTACATTACCCTTTACTAAGTTAGTTTTTCCAAACAAAGCTAACGCTGAGCTAGCGAGCTGGGCTGCATTGTGCTGTTTCACACATTGCAAGTATGGGATTTAAAGGATAATGTTCGTTTTTGACAACCTGGACCTTATTTACAGCATATTATAAGACGTATGACTCACCGAGATAACTTTGGTGTAATTCGGAGGCCTGTAGAAGAAATTTAAAATCCAGCGCTAGCCAAGTGTAATAGCGGCGGACGGGGCACTGAGAATGCGGCTTCTAAAAAAATCTATTTTCTGCCGCGAAACAGTTGTTTTCAACAATCTGTTCTTATGAATCGCTAGTTGTGCTCCCATAGAGCGAGGGCTTGTTGTGGTTTTCACATGCCTCTGTAATATCATCTTTAGAAACGTCTTTAGAAACGTCTTTAGAAATGAAATATAGCTTCCCCACTTGCTCCAGCACGCATGCGCACAGCGCGCAGACTGGCTATTCTCTGTCTGTAGGCTACACTCGCGGCTCACATTCTCTATGCTACGATCGGCTTCCATCATATTCTAAGTCATCTTCTATACCCTCAAAATCGTATAAATATTCAGCCATACTGCCGACAATATTCCAGGCACCAACAAGCCGATCGTAGCGTAGAGAATGTGAGCCGTGAGTGTAGCCTACAGATAGAGAATAGCCAGTCTGCGCGCTGTGCGCATGCGTGCTGGAGCAAGTGGGGAAGCTATATTTAGTTTCTAAAGACGTTTCTAAAGATCATATTACAGAGGCATGTGAAAACCACAACAAGCCCTCGCTCTATGGAAGCACAGCTAGCGATTCATAAAAACAGATTGATGAAAACCGTTTCGCAGCAGAAAATAGATTTTTTAGAAGCTGCATTCTCAGTGCCCCCGTCTGCCGCCATTGCATGGATATACTTGGCTTGCGCTGGATTTTAAATTTCTTCTACAGGCCTCCGAATTACACCAAAGTTATCTCGGTGAGTCAAACGTCTTATAATATGCCGTAAATAAGGTCCAGGTGGTCAAAAACGAACATTCTCCTTTAATAAACACCAACCTGTATTAAAGTAGGGTTGGAAAATTCTGGGAATATTCACAAACTTACCTAAATTCCCAACGTGAATTTATGGGAATACACTGGATATTTATGGGAATTAATAGGCAAAAAAAATCTGTTCCCTAATTATAGGTTCTAAGAGTTTCCTACTTCTTTCCTCCCTCCCCCCCATCCCTCCCCCCTCAGATCTTCCTGCTGGCGCAGAGCAGGCGCTGGAAGGACGGCCTGTGTTCTCGCAGTGTGGACTACCACCGTCTGGATCAGAATGTCCATGAGGCCATGCCGTCCCTCAAAATGACCCAGGACTACATCTTCTGAGGGACAGACAGACTCTGAACAGCTAGACTGAACTGATTCAGCCTGTTGTTGACATGCCTGCTTCCATTGCCCTCAAGCAAGACCTTGGTCAAATACTAAATACTTGATTAAGTCCCAAGTACCAATGAAACTAGTGGATCGGTCCCAAAAGTGGAAATTCTTGAGATAAATGAATCATACTTTAAATACTTTAAAGTATTTGATGTATGTGTTTGACCCAGGTCTGCCTCTAGCCTGGCACACACATCATCTCTGCCCTAGGACAAACCCAGGTAGGATGAGGGAGTTGAAATAGTACCACAACTCTGCAGTCGTCCTGATACGTTGATTAATATCAGTTTAGATTTTGGGTGGATGGTCAGCTAGTTTTTCTGCGAAATGTTTTTCAGCCTTACACCTTATGATTTTGTCTTTGCATACTTTTTTGGTGATCATTGTAGAGTTGGACAGATTACGTAAGTACTGTCCTTCACATAACAGATATGATTAATGGTACATTACTTATTAATGGTCATGGAATAATCACTCCAGAAATTAACAAAGCCCTTTTCTTGTTTAGACCCTCAGCCCATACAGAGCATTTGCAGTAGAATGCTCGTGCAGTTGATACAAGGACACGCTGTATGAATCCAGTACAGCAAACTTATTGTATTTTGTTTGAGTTTCTTGCACTCAATTCATGAGGAAAGTGAGCATTTAAAAGGATATGATTAGGATTCACAATTGTATTGTTTCTTTATATATATAGGAAAACCTCCTTAATCACTCGCCTTTTTTTCCCTTTTTCTTATGTATAATTTTTTTTTCATTTTGTTATACTACTAAGCAATTAACACGTTGCCCAGATTTGCTATGCATGAAGCCCCGGGCTGGCCCTTGTATATGTTTTATGACTTCGATGAAGTCTCCTTTAGTGCAGATGCTGTTGTAGCAGATGAAGTAGAGGGACAGAGTCTTGATCTCTAAACCCTATGTGACCCTTATCTACTTCTGGGCTCCTATTCACAAAACTTCTTAAGGCTTAACGTAGTTCCCAATTTGCTGATTTAGGAGAAACTCCTAAAAATAATGTCTGTGTCACAGCTAAGAGTATTTAAATTTTATTGCTAAAACCAGCTCCAAGTCTATGAGATGTTGGGGGTAGTTGACCAAATCACAAACGATCCGAACATTTTGGAGACATTGAATGATACAGAGCTTTTAAAAAGATATTGCCTCAATCACGAGGGTATTTTGATCATAGTAGAGTGAGGGAGGCAGTCACTTCACCAACAAACAGTGGAGATCAAGGTTCTGACAATGCTACTCTACAGGGCACAAGGAAAACGAAGCTGTGCAGAGCAGACAAACTAGACTTATCAGTCCTCTGTTAATAGAATATTACACCAAACAATAAATGCCTTGGGTGCTTGCCTCCTCCTAATAATGCATTAAATATTTTAATTATAGCTTTTCATAATCTGCAATGACATCTTTAGCAAGGTTCATTTATGTATAAATACATGTTCATTTTTGGATAGGCCAAGTACACTGAATGATAACCTCACTTCTTTGGGAGTTATCTCCAAATTTCTTCCTTTCATTCACAAACAGCTGTCCTTGCGTCCACTTTGGTTTTCGTATCGAGTCAAAAGTATTACCAGCCATGTTATTCTAGGCTGATAATGCAAAGGCTACTTATATGCATATTTCCGCTAATTTTATGAGATGCAGACATGTAAGAGGTGGACAATAAGCTGAACATAATTGACTAGTCAATATATTATTCTTGGTTTCATGTTTAATCAGTGACACTTGGCCTTCATTTTTATTTTAAAATCTTTATCTTACACAGTATTTCTGTTGAAATCACAGACAGACCCATACCCTATCAGCCAATCACTGTCGGCATAGTGAGTAAGCTCATTCACAAAGCATGACATCATCCATAGCATCGACCTCAGCCCCATCCTTACTTTTAGTTTGAGTTCTCCCAGTTCCTTAGCAAAAGTTGGTCTCAGCAGCTTTGTCAATAGGTTTTAAGAGGAAACTCTTACCTAGGAACTTTTAGTGCTATTTAGGAGACATGAAATATTATGTGAATTCGGGCCCTGGACATCTGAGGGGGTGCAATCTACTGATGGGTATTTATAGCTGGCTTCAGATGGTACGGATCTCTTGTTGGTCAGAGCTGCTTTCTCACATCTCTACAAGTGCGTAAGACTTGGGGATCAGCAGTGGTAATACGATTTTGAATACAGGGCGAAAGATCCCCCTCTCAAATGTTTTTAATGTGTTTCTCAGTGGTTTCCTATGAAACATAATATAGCTTCTCAGCACTCTCTCCCTCTCCATTGGAGGTTTGCACTCTTCACTGTGGCCTAATGTGCATGTAAGCACTGTTCACTGTACCTAGATAAATACGTACATATTACCAGGGGATCCAGTACATAGCCCGTCAAATGCTATATCTCTAACGCCAATAATCTAGAATTGCTGTTTCCATATACTCATCAATCTCATTTTCAGCGGTCTTTGTCAAGACATTGTGAAGGGGCAGTGTGGATATCTAGCAGGGGTCCTGCTTGAAATGTCTAATGCAGCCTTCCTTCCTCTTCTCCTTGGGGTGATCTCTTATCTAGCATAGCTGGATGGGTGAAAGCATGTTCTCCTCAACATAGATGTTACCAATCCTCTCATGTCACCTCAGTGATTCATACCAGGGAGGAAGGGAGGATGTCTGAAACTCTGGAAGGGTCCCAGGTCTCAGTCTGTTTGGGGGTTACACTGTGTCTCAGCACTAGCTCTAGCATGTGTTGGAAAAGGGAAGGGAGTGTGTCATGCATAGTGATGGATGATTGTTATTACATGTACAGTCGCTTTCACATGCAGTACTAGCCTTTGGTGGATGGGATTTGCTTTTTGCAATCAACTGTAGAAATTGTACAATCTTTTGTCAATAAAGCACAATTGTGGGTAACAACTATATTTCATTCTTGTGTGTTCATGATAGACCTCATGTTCCAGGGCTGTCTTGTCTGTCTGTCATCATTAGATTACCTGTGAAACCAGGTAATCTGTTAATGTGTATGACATATCTGACAACTGAGCATAACTGTTTATGTGTATAACTGAGGTTTTTTGAAAATTGTAAGTGGCCGTTTTATTTCTGCATAAAGCACTTTGAGTTGCATTTCTGTATGAAAGGTGCTATAAAGTTTTATTCTTTTTATTTACCTGAAGAAGATTGTGTGACCAAAATGTGTATAAAATAGATTCCATTGAACAAGTGCAGACTGAGGTAGGGCTGTCAAATAAATATTAAAACTTCAACTAGTTGTCCACTGGGGAAAAAAAGCATTATTGATCTTAAAAATGTAGATTCAGTTAGTAGCTATCGCAAAGCAGCTTGCCTCACACAGCCTCCCAAGCCACTACTGGCTATTTCTCTTGTTTTGTTTTCAGTTGGCTAGGCTATAGGCCTGGTAAAAGAGCCCCGTTTGCACTAAATGTCACCCATGTTTAACCTTACTTGAATACTTCAATACTGTGAAGAGATGGACACTTAAGTTCTGTTAGTGCTTGTTCTTAACAATAGGCAGTGAGTGCCCTCTTGTGGTTAGAACTGGTACTGGCAGTTCCATTGTATGCGTCATTTTCTATGCAAAATTATATAATACCAATAATTGAATGTATTCAATTTTCAGAAAATATGAAAGTCGAATATCATTTCTGAGCTCAGTTGACAGCCCTAGTGTGCAGATGTTCTTTTCCTTATTATACGTATTCTGCCTATGCCTGGGGTGGTTGAACACCAGGCGAGCAGCAGCTTTCTGGACAACTTCCACGGGCTCAATGGCTGACACTGGGGCCCCAGCAAGGAGGGAATTGCAGTAGTCCAGGCAGGAGATGACAAGGGCCTGGATGAGCACCTGCGCCATTTCGTCAGTGAAAGGGCGAATCCTCCTGATGTTGTAGAGCAGGAATCTGCAGGAGCGTGTGACGGATGGGATATGTGCGGAGAATGACAGTTGGTCGTCCAGGTTCCTCGCAGTCCGGGTCGGCGTCACCACCGTGTCTTCAATGGTGATGATCAGGTCGGGGTGCGGGCAGCCCTTCCCCGGGAGGAACAGCAGCTCAGTCTTGTCCAGGTTGAGCTTGAGGTGATATGTCGCCATCCACTCCAAGATGTCAGCCAAGCACCCAGGCGGAAATGAGAGGACCAGTTGGGTGTCATTGGCCTAGCAGTGATAGAAGCCATGCGAGCGAATGACAGAGCCCAGAAATGTAGTGTAGAGGTCTCCTAAAAGAGTTCTTAGATGTCAAGGCTCTCAAGTCCTGGGGGAGTGCATTTCTGAGCCTAGGGGCCACCGCCCCAAAGGCTCAGTCACCCTTAGTCTTTAGCCTGGTCCGAGGCACCACCAGGAGCCTCTGGTCAGATGACCAGGCTCGATGAGTATAGGTGGATGAGGTCGCAGATGTAGGCGGGGGCTTGACCATGGAGGACTCTGTAGGTGAACCCCAGGACCTTGAACTAGATCCTGAGATGCACTGGGAGCCAATGTAGGGAGGCAAGGATGGGGCTGATATGACATGACTTCTTTGACCTGGTGAGCAACATGGCAGCAACATTTTGGACTAATTGGAACTGGACCACAGATGATTTGTTAAAACCAGTGAACAGTGATTTACAGTAGTCAAGCCTGGAGGATATAAATGCATGGACAGACATTTCCAGCTCAGCATGAGATACAATGGATGTTAAGGCTGATTTATACTTATGTGTTGCATTTACGTGGAGCCTACGCCGTTGTGAGCATTTATACTTCTGTGCTGGGGCCTCATTTATCAAAAAGGGTGTAAATTCAGGTGTAAAAGATGCCGTACGCCGAAAACGAGAAAAAGGCGGACTGCCGCGTACAGCGAAAATATTTAGATGCTTTTCGGATCTATCAAACATGGCGTACATGCTGCTGCGCCAATTTCTCAATGATAAATCCCACGGTGTCCTAGACGAGTGCGGACGTGAACGCGCCTCATGTTCCGCCCTCTATACGCCCAAATTCAACCATATATGGTCAAAACCATGACAATGCACAACGTGGTTCACCGGAAGAAACCGGCATGAAAAGGTAGCGTGGAGCACAGGCAAGACAATTACATTGATGGAGAAGTGCGGACAAAAAAGGAATTATTCGGAGATGGAGGTGCATGTCCTTGTTGGTGAGGTCCACGCGAGGAAAAAAATCCTCTTCGGAAGGTATTTATAACTTTACAGTCACTCACCAACAGACAATAAAATGTTAACTTTTTTATGTCTTCATAGCTGGCGCATGACCTCATGGCGGGCCCTTTGGCCCCGCTGGTAACCCTCATGACGGGGAGGGGGCTGAGGGTTTGGGTCCTCATTTTGTGGTGGGGGGAGGCCCGGAGGGAGGCGCACTCCATGCCGTACTGCCACGTTGTGGAGGATGGTACATGCCCGGATGATCTTACATACCTTGATTGGGTGGTAGAGGAGGTGGACCCGACGTGTCCAAGCAGCGCCATCAGCCCTTGAGGAGGCCAATGGGGCGCTCCACGACACTGTGTGTCCGGGCATGTACCTCGTTGAACTGGGTTTCCTGCTCATTCTGAGGGTCCGGGAAGGGAACCAGCAGCCACTCCCTCAGGTGGTAGCCACTGTCGCCTGTAGGTCACAAAATCATCAGTCTTGACTGGTTCTCATTCTTATCAGTTTTGAATATGTATCTTGGCAAACATAACACAGGATGATGTACAAGGAGGGGACAGATACCTAGTGAAAGTACTATTGGTTGCTAGTAAAAACACAATAACGAGGGCTTGGTAGAAAGTGGAACCCCCAACCAAGGAGCAGTGGCTGGGTGTTGTGGAGATTTATGTTATGGAGAAGTTCACTCATGCATTGAGGATGCAGGAAGGAAAGTTTGAAGGGAGATGGGAAAAATGGATGGATTATATAGAAGGAAGTGTGATGATACCACTTATATTGAAATTGTAATATTTGAGTAAGAGAAAAGAGCTGCATTGTGGCTTGATGAAAGTACCCATAAGCTGTTATTGTTAGTTTTTATTATGTTTTTTGTTTTATTGTATTGTTGTTGTATGGATGGAAAATGCAAATGAAGATTAAAGTTTAGTAAAAAAAAAAAGAATATGTATCTTGGCTATGGACACACCAACAAGCCAGCCGTCATGCGCAGCGCCTGCCTCCAGTCTAGCCCCTACCCTGCTGTGCGCCAGGATGAATGAGTCATGCGTGGAGCCAGACCACTGTGCCACTACACTTGTGATGAGCATGTCGGCGTCACATATGATTTTGGTATTTATAGTGTGCACATTTTTGCGATTCACATAGACGTATTAATTCACTGATGGTGCCCTTATCAATATGTGGGTGCAGTCGCCATCGCCGTCACCTCTTTGGAGTCTATCTCGGCCAGTAGGCCAAGTAGCGCCGGATTCATTTTGGCTCGCATTACGCACAGGAGGACTGTCATTTATATGCTTACCAAACAGCAAATGGGTCCACATGATCACATATTAATGACAATCTAATTGGTCAATTATTGCCGTTTGATGGAGTGCCTGCATTAGGTGTGTGAGGACATATTGCGTGGAAAGTTTTGGGACAGCGCATAGGTTAAGTTTGGGGAACAAATCCATATTGGACCATTAATGAGCTGGTTAGAGGACACAATCTTGCATTGAGATATATGTTTGTGCTGAATTTGGCTATTAGCCTACATGATTTATAAACTCTCGCTCTTCCTACCTCAATGATAAATGAGTACCTCAATGATAAATGAGGCCCCTGATCTGTCTGCATCGCGCTGCAATTACACCACCACATCGCTAGTGAAATTTCATAATAACACATCATTTGAGTTTGTGTCCTGGTGCTTTACATGCGCTGCCAGTCAGGAAAGAAACACAAACAAAGCAGGCACTTTCTTCCCACCTGGACTGTCACTCTTCTTGGCTAGTTTTTTTTTTTTAAGGGCATATTAGTGTCACAGTACAATGGCAGCACTAAGTTAACAGCTGCAAAGCCCAATAACAACAAAGTAATAACAAACAAATGACAGAACATAAAATGATAATAGCAATTAATAATAAATCTAGTAGCCAGCACAAAATGAATAACTATATAATCAATAATATATGTTTACAAAGATGCTTATATAATTGAATGAAAAAATAAAAAATAAAAAGTAGCAAAGAGAAAGGAAAACAAAAAAAACACAAACCCATTTGGCATGGGTCAACTAACCTAGGCCTCTTTATACACAATGAATAATCTTCCAAGAACATGTGCGCAGAAGCATAATACAATGGTCAAATGTAGGGCTGGGTATTGATTTTAATTTCAAGAATCGATTCCATTCCGATTCACAAGGTTCAGAATCGATTATCACGATTCAATTCGAATCGATTCAATATCGATTCGGTTAGTGTTATTAAACCTTTTTTTTTTGCTGTAACCTTAATTACATGACTGCCAAGTTATGCAACACATCAATACTAGGGCTGGTTTTACTGATTTCCAAAAATGAATGAATGAATGAATCATTGAATGAATTAATGAACTATTCATTCCTTCATTTATTCATTAAATAAAAGATCGATTTTGGGATTGCGATTTTTTTTAACACAGCCCTAGTCAAATGAGCTGTGCTTATTTGTCTACTCTCAAAGCACAAAAAAAGAGTTGTCAGAAGTGGGATTCGAACCCACGCCTCCAGAGGAGACTGCGACCTGAACGCAGCGCCTTAGACCGCTCGGCCATCCTGACGGTACCATCTCTCTTGGAAACACGACCAAATATATTTTACTACACACTCCTTGGTATTGCATTTGTTTTCACTCTGATCTGACTTTCGCCCCTGGGGATTATTTAAGTTTATCGTATGTCATCAATAGCACAGCAGAATGGGCATGGTACTCGGGTGCTGTGCTGACTTTAGGTAAGGCTAGCTAACATCAGCTCCTAGTGGTATGGAATACCAAATGTGCCAATATTAAATAAATAAATATCCCTTCATTATATAAATAATCATATGTATAAATACAGGAATATAAATAAATAAATAGGTAAATTGTGAAATCGCTAAATAATTAAATAAAATACAAACAATTAATATGAAATATTATTTCATAATGTATGTTTTATTTCATATTTCACATTTTATTTTCAAATTGCACTTTTTATTTATTTCATAATGGTACTTTTCCAAAGGACACTTTATTTCATAATGTCACATTTATTTATTTCATGTTGACTCTTTTCATAATGACTGCTTATTTATTTCATGTTGATTCTTTTCATAATGACTGCTTATTTATTTCATGTTGACTCTTTTCATAATGACACTCTTTTCATAATGACGTGCTTATCTGTCAATCAACGCGAATAGGACTGGACCTATTTGCTGATTGGCTAATCCTCTGCAATTGATTACTCAGCCTGGGGCCTCATATATCACTGAGGTACGCCTTCTTTTACACGGTCTTTTCCGCGATTTCAGGCGTACGCCATTTCCCCCCCCCACATTGCGATCTATCAAGCCAAAAGGGCGGATATTTAGTCGCCTTTCTACGCGCTTTTGTAGGACACCTCTCAACTTGTCGTACCGATTTACACGGGTTTCTACACCCTTTTTGAACACAGGGGGAACTGGCGACGCAGGGGGTGCGTCGGTGAATTAGCCTACACTGTTTGATGGAGAGAAGAAGAGCGAGAGTTTATGAACGCACAATCATGTAAGCTAATAGCCCAATTCAGCACAAACATATATCGCAATGCAAGATCGTATCCTCTAACCGGCTCATTAATGGTCCGATATGGATTTGTTCCCCAAACTTAACCTATGCGCACACCTAATGCAGGCACTCCATCAAACGGCAATAATTGACCAATTAGATTGTCATTAATATGTGATCATGTGGACCTGTTTGCTGTTTGGTAAGCATATAAATGACAGTCCTCCTGTGCGCAATGCGAGCCTAAATGAATCCGGCGCTACTCGGCCTACTGGCCGAGATAGAACTCCAAAGAGGTGACGGCGATGGCGACTGCACCCACATAAGGGCACCATCATTGAATGAATACGTCTATGTGAATCGCAAAAATGTGCACACTATAAATACCCAAATCATATGAGACGCCGACATGCTCATCACAAGTGTAGTGGCACGGTGGCCTGGCTCCAGGCATGACTCATCCATCCTGGCGCACAGCAGGGTAGGGGCTAGACTGGAGGCAGGCGCTGCGCGTGACGGCTGGCTTGTTGGTGTGTGCATAGCCAAGATATATTCTTTTTCTTCTTTACTTTAATCTTTATTAGCATTTTCCATCTATACAACGACAATACAATAAAACATAAAAACTTACAATAACAGCTTATGGGTACTTCCATCCATGCAGCTTTTTTCTCTTAATCAAATATTACAATTTCAATATTAGTGGTATCATCACACTTCCTTCTATAATCCATCCATTTTTCCCATCTCCCTTCAAACTGTCCTTCCTGCATCCTCAATGCATGCGTGAACTTCTCCCTAACATAAATCTCTTCCACAACACCCAGCCACTGCTCCTTGGTTGGGGGGTTCCACCTTATACCAAGCGCTCATTATTGTCTTTTTACTAGCAACCAATAGTACTTTCACTAGGTATCTGTCCCCTCCTTGTACATCATCCTGTGTTATGTTTGCCAAGATATATATTCGAAATGGAGAGTCAAGGGGTAGTGTTACTGTTAATTTGACACCCTCAGGAATCAGCCCTAAATGGCATCGTCAAAATCAAGAGGTAGGGCTAGTGTTAGGTCTAAGGGAAGAATTGGGATTCAGCCATTCTTACATTCAGTTCAATAACCATTCGGGATTATAAACGTTTTTTAAACTAAACTAATCAAAACATGCAACTATACAACAAACAAAGTTTTACCTTGAAATGAGATTCTTTTCTCCCCCAGACCAGCTGCTCCAAGTTGGATTTTAACAGCTTTGCTGGGTATTTTGTCTGTTAAATGATCACTTAAACAAAAGAATACATGGGTGTAGCTGATTCGTGGAGCCTTTGGAGCTGGTGGCCTGATAGACGACAGTGGCGTAGAGGGCCTTCTATTGTACGGAGCAAACAGCCTCGCCACTTCAGCTTCAAAATGTGGGGGAAAATACATTACAAGTTGTTATGATGATGTATTGAAGAAAAGGTGCAACATCTGTACAGTACTACTGTATTTATGCATGGATACATTAGCCTAAATAGTGGCATGTAAAGATCCCATTTGAAAAGTGTTAGCTAGCAAGCCCAAGGTCCACACATCACAGCCTCACGTCAAACTCGTCTCCAAAAGCCAGACCTATCTAATGCTGGCACAGTGTAGAAAGGGCTATGCAAGACTAACTTTCTAAAAAGTACATGATACGAATGTTCAATGAACAGGTCTAGACCAACCATTATATTGCTATGGTGTAGTAGTATTTGTTGCTAGACTGTACCTTGAACAGGGGTTCTCAGGCTAGGAGCTGCAGCGGCCGTCGGACTACGGACAGCAGCGGCAGTCGTACTAGGGACAGCTGCGGAGGTTGTCTGTTCCAAGCGGTTGGCTAATTCCCGCAGTAAGTCTGGGGTTGATTTCTCAGCAGCCATACCCCCTCTTTCTTCTTCTGGTAATGGTGGATCGCAAAGTACACATTTATTAACATTTGTACATTCTAGAAATCAGATCATAATTAGCTAACGTTAGAGGCTGTAACCCCCTTAACCCCATGCTAGTCTCGCCTCCCAAACGTCAGTGACGTTAGCCTAGCTAGCTAACGTTAGCTCTCTAACCCCATGCACCATCCAGTCAAAATACAACATTTGATGCAACATATTGAACACGATGTTATATTATTTACCATGGGATTTCACAGGATGCTGCTTGTTAACTGAGTAATGTTAGACCGACACAGTTCACTTGCTTATTCGACAAGCGGGCCACGCAGGGTGGGGGGGGGGGGGGCTTACCAGAAGTCGACTCGTCTCGGTGAGCTGTTGCTTTGGTCTGTACCATAGGTAACCATGACGACATTATGAAATGTCCTGTCATTATGAAAAGAGTCAACATGAAATAAATAAGCAGTCATTATGAAAAGAGTCAACATGAAATAAATAAGCAGTCATTATGAAAAGAGTCAACATGAAATAAATAAGCAGTCATTATGAAGAGTCAACATGAAATAAATAAGCAGTCATTATGAAAAGAGTCAACATGAAATAAATAAGCAGTCATTATGAAAAGAGTCAACATGAAATAAATAAGCAGTCATTATGAAAAGAGTCAACATGAAATAAATAAATGTGACATTATGAAATAAAGTGTCCTTTGGAAAAGTACCATTATGAAATAAATAAAAAGTGCAATTTGAAAATAAAATGTGAAATATGAAATAAAACATACATTATGAAATAATATTTCATATTAATTGTTTGTATTTTATTTAATTATTTAGCCATTTCACAATTTACCTATTTATTTATTTATATTCCTGTATTTATACATATGATTATTTATATAATGAAGGGATATTTATTTATTTAATATTGGCACATTTGGTATTCCATACTAGTGGCACGACAGTGCACTTACTCGCAGAGCCTGTGGGGGCGCCGTTCCGTGAAAACCTGAGGAAACGCTATGTATTGCTTTAATGACAGTGCAGTGCTGTTGTATAAAAGCAATAAGACACTCGAGGTCGTGCTTCTTCGAACCGTGCCAATATGCCACAGTAAAGCATTCCCTCTCGTGTCTTATTGCTTAATTAACGCCCACCCTCTAAGTCCAACACTTGCAAACAAAATGGCTAAAGAGCTTGAGGAGCCTGTAAGATAAAGATTTCTCATCTCAAAAGTGAGGAGGGAAAAAGTAACCTCCCCAACCCCGGTCTCCCGCGTGACAGGCGGGGATACTCACCACTATACTAACGAGGAGTTAAGTGACAATTACATTTCAGTAAAAAAAAAAAACTGCCATTTTTAGCTCACTTTGCATAGTGTAGGTTTCTATATGGTAGTAGTGTTTCTGAGCTTTTTGTGCTAGCTGTTTGTGTGTAGAATTATTTGGGATATTCTGTGAATTATTTGGGATATTCGCACAGAAAGGAACGTTTGAGATCATCTAACTTCTGTAGTTTGACGTATTTCCAATACAAAATGTGATACATCATTTGAGTTACCTGTAGCACGAGCACGCAACCATGGGACCTGATTATGAAGAGAGAATGGCTGATTATGAACTTTTACTTTTTTAATTTTTATTTTAAAAAAAATAATGTAAAAAATAATGTTTGAGGGGGCTAAGCAGACTTGTGACGACGCTATAGCCCTGCCTAGCCCCGTCCCTGGAGCTGTGCTTATTTGTCTACTCACAGCACAAAAAAAACTTGTCAGTAGTGGGGTTTGAACCCACGCCTCCAGGGGAGACTGCGACCTGAACGCTGCGCCTTAGACCGCTCGGCCATCCTGACGGTACCATCTCTCTTGGAAACACGACGAAATATATTTTACTACACACTCCTTGGTATTGCATTTGTGTTCACTCTGATCTGACTTTCGCCCCTGGGGATTATTTAAGTTTATCGTATGTCATCAATAGCACAGCAGAATGGGCATGGTACTCGGGTGCTGTGCTGACTTTAGGTAAGGCTAGCTAACATCAGCTCCTAGTGGTAGCTTTCAAATGCAATCGTCCTCAAACTCACAGCGGGAGAAAGGGTCACAATAACGCTCCACAAGTGAAAGTGAAGTGAAGTTGGTGGTGATTGGCCAATATTCAAACACTGTCAAAACGAGCTGCCCTCGCGCCTTTCTACTTCTTGGCACCCTCGTCTAGACTTAAGTCTCTTTTCTTTCGAATTACAAAACGATCCATTATGAACGACTGGCTAACGTACGAGCACACTCACAGCAGCGCGACTCCTCTGGCAAGGCAAGCTGTTAGGCTGAAGGCATAGTAACCAGACCAGACCCCACCACGCGCATGAGGGTACCTGTAGCACGAGCACGCAACCATGGGACCTGATTATGAAGAGAGAATGGCAGATTATGAACTCTAGCTTTTTATTTTATTTTAAAATAAAAAATATACCAAAATGTTTGAGGGGGCTCAGCAGATTTGTGACGAGGCTATAGCCTAGCCCCGTCCCTGGAGCTGTGCTTATTTGTCTACTCTCACAGCACAAAAACATTTTGTCAGAAGTGGGGTTTGAACCCACGCCTCCAGGGGAGACTGCGACCTGAACGCTGCGCCTTAGACCGCTCGGCCATCTTGACTGTTGTTCCCAGGCCCCCAGGATGGCTATAAGTTCCCTATAGCAAGGGTAAACAATTGGGAACTATATTGGATTGAGGAGGGCCGAAAGCAACACAATTAAGCGAAACTGAACACTAAACCCATATTTTTAAAAATATATTTAAAGCAATACATCGCAATATTTCGATATTTGGACCTTTACAAACTTGTCTGGTGCTAATTCTCCAATTAGACTTACTAAAAGTAATCTGAATCGTTCAGTCTACTCAGAAAGATAATACATTGATACATTTATTACCTTGTAAAACTTGCGCCGCCAGGACGCAGCATTCAATCGAAGTGCGCATGCACAACGTTGTGCTTAAACAACACAGAAGTAGCTAACTATTCCGGCGTCTATGGATTTCATGCGTTTTTTAGCTCAATGATATCATGGCGGAGGTGAGAAAACCAAAGCGAAACATCACAGAGGAAGCCAGAAAAAGAAAAAGACAATGGCTGCGTTCCGAATCGCCTACTACCCTACTATATAGTATGCCAAAACAGAATGTAGTATGTCCCAATACATAGTATGCCACATGCAGTATGGCAAAAGTACCAGGATGACCTACTACATCCGGTCGTATTTTGCAGTATGCACGCCAGCAGGCTTTTCTGGCTATTCTGACCCACAATCCTTTGCGCAGCGGTAATGTGCGTCACATGCGCGAGTTGACAGCTGTAGACGAATGTCGCGTTATGGACAGCGACGGATGTGGGCTAATTTCAAGGCGCAATGTTATGACAAGGTAGTATGTCCCAATTGGATGCCTACTGCTTGCAAAGTACGTACTTTCTAAGGGCAGCTGCAGTAGGTACTGGTAGTAAGAAGTAGAAGTATGCGATTCGGAACGCAGCCAATCTGATAACGTTACAAAAGTACGACAGTGCACTTACTCGCAGAGCCTGTGGGGGCGCCGTTCCGAGAAAACCGGAGAAAACGCTATGTATTGCTTTAATGACAGTGCAGTGCTGTTGTATAAAAGCAATAAGACACTCGAGGTCGTGCTTCTTCGAACCGTGCCAATATGCCACAGTAAAGCATTCCCTCTCGTGTCTTATTGCTTAATTAACGCCCACCCTCTAAGCCAAACACTTGCAAACAAAATGGCTAAAGAGCTTGAGGAGCCTGTAAGATA
This sequence comes from Borostomias antarcticus, assembly GCF_949987555.1. Lineage (NCBI taxonomy): Eukaryota > Metazoa > Chordata > Actinopteri > Stomiiformes > Stomiidae > Borostomias > Borostomias antarcticus. The sequence continues at coordinate 22,600,820 of NC_140248.1, forward strand.
AAGATTTCTCATCTCAAAAGTGAGGAGGGAAAAAGTAAACTCCCCGTCGGGGAATTGAACCCCGGTCTCCCGCGTGACAGGCGGGGATACTCACCACTATACTAACGAGGAGTTAAGTGACAATTACATTTCAGCAAGAAAAAAAAAACGGCCATTTTTAGCTCACTTTGCATAGTGTAGGTTTCTATATGGTAGTAGTGTTTCTGAGCTTTTTGTGCTAGCTGTTTGTGTGTAGAATTATTTGGGATATTCTGTGAATTATTTGGGATATTCGCACAGAAAGGAACGTTTGAGATCTAACTTCTGTAGTTTGACGCATTTCCAATGCAAAATTTGATACATCATTTGAGTTACCTGTAGCACGAGCACGCAACCATGGGACCTGATTATGAAGAGAGAATGGCAGATTATGAACTCTAGCTTTTTATTTTATTTTAAAATAAAAAATATACCAAAATGTTTGAGGGGGCTCAGCAGATTTGTGACGAGGCTATAGCCTAGCCCCGTCCCTGGAGCTGTGCTTATTTGTCTACTCTCACAGCACAAAAACATTTTGTCAGAAGTGGGGTTTGAACCCACGCCTCCAGGGGAGACTGCGACCTGAACGCTGCGCCTTAGAGCGCTCGGCCATCTTGACTGTTGTTCCCAGGCCCCCAGGATGGCTGTAAGTTGCCTATAGCAACGGTAAACAATTGGGAACTATATTGGATTGAGGAGGGCCGAAAGCAACACAATTAAGCGAAACTGAACACTAAACCCATATTTTTAAAAATATATTTAAAGCAATACATCGCAATATTTCGATATTTGGACCTTTACAAACTTGTCTGGTGCTAATTCTCCAATTAGACTTACTAAAAGTAATCTGAATCGTTCAAACAGTCTACTCAGAAAGATAATACATTGATACATTTATTACCTTGTAAAACTTGCGCCGCCAGGACGCAGCATTCAATCGAAGTGCGCATGCACAACGTTGTGCTTAAACAACACAGAAGTAGCTAACTATTCCGGCGTCTATGGATTTCATGCGTTTTTTAGCTCAATGATATCATGGCGGAGGTGAGAAAACCAAAGCGAAACATCACAGAGGAAGCCAGAAAAAGCAAAAGACAATCTGATAACGTTACAAAAGTACGACAGTGCACTTACTCGCAGAGCCTGTGGGGGCGCCGTTCCGAGAAAACCGGAGAAAACGCTATGTATTGCTTTAATGACAGTGCAGTGCTGTTGTATAAAAGCAATAAGACACTCGAGGTCGTGCTTCTTCGAACCGTGCCAATATGCCACAGTAAAGCATTCCCTCTCGTGTCTTATTGCTTAATTAACGCCCACCCTCTAAGCCAAACACTTGCAAACAAAATGGCTAAAGAGCTTGAGGAGCCTGTAAGATAAAGATTTCTCATCTCAAAAGTGAGGAGGGAAAAAGTAAACTCCCCGTCGGGGAATTGAACCCCGGTCTCCCGCGTGACAGGCGGGGATACTCACCACTATACTAACGAGGAGTTAAGTGACAATTACATTTCAGCAAGAAAAAAAAAACGGCCATTTTTAGCTCACTTTGCATAGTGTAGGTTTCTATATGGTAGTAGTGTTTCTGAGCTTTTTGTGCTAGCTGTTTGTGTGTAGAATTATTTGGGATATTCTGTGAATTATTTGGGATATTCGCACAGAAAGGAACGTTTGAGATCTAACTTCTGTAGTTTGACGCATTTCCAATGCAAAATTTGATACATCATTTGAGTTACCTGTAGCACGAGCACGCAACCATGGGACCTGATTATGAAGAGAGAATGGCAGATTATGAACTCTAGCTTTTTATTTTATTTTAAAATAAAAAATATACCAAAATGTTTGAGGGGGCTCAGCAGATTTGTGACGAGGCTATAGCCTAGCCCCGTCCCTGGAGCTGTGCTTATTTGTCTACTCTCACAGCACAAAAACATTTTGTCAGAAGTGGGGTTTGAACCCACGCCTCCAGGGGAGACTGCGACCTGAACGCTGCGCCTTAGAGCGCTCGGCCATCTTGACTGTTGTTCCCAGGCCCCCAGGATGGCTGTAAGTTGCCTATAGCAACGGTAAACAATTGGGAACTATATTGGATTGAGGAGGGCCGAAAGCAACACAATTAAGCGAAACTGAACACTAAACCCATATTTTTAAAAATATATTTAAAGCAATACATCGCAATATTTCGATATTTGGACCTTTACAAACTTGTCTGGTGCTAATTCTCCAATTAGACTTACTAAAAGTAATCTGAATCGTTCAAACAGTCTACTCAGAAAGATAATACATTGATACATTTATTACCTTGTAAAACTTGCGCCGCCAGGACGCAGCATTCAATCGAAGTGCGCATGCACAACGTTGTGCTTAAACAACACAGAAGTAGCTAACTATTCCGGCGTCTATGGATTTCATGCGTTTTTTAGCTCAATGATATCATGGCGGAGGTGAGAAAACCAAAGCGAAACATCACAGAGGAAGCCAGAAAAAGCAAAAGACAATCTGATAACGTTACAAAAGTACGACAGTGCACTTACTCGCAGAGCCTGTGGGGGCGCCGTTCCGAGAAAACCGGAGAAAACGCTATGTATTGCTTTAATGACAGTGCAGTGCTGTTGTATAAAAGCAATAAGACACTCGAGGTCGTGCTTCTTCGAACCGTGCCAATATGCCACAGTAAAGCATTCCCTCTCGTGTCTTATTGCTTAATTAACGCCCACCCTCTAAGCCAAACACTTGCAAACAAAATGGCTAAAGAGCTTGAGGAGCCTGTAAGATAAAGATTTCTCATCTCAAAAGTGAGGAGGGAAAAAGTAAACTCCCCGTCGGGGAATTGAACCCCGGTCTCCCCGCGTGACAGGCGGGGATACTCACCACTATACTAACGAGGAGTTAAGTGACAATTACATTTCAGCAAGAAAAAAAAAACGGCCATTTTTAGCTCACTTTGCATAGTGTAGGTTTCTATATGGTAGTAGTGTTTCTGAGCTTTTTGTGCTAGCTGTTTGTGTGTAGAATTATTTGGGATATTCTGTGAATTATTTGGGATATTCGCACAGAAAGGAACGTTTGAGATCTAACTTCTGTAGTTTGACGCATTTCCAATGCAAAATTTGATACATCATTTGAGTTACCTGTAGCACGAGCACGCAACCATGGGACCTGATTATGAAGAGAGAATGGCTGATTATGAACTTTTACTTTTTTAATTTTTATTAAAAAAAAAAAAAATGTAAAAAAAAATGTTTGAGGGTGCTAAGCAGATTTGTGACGGGGCTATAGCCCTGCCTAGCCCCGTCCCTGGAGCTGTGCTTATTTGTCTACTCTCACAGCACAAAAACATCTTGTCAGAAGTGGGATTTGAACCCACACCTCCAGGGGAGACTGCGACCTGAACGCAGCGCCTTAGACCGCTCGGCCATCCTGACTGTTATTTCCAGGCCCCCAGGATGGCTGCAAGTTGCCTATAGCAACGGTAAACAATTGGGAACTATATTGGATTGTGGAGGGCCGAAAGCAACACAATTTAGCGAAACTGAACACTAAACCCATATTTTTAAATATATATTTAAAGCAATACATCGCAATATTTCGATATTTGGACCTTTACAAACTTGTCTGGTGCTAATTCTCCAATTAGACTTACTAAAAGTAATCTGAATCGTTCAAACAGTCTACTCAGAAAGATAATACATTGATACATTTATTACCTTGTAAAACTTGCGCCGCCAGGACGCAGCATTCAATCGAAGTGCGCATGCACAACGTTGTGCTTAAACAACACAGAAGTAGCTAACTATTCCGGCGTCTATGGATTTCATGCGTTTTTTAGCTCAATGATATCATGGCGGAGGTGAGAAAACCAAAGCGAAACATCACAGAGGAAGCCAGAAAAAGAAAAAGACAATCTGATAACGTTACAAAAGTACGACAGTGCACTTACTCGCAGAGCCTGTGGGGGCGCCGTTCCGAGAAAACCGGAGAAAACGCTATGTATTGCTTTAATGACAGTGCAGTGCTGTTGTATAAAAGCAATAAGACACTCGAGGTCGTGCTTCTTCGAACCGTGCCAATATGCCACAGTAAAGCATTCCCTCTCGTGTCTTATTGCTTAATTAACGCCCACCCTCTAAGTCCAACACTTGCAAACAAAATGGCTAAAGAGCTTGAGGAGCCTGTAAGATAAAGATTTCTCATCTCAAAAGTGAGGAGGGAAAAAGTAACCTCCCCAACCCCGGTCTCCCGCGTGACAGGCGGGGATACTCACCACTATACTAACGAGGAGTTAAGTGACAATAACATTTCAGTAAAAAAAAAAAAACTGCCATTTTTAGCTCACTTTGCATAGTGTAGGTTTCTGTATGGTAGTAGTGTTTCTGAGCTTTTTGTGCTAACTGTTTGTGTGTAGAATTATTTGGGATATTCTGTGAATTATTTGGGATATTCGCACAGAAAGGAACGTTTGAGATCATCTAACTTCTGTAGTTTGACGTATTTCCAATACAAAATTTGATACATCATTTGAGTTACCTGTAGCACGAGCACGCAACCATGGGACCTGATTATGAAGAGAGAATGGCTGATTATGAACTTTTACTCTTTTAATATTTATTTTAAAAAAAAAAGTAAAAAAGAATGTTTGAGGGGGCTAAGCAGATTTGTGACGAGGCTATAGCCCTGCCTAGCGCCGTCCCTGGAGCTGAGCTTATTTGTCTACTGTCACAGCACAAAAACATCTTGTCAGAAGTGGGATTCGAACCCACGCCTCCAGAGGAGACTGCGACCTGAACGCAGCGCCTTAGACCGCTCGGCCATCCTGACTGTTGTCGCCAAGCCCCCAGTTGACGTCATTTGACTGTTACCGGTGACCTATGTACTTGCGCAGCCAGTTGAGACAACATAAAACAATAATGCGATGGTTATCATCGCATCATGTATCAATGTTTACATCTGTTAACGAAGAAAAAATTACATTTGTGGATTTCGTTTTTTCAGTCGGTGGCCGCCGCCATCTTGTTGACAGATTTTTGAGAGGAGATTTGCAAAGCATTCTGGGTAGCCCTCGTTCTGAAGTGTGGGTCCAGCAAATCTCAGTTTGAAGGGTTATCTAGCCCTCGCACTTCGTCCTAACCCTAGATGCAAAGAGAATTGGGACAACCCTTGCCCTAACGTGAACGCACATTTCCAAGGGTTAGGGCCAAGGGATGAATTGGGATTGGGCCCAAGAGTGAGGAAGGAAAAAGTAAACTCCCCGTCGGGGAATTGAACCCCGGTCTCCCGCGTGACAGGCGGGGATACTCACCACTATACTAACGAGGAGTGAGGTGACAATAGCTTTTCAGTTTTAAATAAAAATCTGTCATTTCTAGCTCCTTTTGCATAGCTTAGGTTTCTATCTGGTAGTAGTATTTCTGAGCTTTTTTGTGCTAGCTCTTTTTGTGTAGAAGTATTTTGGATATTCTGTGATTGTCTAGGTAAGCAGTTAAGAGTATTTCATGTCTGGATTAGTTTGGTTTTGCAAGGGTTAGTTGAGATGTATGAGCCCTGTTGCACAATAAACCCTGATGACTTAAGGTTTGAGGTAGATTTAAATAGCTTTGTAATTCCGACCTTCAGATCAAAGCATGTTAACGCCCACCCTCTAAAACAAACACTTACAAACAAAGAGGCGAAAGAGCTTGCAAGACAGAGATTTCTGATCTCAAGAGTGAGGAGGGAAAAAGTAAACTCCCCGTCGGGGAATTGAACCCCGGTCTCCCGCGTGACAGGCGGGGATACTCACCACTATACTAACGAGGAGTGAGGTGACAATGTTTTTTCAGTTTTAAACAAAAACCGTTTGGTTTTGCACAGGTTAGTTGCGATGGATGAGCCCTGTTACACAATAAGCCCTAATTTTTAAGGTTTGAGGTCACCGAGCAGTCAGTAAATCTGTCAACAATCATGGCGGACTTCGAAGCGGTAGAAATTTGCCAAACTATATTAAAAGGTTACAGACTTTGTAGCAAAATGTGTCTGTGGAAAAATATTTTATTACCCAGCTATCTTAGTTACACCAATATTGAACTATTTTGACAGCTTTGGGTTGTGTGTGTCGTATTTATTAAGTTTTACAAATCTACGAAGCTTATAGCCAACATTAGCTAACTAGCCATAACCGAAGCCGGCTCTATGCTGGTTAGATTATCTGGTTATATTCATTATGTTGACAACGTGCTTCACTAGATCACATGGGCTTGTTAATTCTGTTTGTAAAACGATATAGTTTATAACATTAAAGTAAAGTAACAAGAAAGCGATCTATCATTGTTTACCAAAACCATAGCAATGCTATTTTCCGGTCGTACTGACGACTGGGATTTGCTGGATGAGTTAAATTTTTTGAACGCATTCGGACGTCCACCGGAGCGGAATTTTGTCCGCACCGCATCCCTCGGAGCCCCTATCGCATGCGGTCTGTGGACTCTCATAGGAAACAAATGACTTCCGGTCTTTTCAGAACCGTACCGCAGCTTTATAAACAAAATGGCTAAAGAGCTTCCAGAGCCAGTAAGATAAAGTTTTCTGACCTCAAGAGTGAGGAGGGAAAAGCTAGCCTCCCCGCCGGGGAATTGAACCCCGGTGAGGTGATAGTATTTTTTCAGTTTAAAAAACAAATCAGCCATTTTTAGCTCCTTTTGCATAGTGTAGGTTTCTATCTGATAGTAGTGTTTCTGAGCTTTTTGTGCTAGCTGTTGGTGTGTAGAATTATTTAGGATATTCTGTGATTGTCTAGGTAAGCTCTCAGAACCTCTGCAGGAGTTTCCCCCTACTAAGCCATCTCACATCAGTGTGTAGCAACAACTCAGAATGGTCGCAGTCGGCCTTCTCCAGATGCGAACGGAACAGTCGTCTTTGAAGAGATGTGGCTCGAATAGAACAGGCGATCTTCATTGCTACATCCATTATTTCTTTCATGTTAAGCATTTTTGCGCATAATGCTTGTTGGTGTATTATGCAGTGATAATTGAGGAAGTTGGGGAAAGCACCGTCCTCCCTGCACTTGGAAATAAATCCATTCGAGCTGCCAACCATTGCAGATGCACCGTCCGTGGTGATTGACACCAATTTGCACAGAGGGAGCTGGGTCTTCTCAGTTTTTGAAAGACTAAAAAATGTCCTCTCCCCGCGTGTGTTCTTTCAGGGGCAGGATTGTTAACAGCTCCTCTTTTGCAGTCATATCTGTAAACACCATCCGAATGAAAATGCACAACTGAGCTGTATCACTTACGTCTGTAGACTCGTCCAATTGCAGTGAGACACAATCGCAATCTGCAATGTCCTTCTGAAGCTGCTGTGTCAAATCCTCGGCCATGACTTCACAGCGCCGTGTAACTGTACTTCTTGATAGCTGGAGAGCTTTGATTGAAGTTAATATTTCCTGTTTGTTTTTAAAGTCCCGAAACAACGAGTCAGCTGCTTCAACGAATGCCTCTTTTATCATCTCTCCATCTTGGAAGGACTTCTTGCGCTTAATGATGGCGTGACTCACCCTGAACGATGCTTCGGTGGCTGCCTTCGCTTTTGAAGTCACCTTTGTGAACAATGCCTGCTGTCCGTACAACTGTGATTTCAGTTCCCTCACCTTTCTCTTTCTCAGCTCGCTTTTTGGAGGGAAGTCAGTGTCGTACGTTCTGTGAACGGTCCGAAAGTGCCGCTCCACATTTCCCTTCTTCGAAATGGTGATAGCAGATTAGACAAACGCACTTCGAATATGACATCGTGAAAAAAAAAGTCCTCCTCCCATTCTAAATGAAAGCTGTACGTTTTTGGTTTCTTACTTGGTCCAGCTTCCCCACTCATTTTTATACCCTTTCTTTAGTATAATAGTAAAATTTGAAGGCTAACTAGGTAGGCTAATCAGCTCGCCAGAGATTTGCAACTGGCGCGCATGCATGGTGAACCGTGTGTTTCAAAAGATGAGATCTCAGACTGGCATACCTGTACGTCAATCAAGTGGCAAATGCCATAGTGAGGATGGATGATAGGCTAACTTTTTTGGGGGGCGGGGGGTGTTTATTTATTTTTTTCAATGCCATGTGATCTACCCACACTACCTTTGCGATCGACCGGTCGATCGCGAACGACGTATTGGGCACCCCTGCTCTAGACCATTTCTCAGGAATGTGTGGGCGCGTTAGATCAGGATTTGATTGACATTTTGATCGGCCAATGACAAACAATCTCATCAAAACTAGCAACGCACTATGCACAGCAACTTAAAGTCCAGCCGTATATGTTTGAGCCATCAGATACTCAATTCTCAGAGGATGCAGAAATACAGTAGAAGTCCTGCCATCTCCAAATAATTCATTTTAATCGATCACTGAATGGTGAGTTCCAAAATGCTTTTCTATCCATTAGTAGAATTAGTTAGCCACAGCTAGTTCTAACCATACTAGCTAGCGCTAACATTATTAGGCTGCTAAGCAGCTACAAAGCACTGAGTTGGCAAGCTAACAATGTTAGATTTCTTTATAAAAAGGTGAGGTTAACAATAAACGTGGAACATTTACTTAATCTTTATCATTAGCAAGTAACTTACATGATCGATCTCTAGGCTCTGGGCATCGGGGAGAGGCTGAAGTGGAGGGAGAGAGGGTACTGCTCCAGCTACAAGACATAGCCGTTGTGCAAAACCCATGGCTTTCTGTCAGAATTTAATGAATGAGCGCAGCATATGAAGGTATGTTTCCGGACTGCTCCACCACGGCTCACCAAAAACGCGGTCCACTGTTTCTCTAAATCCAACACAGTTGGAAAAATTAAGGAATGACTTGTTGTCATCTCACCGATGAGCACCCAGGGACAGCACAAACAATCATGATGGTGCACAGGGTGGAGAGATAGAGGATAGATAAAAATAGATACCGGTAGATGGATAGATAAAAATAGACAAAGATATTAGGCTGGATCAAATATGTTAGCTAACTGCAAAGTTGCTGTCGATGAGGCAGATTTAGCAGGGAGGTAGGACTTACTAATGTGCATTTTTTAATGATTGGATCTTGGATATAATGACGTCACATTAAACGAATTAAACAACGGCCATTTCAAACCCACTGTCAGGAATGTAACAAAAACTTAAATGAGAATATTTCGAATTTTGTTATATAAAATTTACAAACAAAATGGCTAAAGAGCTTGCAGAGCCTGTAAGATAGAGTTTTCTGATCTCAAGAGTGAGGAAGGAAAATATCCTCCCCGTCGGGGAATTGAACCCCGGTCTCCCGCGTGACAGGCGGGGATACTCACCACTATACTAACGAGGATTGAGGTAATAGGTTTTTTTCAGTTTCAAAAAAAAATCTGCCATTTTTAGCTCCTTTTGCATAGTGTAGGTTTCTATCTGATAGTAGTGTTTCTGACCTTTTGTGCTAGCTGTTGGTGTGTAGAATTATTTAGGATATCCTGTGATTGTCTAGGTAAGCAGTTAAGAGTATTTCACAATGTCTGGATTAGTTTGGTTTTGCAAAGGTTAGTTGAGATGGATGAGCCATGTTACACAAAAAGCCCTAATGACTGAAGGTTTGAGGTGGATTTAAATAGCTTGGTAACTCTGACCTTCAGATCAAAACCACCTCTTAGTCCAACACTTGCAAACAAAATGGCTAAGGAGCTTGCAGAGCCAGTAAGATAAAGATTTCTCATCTCAAGAGTGAGGAGGGAAAAGGTAGCCTCCCCGTCGGGGAATTGAACCCCGGTCTCCCGCGTGACAGGCGGGGATACTCACCACTATACTAACGAGGATTGAGGTAATAGTTTTTTTTCAGTTTCAAAAAAAAATCTGCCATTTTTAGCTCCTTTTGCATAGTGTAGGTTTCTATCTGATAGTAGTGTTTCTGAGCTTTTTGTGCTAGCTGTTGGTGTGTAGAATTATTTGGGATATTCTGTGATTGTCTAGGTAAGCAGTTAAGAGTATTTCACAATGTCTGGATTAGTTTGGTTTTGCAAAGGTTAGTTGAGATGGATGAGCCATGTTACACAAAAAGCCCTAATGACTGAAGGTTTGAGGTGGATTTAAATAGCTTGGTAACTCTGACCTTCAGATCAAAGCCACCTCTTAGTCCAACACTTGCAAACAAAATGGCTAAGGAGCTTGCAGAGCCAGTAAGATAAAGATTTCTCATCTCAAGAGTGAGGAGGGAAAAGGCAGCCTCCCCGTCGGGGAATTGAACCCCGGTCTCCCGCGTGACAGGCGGGGATACTCACCACTATACTAACGAGGATTGAGGTAATAGTTTTTTTTCAGTTTCAAAAAAAAATCTGCCATTTTTAGCTCCTTTTGCATAGTGTAGGTTTCTATCTGATAGTAGTGTTTCTGACCTTTTGTGCTAGCTGTTGGTGTGTAGAATTATTTGGGATATCCTGTGATTGTCTAGGTAAGCAGTTAAGTGTATTTCACAATGTCTGGATTAGTTTGGTTTTGCAAAGGTTAGTTGAGATGGATGAGCCATGTTACACAAAAAGCCCTAATGACTGAAGGTTTGAGGTGGATTTAAATAGCTTGGTAACTCTGACCTTCAGATCAAAGCCACCTCTTAGTCCAACACTTGCAAACAAAATGGCTAAGGAGCTTGCAGAGCCAGTAAGATAAAGATTTCTCATCTCAAGAGTGAGGAGGGAAAAGGTAGCCTCCCCGTCGGGGAATTGAACCCCGGTCTCCCGCGTGACAGGCGGGGATACTCACCACTATACTAACGAGGATTGAGGTAATAGTTTTTTTTCAGTTTCAAAAAAAAATCTGCCATTTTTAGCTCCTTTTGCATAGTGTAGGTTTCTATCTGATAGTAGTGTTTCTGAGCTTTTTGTGCTAGCTGTTGGTGTGTAGAATTATTTGGGATATTCTGTGATTGTCTAGGTAAGCAGTTAAGAGTATTTCACAATGTCTGGATTAGTTTGGTTTTGCAAAGGTTAGTTGAGATGGATGAGCCATGTTACACAAAAAGCCCTAATGACTGAAGGTTTGAGGTGGATTTAAATAGCTTGGTAACTCTGACCTTCAGATCAAAGCCACCTCTTAGTCCAACACTTGCAAACAAAATGGCTAAGGAGCTTGCAGAGCCAGTAAGATAAAGATTTCTCATCTCAAGAGTGAGGAGGGAAAAGGCAGCCTCCCCGTCGGGGAATTGAACCCCGGTCTCCCGCGTGACAGGCGGGGATACTCACCACTATACTAACGAGGATTGAGGTAATAGTTTTTTTTCAGTTTCAAAAAAAAATCTGCCATTTTTAGCTCCTTTTGCATAGTGTAGGTTTCTATCTGATAGTAGTGTTTCTGACCTTTTGTGCTAGCTGTTGGTGTGTAGAATTATTTGGGATATCCTGTGATTGTCTAGGTAAGCAGTTAAGTGTATTTCACAATGTCTGGATTAGTTTGGTTTTGCAAAGGTTAGTTGAGATGGATGAGCCATGTTACACAAAAAGCCCTAATGACTGAAGGTTTGAGGTGGATTTAAATAGCTTGGTAACTCTGACCTTCAGATCAAAGCCACCTCTTAGTCCAACACTTGCAAACAAAATGGCTAAGGAGCTTGCAGAGCCAGTAAGATAAAGATTTCTCATCTCAAGAGTGAGGAGGGAAAAGGTAGCCTCCCCGTCGGGGAATTGAACCCCGGTCTCCCGCGTGACAGGCGGGGATACTCACCACTATACTAACGAGGATTGAGGTAATAGTTTTTTTTCAGTTTCAAAAAAAAATCTGCCATTTTTAGCTCCTTTTGCATAGTGTAGGTTTCTATCTGATAGTAGTGTTTCTGAGCTTTTTGTGCTAGCTGTTGGTGTGTAGAATTATTTGGGATATTCTGTGATTGTCTAGGTAAGCAGTTAAGAGTATTTCACAATGTCTGGATTAGTTTGGTTTTGCAAAGGTTAGTTGAGATGGATGAGCCATGTTACACAAAAAGCCCTAATGACTGAAGGTTTGAGGTGGATTTAAATAGCTTGGTAACTCTGACCTTCAGATCAAAGCCACCTCTTAGTCCAACACTTGCAAACAAAATGGCTAAGGAGCTTGCAGAGCCAGTAAGATAAAGATTTCTCATCTCAAGAGTGAGGAGGGAAAAGGTAGCCTCCCCGTCGGGGAATTGAACCCCGGTCTCCCGCGTGACAGGCGGGGATACTCACCACTATACTAACGAGGATTGAGGTAATAGTTTTTTTTCAGTTTCAAAAAAAAATCTGCCATTTTTAGCTCCTTTTGCATAGTGTAGGTTTCTATCTGATAGTAGTGTTTCTGAGCTTTTTGTGCTAGCTGTTGGTGTGTAGAATTATTTGGGATATTCTGTGATTGTCTAGGTAAGCAGTTAAGAGTATTTCACAATGTCTGGATTAGTTTGGTTTTGCAAAGGTTAGTTGAGATGGATGAGCCATGTTACACAAAAAGCCCTAATGACTGAAGGTTTGAGGTGGATTTAAATAGCTTGGTAACTCTGACCTTCAGATCAAAGCCACCTCTTAGTCCAACACTTGCAAACAAAATGGCTAAGGAGCTTGAAGAGCCAGTAAGATAAAGATTTCTCATCTCAAGAGTGAGGAGGGAAAAGGTAGCCTCCCCGTCGGGGTCTCCCGCGTGACAGGCGGGGATACTCACCACTATACTAACGAGGATTGAGGTAATAGTTTTTTTTCAGTTTCAAAAAAAAATCTGCCATTTTTAGCTCCTTTTGCATAGTGTAGGTTTCTATCTGATAGTAGTGTTTCTGACCTTTTGTGCTAGCTGTTGGTGTGTAGAATTATTTGGGATATCCTGTGATTGTCTAGGTAAGCAGTTAAGTGTATTTCACAATGTCTGGATTAGTTTGGTTTTGCAAAGGTTAGTTGAGATGGATGAGCCATGTTACACAAAAAGCCCTAATGACTGAAGGTTTGAGGTGGATTTAAATAGCTTGGTAACTCTGACCTTCAGATCAAAGCCACCTCTTAGTCCAACACTTGCAAACAAAATGGCTAAGGAGCTTGCAGAGCCAGTAAGATAAAGATTTCTCATCTCAAGAGTGAGGAGGGAAAAGGTAGCCTCCCCGTCGGGGAATTGAACCCCGGTCTCCCGCGTGACAGGCGGGGATACTCACCACTATACTAACAAGGATTGAGGTAAAAATTTTTTTTCAGTTTCAAAAAAAAAACTGCCATTTTTAGCTCCTTTTGCATAGTGTAGGTTTCTATCTGATAGTAGTGTTTCTGAGCTTTTTGTGCTAGCTGTTGGTGTGTAGAATTATTTGGGATATTCTGTGATTGTCTAGGTAAGCAGTTAAGAGTATTTCACAATGTCTGGATTAGTTTGGTTTTGCAAAGGTTAGTTGAGATGGATGAGCCATGTTACACAAAAAGCCCTAATGACTGAAGGTTTGAGGTGGATTTAAATAGCTTGGTAACTCTGACCTTCAGATCAAAGCCACCTCTTAGTCCAACACTTGCAAACAAAATGGCTAAGGAGCTTGCAGAGCCAGTAAGATAAAGATTTCTCATCTCAAGAGTGAGGAGGGAAAAGGTAGCCTATCCGTCACAGGCGGGGATACTCACCACTATACTAACGAGGATTGAGGTAATAGTTTTTTTTCAGTTTCAAAAAAAAATCAGCCATTTTTAGCTCCTTTTGCATAGTGTAGGTTTCTATCTGGTTGTAGTGTTTCTGAGCTTTTTGTGCTAGCTGTTGGTGTGTAGAATTATTTGGGATATTCTGTGATTGTCTAGGTAAGCAGTTAAGAGTATTTCACAATGTCTGGATTAGTTTGGTTTTGCAAAGGTTAGTTGAGATGGATGAGCCATGTTACACAAAAAGCCCTAATGACTGAAGGTTTGAGGTGGATTTAAATAGCTTGGTAACTCTGACCTTCAGATCAAAGCCACCTCTTAGTCCAACACTTGCAAACAAAATGGCTAAGGAGCTTGCAGAGCCAGTAAGATAAAGATTTCTCATCTCAAGAGTGAGGAGGGAAAAGGCAGCCTCCCCGTCGGGGAATTGAACCCCGGTCTCCCGCGTGACAGGCGGGGATACTCACCACTATACTAACGAGGATTGAGGTAATAGTTTTTTTTCAGTTTCAAAAAAAAATCTGCCATTTTTAGCTCCTTTTGCATAGTGTAGGTTTCTATCTGATAGTAGTGTTTCTGACCTTTTGTGCTAGCTGTTGGTGTGTAGAATTATTTGGGATATCCTGTGATTGTCTAGGTAAGCAGTTAAGAGTATTTCACAATGTCTGGATTAGTTTGGTTTTGCAAAGGTTAGTTGAGATGGATGAGCCATGTTACACAAAAAGCCCTAATGACTGAAGGTTTGAGGTGGATTTAAATAGCTTGGTAACTCTGACCTTCAGATCAAAGCCACCTCTTAGTCCAACACTTGCAAACAAAATGGCTAAGGAGCTTGCAGAGCCAGTAAGATAAAGATTTCTCATCTCAAGAGTGAGGAGGGAAAAGGTAGCCTCCCCGTCACAGGCGGGGATACTCACCACTATACTAACGAGGATTGAGGTAATAGTTTTTTTTCAGTTTCAAAAAAAAATCAGCCATTTTTAGCTCCTTTTGCATAGTGTAGGTTTCTATCTGGTTGTAGTGTTTCTGAGCTTTTTGTGCTAGCTGTTGGTGTGTAGAATTATTTGGGATATTCTGTGATTGTCTAGGTAAGCAGTTAAGAGTATTTCACAATGTCTGGATTAGTTTGGTTTTGCAAAGGTTAGTTGAGATGGATGAGCCATGTTACACAAAAAGCCCTAATGACTGAAGGTTTGAGGTGGATTTAAATAGCTTGGTAACTCTGACCTTCAGATCAAAGCCACCTCTTAGTCCAACACTTGCAAACAAAATGGCTAAGGAGCTTGCAGAGCCAGTAAGATAAAGATTTCTCATCTCAAGAGTGAGGAGGGAAAAGGCAGCCTCCCCGTCGGGGAATTGAACCCCGGTCTCCCGCGTGACAGGCGGGGATACTCACCACTATACTAACGAGGATTGAGGTAATAGTTTTTTTTCAGTTTCAAAAAAAAATCTGCCATTTTTAGCTCCTTTTGCATAGTGTAGGTTTCTATCTGATAGTAGTGTTTCTGACCTTTTGTGCTAGCTGTTGGTGTGTAGAATTATTTGGGATATCCTGTGATTGTCTAGGTAAGCAGTTAAGAGTATTTCACAATGTCTGGATTAGTTTGGTTTTGCAAAGGTTAGTTGAGATGGATGAGCCATGTTACACAAAAAGCCCTAATGACTGAAGGTTTGAGGTGGATTTAAATAGCTTGGTAACTCTGACCTTCAGATCAAAGCCACCTCTTAGTCCAACACTTGCAAACAAAATGGCTAAGGAGCTTGCAGAGCCAGTAAGATAAAGATTTCTCATCTCAAGAGTGAGGAGGGAAAAGGTAGCCTCCCCGTCGGGGAATTGAACCCCGGTCTCCCGCGTGACAGGCGGGGATACTCACCACTATACTAACGAGGATTGAGGTAATAGTTTTTTTTCAGTTTAAAAAAAAATCTGCCATTTTTAGCTCCTTTTGCATAGTGTAGGTTTCTATCTGATAGTAGTGTTTCTGAGCTTTTTGTGCTAGCTGTTGGTGTGTAGAATTATTTGGGATATTCTGTGATTGTCTAGGTAAGCAGTTAAGAGTATTTCACAATGTCTGGATTAGTTTGGTTTTGCAAAGGTTAGTTGAGATGGATGAGCCATGTTACACAAAAAGCCCTAATGACTGAAGGTTTGAGGTGGATTTAAATAGCTTGGTAACTCTGACCTTCAGATCAAAGCCACCTCTTAGTCCAACACTTGCAAACAAAATGGCTAAGGAGCTTGCAGAGCCAGTAAGATAAAGATTTCTCATCTCAAGAGTGAGGAGGGAAAAGGTAGCCTCCCCGTCGGGGAATTGAACCCCGGTCTCCCGCGTGACAGGCGGGGATACTCGCCACTATACTAACGAGGAGTGAGTTGGCAGTATTTTTTCAGTAAAAAAAAAAATCAGCCATTTTTAGCTCCTTTTGCATAGTGTAGGTTTCTATCTGGTAGTAGTGTTTCTGAGCTTTTTGTGCTAGCTGTTTGTGTGTAGAATTATTTGGGATATTCTGTGATTGTCTAGGTAAGCAGTTAAGAGTATTTCACAATGTCTGGATTAGTTTGGTTTTGCAAAGGTTAGTTGAGATGGATGAGCCCTGTTACAATAAGCCCTGATGACTGAAGGTTTGAGGTGGACTTAAAAAGCTTACAGCTTATATGCCCCCGCATCATTTTACAACCTGTATTGTTCGACTTTGCAACTGCTTGCTTGCTAGCTAGCTTAGCTAGCCTAACGTTGGGTGTATGAAGCTGGATAGTGGCCATGATTGCACCACCCTCATCCCACGATGGAGGCTATCAACTGGGCTTGGGACTTTGCCTCTCATCGCTAACTGGCAACTGTCCCGGTTGAGCTAATGGTAGGTAACGTTAGCTAGCTCAAACGTAGTTTTTTATTAGGCTATTATTAGCCTACCTTCAGATCAAAGCCACCTCTTAGTCCAACACTTGTAAACAAAATGGCTAAGGAGCTTGCAGAGCCAGTAAGATAAAGATTTCTCATCTCAAGAGTGAGGAGGGAAAAGCTAACCTCCCCGTCGGGGAATTGAACCCCGGTCTCCCGCGTGACAGGCGGGGATACTCACCACTATACTAACGAGGATTGAGGTAATAGTTTTTTTTCAGTTTCAAAAAAAAATCTGCCTTTTTTAGCTCCGCAGTTAAGCAGTTAAGAGTATTTCACAATGTCTGGATTAGTTTGGTTTTGCAAAGGTTAGTTGAGATGGATGTGCCATGTTACACAATAAGCCCTAATGACTGAAGGTTGGAGGTGGATTTAAATAGCTTTGTAATTCCGAACTTCAGATCAAAGCATGTTAACACCCACCCTCTAAAACAAACATTTACAAACAAAATGGCTAAAGAGCTTGCAGAGCCTGTAAGATAAAGTTTTTGATCTCAAGAGTGAGGAAGGAAAATATCCTCCCCGTCGGGGAATTGAACCCCGGTCTCCCGCGTGACAGGCGGGGATACTCACCACTATACTAACGAGGAGTGAGGTGACAGTATTTTTTCAGTTTCAAAAAATAATCTGCCATTTTTAGCAGGTCAAAGCATGTTAAGGTTTGAGCTGGATTTAAATAGCTTTGTAATTCTGACCTTCAGATCAAAGCATGTTAACGCCCACCCTCTTAAACAAACATTTACAAACAAAATGGCTAAAGTGCTTGCAGAGCCTGTAAGATAAAGTTTTTGATCTCAAGAGTGAGGAAGGGAAAAAGCAACCTCCCCGTCGGGGAATTGAACCCCGGTCTCCCGCGTGACAGGCGGGGATACTCACCACTATACTAACGAGGAGTGAGGTGACAGTATTTTTTCAGTTTCAAAAAAGAATCTGCCATTTTTAGCAGGTCAAAGCATGTTAAGGTTTGAGCTGGATTTAAATAGCTTTGTAATTCTGACCTTCAGATCAAAGCATGTTAACGCCCACCCTCTTAAACAAACATTTACAAACAAAAAGGCTAAAGAGCTTGCAAAAGAGAGATTTCTGATCTCAAGAGTGAGGAGGGAAAAAGCAACCTCCCCGTCGGGGAATTGAACCCCGGTCTCCCGCGTGACAGGCGGGGATACTCACCACTATACTAACGAGGAGTGAGGTGACAGTATTTTTTCAGTTTCAAAAAAGAATCTGCCATTTTTAGCAGGTCAAAGCATGTTAAGGTTTGAGCTGGATTTAAATAGCTTTGTAATAAGGAGCTGTATCTTAGAGCTGGCGCTGTTTTCTCATGGTTTACAATGGGTAATGAGCTCTAGGGCTACAGCGCCATGAGCTCTAGGCTTTTTTTGCAGTCGAAAAAAGTTAAACTTTTTGGGCTAGAGCGCAGGCTGTAAAAGGCTGTTCTGATGATGACAGCGGTCGGTTTTTAGCAAACATGCAGAGACGTTGTTTTTTTTGTCCCCTCTGTTGGTTCCTCCACACAGACAGTAGAAAAATAACTGAAAAGGAAAGGCTGTATAGAAATGTTAAAGATGTCTTGTGTTCATTTATTTTTTAATTTATTAGGAGGCCAAAGCCCAAAGTGTGTAGAGTCTGACTTGCATGCAGCTATGTATGTTTTTTATTTAATATTAGAAATATTGAAGATGTCATGTGTTGTTATAATTTATTTTTTATTTATTAGGGGGCCAAAGCACAACGTGTGTGGAGTCTGACTTGCAGCTATATTTTTTATTTATTAATGTTCATGTTCAAGTTTGAAGTTTGTTTATTTAACCCATTCATTCACAATAAATGGGTCAGTTTCTCATACCAACTGTTGTGGACTATTCTGACTAACCTCTGAGGAAGTACATGTTGTTCTCTGTTTGAGTAATATCACTTGATCAAGCCGTTTCTAACATTCCAGACTACAAAATAAGTAAAAGTAAAGATCAAAAGGTAGGCTATGTATAACGCGCCGTTTGGATCGGATCGGTATCAGGTATCGGCTGAGTGAAAAGCGAAGTGGAAGTGAAAAAACTGGATCGGGACATCCCTAAATATAACACTATGTTTTGTTGTTATTGTTGACAGAAGTCATCAACATGTCCCAAAAGCCTAGTCTAATCTTCCTGGGAAAGCGGACTGTTTGCTTCCGGAAGGGGCCCTTGGGCTTTTTGCGGCAGGAGCCTTCAGAAGTTATTAAAATTAAAAATGACCCCTCCTTACAAGACAGGTCAGCGCCGGTCAAAGACGATGTGGTCAGGGTGAATGCCAGGACCGTGGTTTTTCACAGAGGAGGGGATTACACAGACCGGAGTGAAGTGCTTGGGGAGTATATCCTCCAGTTTGGTAAATACAAGGGCAAATCCTTCAGATGGCTGTTGGAGAACGATGTGGGGTACACAGTGTACCTGATCAAGACTGTCCAGAAGGAGAGAGACACTGGTGTCTTTGTGGCAGAAGGACACCACAAGGAGAGTCTTGTCTCCTTTGAGGAGTATGCCCTCAGTTTCGAGGAGATAAGGTCTCTCCTCAAATATGAAGCTGAAAGGTCCACTGCTCCACCACAGCTTTCGGAAGAGGACAACCAGGTTGGCTTTGGTGTCAGAGCGAAAGACCGCTGGAAAGAAGTGTGGGACAGCAGGGCTGATGGGTTTGCTACCTTCATCATGCGCCAGAAGTGTGCAGCTGGAACCAAAATGCACAGGTTGAAAAAATACCTGTTAGACCAGCAGACCAAAACCCTGAACCCCCCCCCACCCTCCACTCTTCTGACTGCCACACATGTCTCAATTTACAGATATGTCAGTGTCAAAAACCCTTATAAGAAAAACATTTATCCTAATCTAATGTGCTAGTCATAGTGATGTCGGTGTTTTATTTTACAGATGATGACGAGGAGCTTGACAGGGAAATGTTGAGTATTTCTCCCTCCAAATTTATCCAGTGTGAGTTAATTAAAACATACTTTCACTGTGTGTTTTGGCAAATGATCATGGTCAACAGTGAGAATGTTATTTTCATGTCCTCTCAGATTCACCAGGAGCTGCAGTCACAGGACCCCCAGCTGTGTCTACAGGCCGTCTGTCACATGACATTGAAGCAGGGCCCAATTTTGTAATAGTATTTATCATTACCATCTGTGTTTGGATGTGTAATTTTTTAGAGCCTAATAAATGTGTACTTTTTAAGCATGTAACGGTAACCGCGGTATTACGGTAACCGCAGTATTTTTTGGTCACGCGGTAACCTTGGGACTGGCTCGGTAAAACCGTAGGCTAAACTCACTGTTCTGGACTGGTCAGATGTCTTAGTTATATCAAGCTAACTATTGGCATCGGTGTGCTTATCGGTGTCATATTTATTCAGTTTGAGTAATTTACGATCGAGCTAGCTAACCACCTTTATCTCAATTGGCTCAGTTGCTGGTTAGTGAGGAGAGGCGGATTCCAAGCCCAGCTGATAACCCTACGTTGCGGGTTGGGGGGATGCAACGGTCGGCTAGGATCCTGCCTCTCATAGCTAACCAGCAACTGGTCACGTAGGGCGCATGTTCAATCCACACTAGTCACGTAGCTTTCCGTTGCCCTGGAGGTCCACCCCTCTGTGAGCGCAACAGAGGATGCCTGGGATAATTCACTGACAACTTTTGCCTTTTCCTGCTCATAAAGATTTGGCACGATCTTCTCAGCAAAGTGGGTGCGCGACGGGATCTCGTAACGTGGCTCAAGCACATCCAGCATGTGTTTAAACCCCTCGTTTTGCACAACAGAATATGGCCTCATGTCTGCAGCTATAAACACCCCCAAAAAAACTTTTGTAATAGCTTTAGCCCGGTTGGATTCTTTAGCTAAGGGCTGCGTAAATGCCGACCACGTGCGAACCGTAGAGATTTTCTGTAACTAGATGTCAGAACCATCTAGCCTAGATCTGCACCCAAAGTTTCCAAAGTACAAATCTTCTTTCCTCTTTAAATTTTGTGTTTTAAAACTGTGTTTAATACCGTGATATACCGTACCGTGGACCTTGATACCGTGATATTACCGTGCCGTGAGTTTTTGATACCGTTACATGCTTAGTACTTTTGTTGATGTGTCATGTGTCTACTGTATGCACTGTTTTGTTCAAAGTAAAACGTACAGATGGCATTGACAATGACTTTGTCTTACTTGATATTCACCTGACTTACAATGCAGATTTGAGAACTGCAGAAAATAGGATCGGAAGATCAAACAAAAAGGTATAATAGTTAACAATTAACTGATCTGGTTGTTCTTCATAGTGCAATAATATAGCATATGATTTATATATATATATATATATATATATATATAATACCACAGAATCCAGATTGAGTGTTATTATATCTGTGAGAATAATAATATGATATCTCCCTGATGGGAGATCATACCCTGGTCTCCAAGCAAAGAAGAAAAAGTGCACTGTGCTGATTGGATGAAGAGGATGGTCAGTAGTGCCCACCTTTGCCATCACTTATGGTACTTATCCCCGCGTGACAGACTCACCACTATACTAACGAGGAGTGTGGCGACTGTTTCTTTTCAGTTAATTGTAACTATGTAGATAGTGTAGGTTTCTACAATGGTAGTAGTGTCTGAGCTTTTTTGTGGTAGCTGTTTGTGTGTAGTATTATATGGAATATTCTGGGTTTGTCTATCTAAGCAGTTTAGAGTATTTCACAATATTTGGATTAGTTTGGGTTTTGCAAAGCTTAGTTGAGGTGGATGACCCCTGTTCCACAATAAGCCCTGATGACTTAAGGTTTGAGGTAAATAACTTGGTAAATCCAACTTAAGATCAAAGCATGTTAACTACCCCCCTCCCCCTCTCTCTCTCTGAGACACTTGCAAACAAACAGGCTGCAGAGCTGGCAGAGCCTGAACGAGATACATTTCTGATATCAAGCGTGAGGAGGGAAAAAGTTGTCTCCCTGTCTGGGATACTCACCACTAGGGATGGGTATCATTAGGATTTTATCAATACCAGTATCGATACCGATACTGCTTATCAATACCGGTACTTATCAATACTCTTACCGATACTACTCTACCCCAAAAAAAATCATCCTACCTTTAGCAGCATCCATCCACGTGGTCAGTCTCCCAGGCTTCTCCCGGCCTTGGTGTACAGTAGCTCACGAAGGCGTAGGTAGCATTCTTCTTCCATAATTTAGGCATACAGTACGTCCATAATTTAAGCATACAAAGGTCCCTATTGCTCCTTAGCTCCCTTATTAAGGTATCTATCCCTAAAACGTTAAAGTCTAGAACTTTAGCTAGCTAACTGTTAGCATTGCTTTACATCTAGCTACTTCAGTTACCAAGACATATAATAGCATTCAGTGTCGGTAAGGTAAGGCTAGCTAACACCACTTCCTAGTGGTACATCAGCTAAATTACAGAGGCTGCACAGGGAAATCAGTCTCAATCAAATGTCTTATTCTGTCAGCACAAGCTTTACTTTTTCTCATCCGTGCATAACCAAAGAGGACATTGTAGGCCTATGCATGTGTGTGGGCCTTTACTGCGGGGCGGCAGGATAATTACCAAAAAACCCAAATCATCCTACCTTTAGCAGCATCCATCCGCGCTGACGTAGCGAGCAAAGCCTGACGAGGCCTGGGCCCGTTTTCCGACCAAGGTTTGCAAAAATGTAATGACTACAAACTAGATAACAACTGGCTGCATAGTGCAACATTATGGCCCTTCATAATCAAGCCACGTGCAACATTCCTGAGGAGATACAGTACTCACTTTTCATTCAGACCCAAAACATGCCCTTGAAAGAAAGGTCGCTAAATAGGAAGTTTACATTAGCCGTGTTCTGCCCTCGTGGTCTTCACTTAAACTGGCCTCGAATAAACATTTTATTTTCCATTCTTAATTATTCTGGCAGTTTTAGCCAATATTAGCTGTTACAAAAACTATAAGCACTGCGGTGTCAGCAGGCTATCAAAACACAAAACAACCGAATGAACTATAGTAGTCTTCTAATTAGCTAATGTTAGCCTCGTGGCAAACTGGCAATTAGCTACGGCTAGCTAGCCTTCATATTAGCCTACTATAACATTGATTTTCACGTATATATTTACATACCTGTACAAGTAATGAATGTGTTATTGCTTGGGAGAAAGCAAACATAACTTACTTCACTGTCATGCAGACATTCGATGGAACGTTCGCTTTGCAGGTGCAACAATGTGACGCGACGGCGGATTGTTCTCGATCCTTTGAGACATGTGCGCGCGGCTCAGAATAAGTAGTTGTTACATTGTTACAATAGCCTCGAGTAGAAGGTAACAAGCGTCATAATGACTAGTGTTTTGAAGAGTAGCCTAATAGTCCAGGGGCCAAGACAGATTTTGGTACCACCTGAAGGGACCAAACATTTTTGGTATTTTTGACTTCCTCTATGTCTCTAGTTTATATTTGTGTATGATAGAACTCTCAATCTGGTATCTTTTTATTTTTATTTTTTTGGGGGGGTGTGTGTGTGTGGGGGGGGGGGATCTTTGGATCCTCCCCAAAATCGAAAAAAAGTGAAAATTGAGGCTTCTCCAAAAGGGACACTGTCTGCCTTATCACATGTATCTCGGGAAATAATGATCAGATTGTCATCAAATTTCCAATGGATGTTCACAGACAATTTTTGTTCCTTATTCTATTTCCGCCTATGATACATAGCCTATGTGTTTAGGTGCACACATTTCATGAAAGGAGCAAGGCACTGAAGACACATTTACTGATGTGTGTGTACCAATTGTCTGTGAACATCCATATTTTTATTTATTTATAAAATGATACTACTATTACTACTACTACTACTACTATTACTACTACTACTACTACTACTAATAATAATAATAATAATAATAATAGGCCTACTATTAATAATAATTGACTGTACAAAAATGTGTTTTATTATAGCCTACATCTAACCTTAAACTGCGTGGTGCACGTGGTGCAGAGGATAATTATGATCAGCTTCTAGGCTTGGTTATCGATTGGATATGTGAACCCCGGCCTGAATCTAGTCTACAGCACTACTGCTGCGCATCAAATGCTGTAAACTACACGATGCTGTTTCGGTTCATCTATAGCCTAAACTCGATTGATTTCTATCTATTCACCAGCGCCTAATTCCACGGTTTGCAACCCCAAACTGTAGCGGCGATATGGTGCGAATGATGGAGTCACAATGCGAGTATTACATGTATTTCCCCGCAGTGCCCATCTCCGATCTCTCAGACCCTGCTCGCTACAGGACTTTACCCCGCCGAAGTCACCTCTACCTGGGCGAGACGGTGCGGTTTCTTCTGGTATTGCGGTGTAAGGACGCATCGAGTGGGACCGAGCAGGGGTCTGGAGACGCGCGGGGACGTGAAGGGTCGTTCTGCTTCGGGTCTGAGACACCGAGCGGCCGGGCTTGGAGGGAGCTTGCGGGGTCGCTCTGTGCGGTGGCCAGTGTCAGTCCGGGGGAGAGTAGACACCGGTCACACCATCGGCACCATGACTACCAGAGCAGCGGGGACGAGGGCACAGACGAGGCCGAGGATGAGTCCTATGTGGCGGCGGCCATAGGCAGGGTGGATGGAAGATGCCGGAGCTTCAGAGACTGCAAGCCGCTTCTCATCCACAACACTACGGGGAACGGGGCCCGGGAGTTTCGCAGAGCACCGTTACAGGTAGGGTTAGGTGGTTTGTAAATTTACTTAAAATAATAAATACATTGTTTTCGGTGACCGCTAATAATGCCTCATGCGTACAGATCTTATTGTCTTGAAAGTCAGTCTAGGAAAAGGTAAACATCTGGAATAAGACATGCTTACGCACACATACCAATTATTGTTAAGACATAGGCTACAGACGCATGGAGCCTATAGGCTACTATTGTAGACTTTAGCCTAATCTTCCTAGTCATCACTCATCATTGATTGGATGATTCTTAATTAAAGTAGAGTAGCCTATGGTTACAATAACAATGTGTTCTTACAGTAAAGGTTTAAATAAAACAAAAAACAAATTAGGCAATGGAATGTCATTAAAGCTGTGGTCAGATTGTGGCCACTTACAGCCAATGTACAATGTGCAACTTAAAGCCAGTGTACTACTAATTGCCAGAAGTCACAAGTGTATTTCCTTTCTAAAACAAGTGACTAAGAGCATAATCTAGTGCTGAAGCCAAGTCCAAGAATAGTAATCTAAAATACAATAGGTGCTTAAAGGAGGATCGTAGTACTTTGAGTTTTGAGCCTGCCAGGAAAGATGGACAGCGACTCTGCTGTATTGAAGTTCGTGGGCAGTTCGCAGTCCCCCCACCACTGCGGGGTCAGGACAGAGAAGAGCCGTGACCATGTTGATCAACCGCAGGGGCCTCGGAGTGAGGTAGCAGAGCGTAGCGGTCAGGAGGGGGTAAAGGGTTCGACCATGGCCTGGAGGCAGGAGGGGGCTGCTCCTTTCATTGCCCTGTAGGTTAGTGCCAGTGTTTTAAACAGAATGCAAGCCGCTACAGGGAGCCAGTGTAGGGAACGGAGAAGGGAAGTTGTGTGGGAGAACTTGGGGTGGTTGAACACCAGCTTTCTGGACAAGTTCCAGGGGTTCAATGGCTGAGGCCGGGCCCCCAGCAAGGAGGGAGTTGCAGTAGTCCAGACAGGAGATGACAAGGGCCTGGATGAGCACCTGCATTTTGTCAGCAAGGAAAGGGCAAATCCTTGTGATGTTGTAGAGCAGGATTCTGCATGACCGTGTGATGGATGTGATATGTGCGGAGAACAACAGTTGGTCATCCATGGTCACACCCCAGGTTCCTTGCAGTCCGGGTCGGCATCACCACTGTGTCTTCAATGGTGAAGGCCAGGTCCCGGTGCGGACAGCCATTCCCCAGGAGGAACAGCAGCTCAGTCTTGTCCAGGTTGAGCTTGAGGTGATGTGTCGTCATCCACTCCGAGATGTCAGCCAAGCACCCAGCTATGCGTTTCGCCACTTGTGTGTCAGAAGGGGGAAATGCAGGACCAGTTGGTTGTCATCGGCCTAGCAGTGATAGGAGAAGCCATGCAAGCGAATGACAGAACCCAGAGATGTAGTGTAGAGGTAAAAAAGGAGAGGACCCAGGACAGACCCTTGTGGAACCCCCGTAGTCAGACTACGCGGTTCCGACATCAACCCTCTCCATGTCACCTGGTAGGAGCGGCCCGTCAGGTAGGATGCAAACAGGGAACGTGCAGAACCAGCGACGCCTTTCTCTTCGAAACTGACTTCACACCACAATCTCATTTGTCATACGCTGACTTTGTGTCAGGAGTGACTGTTACGTAAGTGCTGTGTCATCATCCATGCGATTTCTATATGCATTGGAATAAGGTCTCAGGATTTTTTTTCAGGGTCATGAAGCTGTAGTCAGTATTAGCAACATTGTTATTAATCTGTATTTCGCATAATATGGTTGTGTGTAACTCTGAATGTGTGTGTGCGTGAGTGTGTGTGCATGCCTGTGTGTGCGGCTGTGCGCGTGTGTGTGTGAGTGAGTATGTGTGTGCGTGCGTGCATGAGTGAGTGAGTGAGTGAGTGAGTGAGTGAGTGAGTGAGTGAGTGTGTGTGTGTGCATGTGTGTTAGGGACAGAAAAATAGGGACTCCCTGTGTTTGCTCTTCATGATTGACTGAAGATGAAGAGAGAGATTTGTGTAACAATGATCACTCTCTCTGCTACAGCAAATAGAGCATGAGTAATATTCTCTCCAT